>NW_027362827.1:4012500-4417500 GCF_046119375.1 Phyllobates terribilis | reverse complement strand
CGGAAGGGCTAACATCTGCAAGGTCCAGACGGTCGGCAGCACCAAGGCGGCAGGCATGTGAGGGTGGGGGAGATGGTTTTACCAGGGCGCATGGTAGCAGCCAAACTAGTGAGGAAGGTGCAGGAGCCCAGGAAGAAGTTGAGGACGAACTGATGGAAGACTCATCAGATGAGGGAGACCTTGATCACATTTCTGTTGTGCGAGGTTGGGGGGAGAGGACAGAGGAAGGAAGCATGATTGTTACCTCGCCACCAACACAACAGGGACTTGGTGCTCCTGGATGCGCAACACACATGAGTGCCTTCTTGCTGCACTACCTGCAACATGACCCTCGAATTGTGAGAATTAGAAATAATCCTGGCTACTGGGTTGCCACACTGTTAGATCCCCGGTACAAAAGTAAATTTGCAGAAATTATTCCTGCCATAGAAAGGGATGCACGCATGCAGGAGTATCAGCAGAGACTGTTGCAGAATCTTACATGTGCTTTTCCACAAAATACCAGTGGTGCACGTAGTGAATCTCACAGTTCCAACTTGCCAACCGTGGGACCGTCAAGTGTTCAGCACTCAAACCGTAACAGAACCACAGTATCTGCTGGTAACATCAATTTTGCGGAATCATTTCACCACATTTTTAGCCCATCCTTTGCAAGGCCACAGGAGACAAGAAGTCTGACACATAGTCAACGCCTAGAGACGATGGTACAGGAGTATCTCCAAGTAAACATTGAAGCCACGACTGTGTCACTGGACCCTTGCTCTTTTTGGGCTTCCAATCTGGATAAATGGCCAGAGCTAGCCACTTACGCCTTGGAGATCTTGTCATGCCCCGCAGCCAGCATTCTGTCTGAACGTGTGTTCAGCGCTGCTGGTGGTGTGCTAACAGATAAGTGCACGCGGCTCTCCACTGATAATGTAGACAGACTCACGTTCATAAAGATGAACAAATCATGGATCCTAAACGACTTTTCTACCCCTGTGTCATCCTGGGGAGAGTAAAAGCTTGATGATTGGTTAAAATCACCCTACCAACCGTTTTAAGCTTTCAAATTACTAATCATGTTTATCTGTATCTTGACTCTAAAATAATTTGGGCTTTGTAGCAGTGTGCAGCACTGATCCTATTAGGCCATCTATACTAAAGCTTCACCAGATTTAAAATTAAAAATAATTTTTAGCTGCATCTAGCCCGGAAAATAATTTTGGGGCACCGAGATGCGCAAGACACATAAGTGCCTTCTTGCTGCACTACCTGCAGCATGACCCTCATATTGTCAGAATTCGAAGTAATCATGACTACTGGGTTGCCACAAACTTAGATCCCCCAAACTTTTCGATCAACCTTTTCATTTTAATAAAGCCCAAAAAAATGGTCATTTTTGAAATTATAAGCATTAGCAGGTTGTTAGAAACTGAAATCAAACAGTTTTCAACTCAAAACTTTATTCTAGGTGATGTTACATTTTCACATAGGACCCCTTGTTCGAAAGGAGCTTCTGAACTCTCTCGTCCATTGAATTTGTCAGGTTTTGGATGGTTTCTTCTTCAATTGTTTTGCATGAGGACAGAATACCCTCCCAGAGCTGTTGCTTAGATGTGAACTGCCTCCCGCCATCATAGACACTCCTTTTAATGATGCTCCAAAGGTTCTGAATGGGGTAGAGGTCAGGGGAGCATGGGGGTCACACCATAAGTTTGTCCCCTTTTATGCCCATATCAGCCAGAGATGCAGATGTTTTATGTGCAGCATGAGATGGTGCATTATCATGCAGAAAAATGATCTTGCTGTGAAATACACGGTTCTTCTTCTTGAACCATGGCAGGAAGTGCTGTTTGAGAAAATCCACATACATTATGGAGTTCATCTTTAGCGCCTTCAGGGATCCTAAAGGGGCCGACAATTTTCTCTCCCCATGATTCCAGCCCAAAACATTACTCCACCTCCTCCTTGTTGGCGCTGTAGCCGTGTTTGCGTGGGGTGTCCATCAACCAGCCATCCTCCACTCCATCCATCTGGACCATCGAGCGCTGCACGGCACTCATCCGTGAACAAAACAGTTTTGAAATCAGTCTTCATGTAATGTTTGGCCCACTGGAGCCGTTTCTGCTTGTGTGAAGTGGATAGAGGAGGTCGACAGGATGGCGTATGCACAGCTGCAAACCTCTGAAGGACCCTGCATCTTGTTGTTCGGGGGACGTTGGAGGCACAAGCAGCTTCAAAAACTTGTCTGCTGCTATGACAAGGCTTTTTTGCCGCTGCTCTTTCAACCTGACGTAATTGTCTGTAGGAAAGAGTCCTCAATTTGCCCTTATCAGCACGCACACGTGTGTACTGTGAATCAGCTACATACTTCTTGATTGCCAAGACACTTCATCCTGATCATCGCACAATGTTGATTGTAGTCATGCCTTGACCTAAACACTCCACAATTTGTTGCTTCTCAGCAGCCGACACATCCTTTTTCTTTCCCATTTTGGCAGAAAATGTAGGCTGCTTAATAATGTGAGAGAGCCTTCTTAAGTAGTCTTGCCTTTCATTGGACACACCTGCCAAACTAATTAGCACAGGTGTCTGCAATTGCTTACAGTGATATAAAGAGCCCTGACACACATCACCATCAATGAGTTTAACTGACAAACAAACAAATTCTTCCCTTATCACTCCTAAACACTTTTTGCATAATAATTTGGAATGCAGTGTACATGTGCTTTTCCACAAAACACCAGTGGTTCACGTAGTGAATCTTACAGTTCTAACTTGCCAACCGTGGTCTGTATGGAGTTGTTCAATAAAGGGCCCAAAATTAAGATAACATAGATGGGAGAGGTCTCTATGAATAGGAATTCCTAAGTATTTGATACCCTGTGAGGGCCAGGCAAAGGGAAAGTTGGACTGGATGGAATCCTATATGGATTTAGGGAGGGAGACATCGAGGGCCTCAGACTTCGCTGCATTGATCTTAAAATTTTACCATGTAACAAAGTGATCTATTTCAGCCATAACAGCATGGATGGATATATGTGATTGAGTGATATATACTAGGACATCATCAGCAAATAGAGAGCACTTGTACTCGGTGCCTCCCACCTCAATCCACCTAATATTGGGGTTATGGCGAATTGATGAGAGCAGGTGCTCCGTCACTAGGATGTATAAGAGAGGGGACAGAGGACATCCCTGCCTTGTCCCATTGGTGATTGTGAAAGGTGATGAAAATGTTCTGACGCACCCCCTGGGCCTTGGGACACCCGGAGCCGGACCCTTTTTGGTGGATGCTGGTGGTTGTAGTCTTCGTGGCGGCGACCCGGTTCCGTGGCTCAGGGTGGTCAAACCAGTGGCGGAACTATTTATGTGGTTTTGATGTTTAAATGTCCGACTACGCCACCCGTGGATTGCGGTCAGAGTGAACCGCCGCTACAGGGCAGACCGCTGAGGCTGGTGTTGTGGGTGCAGCAGAGCGTAACATAACTCCCCACGGGAGGAGTATAGCCTCAGGGCAGTGTATGCGGAGGATGGGGGTGATGGTGCAGGGCAGCAGCAGTAACGACACGGAGTCAGTGATGCAGTTCAGGGCCTTTACTCACAGTTCTTATTATCCAGACCACGTCTGCAGGTAACGGCTGCCCACGTCGTACTGTGCTCACCAGGTGAGGGGCTCAGACAACTCCCAGATAACTTTGGAGCACTTCACAGGACCCCCTTTGTGTGTCCTTTGTCTGGCCTTTCTTACCAACTCTTCTGTCCGGCTGCCTCGGGCCTCCTCTTGGTAAACTTGGCGCCAGTTTCCCTGACCCTATGTGGTGCCTTCCTAGCGGGTGTAGCGAGGGGCTGCGCCACATAAAATGTCAGAGCCTCTGGTTTCTAGCTGAGGGTCGTTTCCTGCCTCCACTAGTTCGGGGACCGGTCTCCCCCTTTGGCCTGACCCCTCCACGCAGGTGGATTCGGGCGTGCGGTGGCGACTCGCCCGTCCGCACCCCTGGGATCCCTTCATTCCTCGTTCCTGGAGCCTGCTCCGCTCCTCTTCCTTCCCTCTCCCTCTTCCAGGCCTGGGCCTCTGTTACTAGGCCCGCCTCCGGAGCAGAGCTCATGCAGAGCCCCTGCTCCCTGCCACTTCTGCTCAGACTTCTCTGCACTGAACTAAGATGGTGCCCACCTTTTATACTCCTTTCTCAATGCACCCAGGAACTGCTTCCTCCCTGCTCCTGCACTACAGGGTTCCCCTTCCTCAGTGTTCCCTCCCCCCACTCCAGCCAGGGACAGGGACTGTCGTGCCCATCTCAGGGGCATATTGGTCGCCCTGCCTCACGGCAATGTGGTGTAATGCATGCAGGTGTCGGGTCCTGATCCACACTCCATCCTTACCTGAGAGTGAGATATCACACCTCTGGGTGAGGTGCAATACCTCTGTAGCAACCGAGCCCTCAGGGTGCTACAGTTCCATTCATCTTCAGCCTAGGTGACGTATTGTGATACAGGGCCGTGATTTTGGCTATAAAAGGGTCCCCTAGACCCCTACCCCAAGCTTTTTAAGAGAATCATATATGGCGTGCCAGGAGACTCTATGGAATGCTTTCTCAGCATCCAACGAGAGTATCTAATTACAAATTTTAACTGCATCTAGCCCAGGAAATACTTTGTGCCTAGTACCAGTGTCTGCTAGTCAGCGGATTATCCCGGCTGTTAAGCAAGCTACACCACCTGTAGTTTAGACACTTAATTTTTTCAAAGGAAATGCTTCGGGACCATGGGATACTTAGTGAAGAGCATCAGGAGGCACCCCAAGGCATAGGGGCTGGGACTGGCAGTAGGATGCCTTGCGGTGGACAGCCGAGCTCGATCCTTATAAAAGCTTTTTAACTGCAGCAGCTTTAGTGGACGCTACTGGAGCTGGAATTACGCGGCTGCTGGCATGAGACTTGCCCTCCAATAGATCCTTGTAAATGGATTTAAAGTGTATTCATTCAAATTAGAGAGACAATTTAAATTAAAAAGCTTAGAGCTGCCTCCACCACAGGGGGGCTCACTCGACCCACCAGCGGACAGGCACCAGTACTGGGAGAGGGGGGCTGGCCATCAGGGTTCACCGCGGCTCTGGCACAAACCCGGCGACACAGAGGTGGCACGGGCAGGAGCGGACTGGCCGTGTCGGCTTCTCACTTTTTGGATTTTAGAAGGGCATGACATGCCTGTATCTGTGTCTCCCCCTCCTTTTACTCCTCCACCTCTTTTCTTTTCGCATGACTATATGTACTTGTCACTTTTCCATGTGTTAGTTATGTCTTCTGAGCAGTTTGTCAGCTTTTGGACACCTTTGAAGGTGTTTTCTATGTGTTTCTATGTGTTTTTGTTTGCCTGCCATTGGTTTTAACGGTGTTCGAAGGTGTTCGACGAACAGTTCGACGAACAGTTCGGCGAACACACGGGTGTTCGACGAACCGAACCGAACTCGAACACTATGGGGGTGGCTCAACACTAGTCAGGACAACTAGGGTTAGCGTCAGGACAACTAGGGTTAGCGTCAGGACAACTAGGGTTAGCGTCAGGACAACTAGGGTTAGCGTCAGGACAACTAGGGTTAGCGTCAGGACAACTAGGGTTAGCATCAGGACAACTAGGGTTAGCGTCAGGACAAATAGGGTTAGCGTCAGGACAACTAGGGTTAGCGTCAGGACAACTAGGGTTAGCGTCAGGACAACTAGGGTTAGCGTCAGGACAACTAGGGTTAGCGTCTGGACAACTAGCGTTAGCGTCAGGACAACTAGGGTTAGCGTCAGGACAACTAGGGTTAGCGTCAGGACAACTAGGGTTAGCGTCAGGACAACTCGGGTTAGCGTCAGGACAACTCGGGTTAGCGTCAGGACAACTCGGGTTAGCGTCAGGACAACTCGGGTTAGCGTCAGGACAACTTGGGTTAGCGTCCGGACAACTCGGGTTAGCGTCAGGACAACTCGGGTTAGCATCAGGACAACTCGGGTTAGCGTCAGGACAACTAGGGATAGCGTCAGGACAACTCGGGTTAGCGTCAGGACAACTCGGGTTAGCGTCAGGACAACTAGGGTTAGCGTCAGGACAACTAGGGTTAGCGTCAGGACAACTAGGGTTAGCGTCAGGACAACTAGGGTTAGCGTCAGGACAAGTAGGGTTAGCCTCAGGACAAGTAGGGTTAGCGTCAGGACAAGTAGGGTTAGCGTCAGGACAACTAGGGTTAGCGTCAGGACAACTAGGGTTAGCGTCAGGACAAGTAGGGTTAGCGTCAGGACAACTAGGGTTAGCGTTAGGACAACTAGGGTTAGCGTCAGGACAACTAGGGTTAGCGTCAGGACAAGTAGGGTTAGCATCAGGACAACTAGGGTTAGCGTCAGGACAACTAGGGTTAGCATCTGGACAACTAGCGTTAGCGTCAGGACAACTAGGGTTAGCGTCAGGACGACTAGGGTTAGCGTCAGGACAACTAGGGTTAGCGTCAGGACAACTAGGGTTAGCGTCAGGACAACTCGGGTTAGCGTCAGGACAACAAGGGTTAGCGTCCGGACAACTCGGGTTAGCGTCAGGACAACTCGGGTTAGCGTCAGGACAACTAGGGTTAGCGTCAGGACGACTAGGGTTAGCGTCAGGACAACTAGGGTTAGCGTCAGGACAACTCGGGTTAGCGTCAGGACAACTCGGGTTAGCGTCAGGACAACTCGGGTTAGCGTCAGGACAACAAGGGTTAGCGTCCGGACAACTCGGGTTAGCGTCAGGACAACTCGGGTTAGCGTCAGGACAACTCGGGTTAGCGTCAGGACAACTCGGGTTAGCGTCAGGACAACTAGGGTTAGCGTCAGGACAACTCGGGTTAGCGTCAGGACAACTCGGGTTAGCGTCAGGACAAGTAGGGTTAGCGTCAGGACAACTAGGGTAAGCGTCAGGACAACTAGGGTTAGCGTCAGGACAAGTAGGGTTAGCGTCAGGACAACTAGGATTAGCGTCAGGACAAGTAGGGTTAGCGTCAGGACAACTAGGGTTAGGGTCAGGACAACTAGGGTTAGCGTCAAAACAACTAGGGTTAGCGTAAGGACAACTAGGGTTAGCGTCAGGACAACTAGGGTTAGCGTCAGGACAACTAGGGTTAGCGTCAGGACAAATAGGGTTAGCATCAGGACAACTAGGGTTAGCGTCAGGACAACTAGGGTTAGAGTCAGGACAACTAGGGTTAGCGTCAGGTCAACTACGGTTAGCGTCAGGACAAGTAGGGTTAGCGTCAGGACAAGTAGGGTTAGCGTCAGGACAACTAGGGTTAGCGTCAGGACAACTAGGGTTAGCATCAGGACAAGTAGGGTTAGCGTCAGGACAAGTAGGGTTAGCGTCAGGACAACTAGGGTTAGCGTCAGGACAACTAGGGTTAGCGTCAGGACAACTAGGGTTAGCGTCAGGACAACTCGGGTTAGCGTCAGGACAACTCGGGTTAGCGTCAGGACAACTCGGGTTAGCATCAGGACAACTAGTGTAAGCGTCAGGACAACTCGGGTTAGCGTCAGGACAACTAGGGTTAGCGTCAAAACAACTAGGGTTAGCGTCAGGACAACTAGGGTTAGCGTCAGGACAACTAGGGTTAGCGTCAGCACAACTAGGGTTAGCGTCAGGACAAGTAGGGTTAGCATCAGGACAACTAGGGTTAGCGTCAGGACAACTAGGGTTAGCGTTAGGACAAGTAGGGTTAGCGTCAGGACAAGTAGGGTTAGCGTCAGGACAATTAGGGTTAGCGTCAGGACAACTAGGGTTAGCGTCAGGACAAGTAGGGTTAGCGTCAGGACAAGTAGGGTTAGCGTCAGGACAAGTAGGGTTAGCGTCAGGACAACTAGGGTTAGCGTCAGGACAACTAGGGTTAGCGTCAGGACAACTAGGGTTAGCGTCAGGACAACTAGGGTTAGCATCAGGACAACTAGGGTTAGCGTCAGGACAACTAGGGTTAGCCTCAGGACAACTAGGGTTAGCGTCAAGACAACTAGGGTTAGCGTCAGGACAAGTAGGGTTAGCGTCAGGACAACTCGGGTTAGCGTCAGGACAACTCGGGTTAGCGTCAGGACAACTCGGGTTAGCGTCAGGACAACTCGGGTTAGCGTCAGGACAACTAGGGTTAGCGTCAGGACAACTAGGGTTAGCGTCAGGACAAGTAGGGTTAGCGTCAGGACAAGTAGGGTTAGCGTCAGGACAACTAGGGTTAGCGTCAGGACAAGTAGGGTTAGCGTCAGGACAACTAGGGTTAGCGTCAGGACAAGTAGGGTTAGCGTCAGGACAAGAAGGGTTAGCGTCAGGACAAGTAGGGTTAGCGTCAGGACAAGTAGGGTTAGCGTCAGGACAACTAGGGTTAGCGTCAGGACAACTAGGGTTAGCGTCAGGAGAACTAGGGTTAGCGTCAGGACAACTAGGGTTAGCGTCAGGACAACCAGGGTTAGCCTCAGGACAACTAGGGTTAGCGTCAAGACAACTAGGGTTAGCGTCAGGACAAGTAGGGTTAGCGTCAGGACAACTCGGGTTAGCGTCAGGACAACTCGGGTTAGCGTCAGGACAACTCGGGTTAGCGTCAGGACAACTAGGGTTAGCGTCAGGACAACTCGGGTTAGCATCAGGACAACTCGGGTTAGCGTCAGGACAACTAGGGTTAGCGTCAGGACAACTCGGGTTAGCGCCAGGACAACTCAGGTTAGCGTCAGGACAACTCGGGTTAGCGTCAGGACAACTCGGGTTAGCGTCAGAACAACTAGGGTTAGCGTCAGGACAACTAGGGTTAGCGTCAGGACAACTAGGGTTAGCGTCAGGACAACTAGGGTTAGCGTCAGGACAACTAGGGTTAGCGTCAGGACAAGTAGGGTTAGCGTCAGGACAAGTAGGGTTAGCGTCAGGACAACTAGGGTTAGCGTCAGGACAGCTAGGGTTAGCGTCAATACAACTAGGGTTAGCGTCAGGACAACTAGGGTTAGCGTCAGGACAACTAGGGTTAGCGCCAGGACAACTGGGTTAGCGCCAGGACAACTAGGGTTAGCGCCAGGACAACTAGGGTTAGCGCCAGGACAACTGGGTTAGCGCCAGGACAACTAGAGTTAGCGCCAGGACAACTAGGGTTAGCGCCAGGACAACTAGGGTTAGCGCCAGGACAACGAGGGTTAGCGCCAGGACAACTAGGGTGAGCGTCAGGACAACTAGGGTGAGCGCCAGGACAACGAGGGTGAGCGCCAGGACAACTAGGATTAGCGCCAGGACA
This sequence comes from Phyllobates terribilis, assembly GCF_046119375.1. Classification (NCBI taxonomy): domain Eukaryota; kingdom Metazoa; phylum Chordata; class Amphibia; order Anura; family Dendrobatidae; genus Phyllobates; species Phyllobates terribilis. Next base: position 4,408,256 of record NW_027362827.1, on the reverse strand, counting down.
ACTAGGGTTAGCGCCAGGACAACTAGGGTTAGCGCCAGGACAACTAGGGTGAGCGTCAGGACAACTAGGGTTAGCGCCAGGACAACTAGGGTTAGCGTCAGGACAACTAGGGTTAGCGCCAGGACAACTAGGGTTAGCGCCAGGACAACTAGGGTGAGCGTCAGGACAACTAGGGTTAGCGCCAGGACAACTAGGGTTAGCGTCAGGACAACTAGGGTTAGCGCCAGGACAACTCGGGTTAGCGTCAGGACAACTAGGGTTAGCGTCAGGACAAGTAGGGTTAGCGTCAGGACAAGTAGGGTTAACGTCAGGACAACTAGGGTTAGCGTCAGGACAAGTAGGGTTAGCGTCAGGACAACTAGGGTTAGCGTCAGGACAAGTAGGGTTAGCGTCAGGACAAGTAGGGTTAGCGTCAGGACAAGTAGGGTTAGCGTCAGGACAACTAGGGTTAGCGTCAGGACAACTAGGGTTAGCGTCAGGACAACTAGGGTTAGCGTCAGGAGAACTAGGGTTAGCGTCAGGACAACTAGGGTTAGCGTCAGGACAACCAGGGTTAGCCTCAGGACAACTAGGGTTAGCGTCAAGACAACTAGTTTTAGCGTCAGGACAAGTTGGGTTAGCGTCAGGACAACTCGGGTTAGCGTCAGGACAACTCGGGTTAGCGTCAGGACAACTAGGGTTAGCGTCAGGACAACTCGGGTTAGCGTCAGGACAACTCGGGTTAGCGTCAGGACAACTAGGGTTAGCGTCAGGACAACTCGGGTTAGCGCCAGGACAACTCGGGTTAGCGTCAGGACAACTCGGGTTAGCGTCAGTACAACTCGGGTTAGCGTCAGAACAACTAGGGTTAGCGTCAGAACAACTAGGGTTAGCGTCAGGACAACTAGGGTTAGCGTCAGGACAACTAGGGTTAGCGTCAGGACAACTAGGGTTAGCGTCAGGACAAGTAGGGTTAGCGTCAGGACAAGTAGGGTTAGCGTCAGGACAAGTAGGGTTAGCGTCAGGACAAGTAGGGTTAGCGTCAGGTCAACTAGGGTTAGCATCAGGACAGCTAGGGTTAGCGTCAGGACAGCTAGGGTTAGCGTCAGGACAACTAGGGTTAGCGCCAGGACAACTAGGGTTAGCGCCAGGACAACTAGGGTTAGCGCCAGGACAACTGGGTTAGCGCCAGGACAACTAGGGTTAGCGCCAGGACAACTAGGGTTAGCGCCAGGACAACTGGGTTAGCGCCAGGACAACTAGGGTTAGCGCCAGGACAACTAGGGTTAGCGCCAGGACAACTAGGGTTAGCGCCAGGACAACGAGGGTTAGCGCCAGGACAACTAGGGTGAGCGTCAGGACAACTAGGGTGAGCGCCAGGACAACGAGGGTGAGCGCCAGGACAACGAGGGTGAGCGCCAGGACAACTAGGATTAGCGCCAGGACAACTAGGGTTAGCGCCAGGACAACTAGGGTTAGCGCCAGGACAACTAGGGTGAGCGTCAGGACAACTAGGGTTAGCGCCAGGACAACTAGGGTTAGCGTCAGGACAACTAGGGTTAGCGCCAGGACAACTAGGGTTAGCGCCAGGACAACTAGGGTTAGCGTCAGGACAACTAGGGTTAGCGCCAGGACAACTAGGGTTAGCGTCAGGACAACTAGGGTTAGCGTCAGGACAACTAGGGTTAGCGTCAGGACAACTGGGGTTAGCGTCAGGACAACTAGGGTTGGCGTCAGGACAACTAGGGTTAGCGTCAGGACAACTAGGGTTAGCGTCAGGACAACTAGGGTTAGCGTCAGGACAACTAGGGTTAGCGTCAGGTCAACTAGGGTTAGCGTCAGGACAACTAGGGTTAGCGTCAGGACAACTAGGGTTAGCGTCAGGACAAGTAGGGTTAGCGTCAGGACAAGTAGGGTTAGCGTCAGGACAACTAGGGTTAGCGTCAGGACAACTCGGGTTAGCGTCAGGACAACTCGGGTTAGCGTCAGGACAACTAGGGTTAGCGTCTAAACAACTAGGGTTAGCGTCAGGACAACTAGGGTTAGCGTCAGGACAACTAAGGTTAGCGTCAGGACAAGTAGGGTTAGCATCAGGACAACTAGGGTTAGCGTCAGGACAACTAGGGTTAGCGTTAGGACAAGTAGGGTTAGCGTCAGGACAAGTAGGGTTAGCGTCAGGACAACTAGGGTTAGCCTCAGGACAACTAGGGTTAGCGTCAGGACAAGTAGGGTTAGCGTCAGGACAAGTAGGGTTAGCGTCAGGACAAGTAGGGTTAGCGTCAGGACAACTAGGGTTAGCGTCAGGACAACTAGGGTTAGCGTCAGGACAACTAGGGTTAGCGTCAGGACAACTAGGGATAGCGTCAGGACAACTAGGGTTAGCATCAGGACAACTAGGGTTAGCGTCAGGACAACTAGGGTTAGCCTCAGGACAACTAGGGTTAGCGTCAAGACAACTAGGGTTAGCGTCAGGACAAGTAGGGTTAGCGTCAGGACAACTCGGGTTAGCGTCAGGACAACTCGGGTTAGCGTCAGGACAACTCGGGTTAGCGTCAGGACAACTAGGGTTAGCGTCAGGACAACTAGGGTTAGCGTCAGGACAACTAGGGTTAGCGTCAGGACAACTGGGGTTAGCGTCAGGACAACTAGGGTTGGCGTCAGGACAACTAGGGTTAGCGTCAGGACAACTAGGGTTAGCGTCAGGACAACTAGGGTTAGCGTCAGGACAACTAGGGTTAGCGTCAGGTCAACTAGGGTTAGCGTCAGGACAACTAGGGTTAGCGTCAGGACAAGTAGGGTTAGCGTCAGGACAAGTAGGGTTAGCGTCAGGACAACTAGGGTTAGCGTCAGGACAACTCGGGTTAGCGTCAGGACAACTCGGGTTAGCGTCAGGACAACTAGGGTTAGCGTCAAAACAACTAGGGTTAGCGTCAGGACAACTAGGGTTAGCGTCAGGACAACTAAGGTTAGCGTCAGGACAAGTAGGGTTAGCATCAGGACAACTAGGGTTAGCGTCAGGACAACTAGGGTTAGCGTTAGGACAAGTAGGGTTAGCGTCAGGACAAGTAGGGTTAGCGTCAGGACAACTAGGGTTAGCCTCAGGACAACTAGGGTTAGCGTCAGGACAAGTAGGGTTAGCGTCAGGACAAGTAGGGTTAGCGTCAGGACAAGTAGGGTTAGCGTCAGGACAACTAGGGTTAGCGTCAGGACAACTAGGGTTAGCGTCAGGACAACTAGGGATAGCGTCAGGACAACTAGGGTTAGCATCAGGACAACTAGGGTTAGCGTCAGGACAACTAGGGTTAGCCTCAGGACAACTAGGGTTAGCGTCAAGACAACTAGGGTTAGCGTCAGGACAAGTAGGGTTAGCGTCAGGACAACTCGGGTTAGCATCAGGACAACTCGGGTTAGCGTCAGGACAACTCGGGTTAGCGTCAGGACAACTAGGGTTAGCGTCAGGACAACTAGGGTTAGCGTCAGGACAAGTAGGGTTAGCGTCAGGACAAGTAGGGTTAGCGTCAGGACAACTAGGGTTAGCGTCAGGACAACTCGGGTTAGCGTCAGGACAACTCGGGTTAGCGTCAGGACAACTAGGGTTAGCGTCAAAACAACTAGGGTTAGCGTCAGGACAACTAGGGTTAGCGTCAGGACAACTAAGGTTAGCGTCAGGACAAGTAGGGTTAGCATCAGGACAACTAGGGTTAGCGTCAGGACAACTAGGGTTAGCGTTAGGACAAGTAGGGTTAGCGTCAGGACAAGTAGGGTTAGCGTCAGGACAACTAGGGTTAGCCTCAGGACAACTAGGGTTAGCTTCAGGACAAGTAGGGTTAGCGTCAGGACAAGTAGGGTTAGCGTCAGGACAACTAGGGTTAGCGTCAGGACAACTAGGGTTAGCGTCAGGACAACTAGGGTTAGCGTCAGGACAACTAGGGTTAGCGTCAGGACAACTAGGGATAGCGTCAGGACAACTAGGGTTAGCATCAGGACAACTAGGGTTAGCGTCAGGACAACTAGGGTTAGCCTCAGGACAACTAGGGTTAGCGTCAAGACAACTAGGGTTAGCGTCAGGACAAGTAGGGTTAGCGTCAGGACAACTCGGGTTAGCGTCAGGACAACTCGGGTTAGCGTCAGGACAACTCGGGTTAGCGTCAGGACAACTCGGGTTAGCGTCAGGACAACTAGGGTTAGCGTCAGGACAACTAGGGTTAGCGTCAGGACAAGTAGGGTTAGCGTCAGGACAAGTAGGGTTAGCGTCAGGACAACTAGGGTTAGCGTCAGGACAAGTAGGGTTAGCGTCAGGACAACTAGGGTTAGCGTCAGGACAAGTAGGGTTAGCGTCAGGACAACTAGGGTTAGCGTCAGGACAACTAGGGTTAGCGTCAGGAGAACTAGGGTTAGCGTCAGGACAACTAGGGTTAGCGTCAGGACAACCAGGGTTAGCCTCAGGACAACTAGGGTTAGCGTCAAGACAACTAGGGTTAGCGTCAGGACAAGTAGGGTTAGCGTCAGGACAACTCGGGTTAGCGTCAGGACAACTCGGGTTAGCATCAGGACAACTCGGGTTAGCGTCAGGACAACTAGGGTTAGCGTCAGGACAACTCGGGTTAGCGTCAGGACAACTAGGGTTAGCGTCAGGACAACTCGGGTTAGCGCCAGGACAACTCGGGTTAGCGTCAGGACAACTCGGGTTAGCGTCAGGACAACTCGGGTTAGCGTTAGAACAACTAGGGTTAGCGTCAGGACAACTAGGGTTAGCGTCAGGACAACTAGGGTTAGCGTCAGGACAACTAGGGTTAGCGTCAGGACAAGTAGGGTTAGCGTCAGGACAAGTAGGGTTAGCATCAGGACAAGTAGGGTTAGCGTCAGGACAAGTAGGGTTAGCGTCAGGACAACTAGGGTTAGCATCAGGACAGCTAGGGTTAGCGTCAGGACAACTAGGGTTAGCGTCAGGACAACTAGGGTTAGCGCCAGGACAACTAGGGTTAGCGCCAGGACAACTAGGGTTAGCGCCAGGACAACTGGGTTAGCGCCAGGACAACTAGGGTTAGCGCCAGGACAACTAGGGTTAGCGCCAGGACAACTAGGGTTAGCGCCAGGACAACTAGGGTTAGCGCCAGGACAACGAGGGTTAGCGCCAGGACAACTAGGGTGAGCGTCAGGACAACTAGGGTGAGCGCCAGGACAACGAGGGTGAGCGCCAGGACAACGAGGGTGAGCGCCAGGACAACTAGGATTAGCGCCAGGACAACTAGGGTTAGCGCCAGGACAACTAGGGTTAGCGTCAGGACAACTAGGGTTAGCGTCAAAACAACTAGGGTTAGCGTCAGGACAACTAGGGTTAGCGTCAGGACAACTAGGGTTAGCGTCAGGACAAGTAGGGTTAGCATCAGGACAACTAGGGTTAGCGTCAGGACAACTAGGGTTAGCGTTAGGACAAGTAGGGTTAGCGTCAGGACAAGTAGGGTTAGCGTCAGGACAACTAGGGTTAGCCTCAGGACAACTAGGGTTAGCGTCAGGACAAGTAGGGTTAGCATCAGGACAAGTAGGGTTAGCGTCAGGACAACTAGGGTTAGCGTCAGGACAACTAGGGTTAGCGTCAGGACAACTAGGGTTAGCGTCAGGACAACTAGGGTTAGCGTCAGGACAACTAGGGATAGCGTCAGGACAACTAGGGTTAGCATCAGGACAACTAGGGTTAGCGTCAAGACAACTAGGGTTAGCGTCAGGACAAGTAGGGTTAGCGTCAGGACAAGTAGGGTTAGCGTCAGGACAACGCGGGTTAGCGTCAGGACAACTCGGGTTAGCGTCAGGACAACTCGGGTTAGCGTCAGGACAACTAGGGTGAGCGTCAGGACAACTAGGGTTAGCGCCAGGACAACTAGGGTTAGCGTCAGGACAACTAGGGTTAGCGCCAGGACAACTAGAGTTAGCGCCAGGACAACTAGGGTTAGCGTCAGGACAACTAGGGTTAGCGCCAGGACAACTAGGGTTAGCGTCAGGACAACTAGGGTTAGCGTCAGGACAACTAGGGTTAGCGTCAGGACAACTGGGGTTAGCGTCAGGACAACTAGGGTTGGCGTCAGGACAACTAGGTTTAGCGTCAGGACAACTAGGGTTAGCGTCAGGACAACTAGGGTTAGCGTCAGGACAAGTAGGGTTAGCGTCAGGACAAGAAGGGTTAGCGTCAGGACAAGTAGGGTTAGCGTCAGGACAACTAGGGTTAGCGTCAGGACAACTAGGGTTAGCGTCAGGACAACTAGGGTTAGCGTCAGGAGAACTAGGGTTAGCGTCAGGACAACTAGGGTTAGCGTCAGGACAACCAGGGTTAGCCTCAGGACAACTAGGGTTAGCGTCAAGACAACTAGGGTTAGCGTCAGGACAAGTAGGGTTAGCGTCAGGACAACTCGGGTTAGCGTCAGGACAACTCGGGTTAGCGTCAGGACAACTCGGGTTAGCGTCAGGACAACTAGGGTTAGCGTCAGGACAACTCGGGTTAGCGTCAGGACAACTCGGGTTAGCGTCAGGACAACTAGGGTTAGCGTCAGGACAACTCGGGTTAGCGCCAGGACAACTCAGGTTAGCGTCAGGACAACTCGGGTTAGCGTCAGGACAACTCGGGTTAGCGTCAGAACAACTAGGGTTAGCGTCAGGACAACTAGGGTTAGCGTCAGGACAACTAGGGTTAGCGTCAGGACAACTAGGGTTAGCGTCAGGACAACTAGGGTTAGCGTCAGGACAACTAGGGTTAGCGTCAGGACAAGTAGGGTTAGCGTCAGGACAAGTAGGGTTAGCGTCAGGACAACTAGGGTTAGCGTCAGGACAGCTAGGGTTAGCGTCAATACAACTAGGGTTAGCGTCAGGACAACTAGGGTTAGCGTCAGGACAACTAGGGTTAGCGCCAGGACAACTAGGGTTAGCGCCAGGACAACTGGGTTAGCGCCAGGACAACTAGGGTTAGCGCCAGGACAACTAGGGTTAGCGCCAGGACAACTGGGTTAGCGCCAGGACAACTAGAGTTAGCGCCAGGACAACTAGGGTTAGCGCCAGGACAACTAGGGTTAGCGCCAGGACAACGAGGGTTAGCGCCAGGACAACTAGGGTGAGCGTCAGGACAACTAGGGTGAGCGCCAGGACAACGAGGGTGAGCGCCAGGACAACGAGGGTGAGCGCCAGGACAACTAGGATTAGCGCCAGGACAACTAGGGTTAGCGCCAGGACAACTAGGGTTAGCGCCAGGACAACTAGGGTGAGCGTCAGGACAACTAGGGTTAGCGCCAGGACAACTAGGGTTAGCGTCAGGACAACTAGGGTTAGCGCCAGGACAACTAGGGTTAGCGCCAGGACAACTAGGGTGAGCGTCAGGACAACTAGGGTTAGCGCCAGGACAACTAGGGTTAGCGTCAGGACAACTAGGGTTAGCGCCAGGACAACTCGGGTTAGCGTCAGGACAACTAGGGTTAGCGTCAGGACAAGTAGGGTTAGCGTCAGGACAAGTAGGGTTAACGTCAGGACAACTAGGGTTAGCGTCAGGACAAGTAGGGTTAGCGTCAGGACAACTAGGGTTAGCGTCAGGACAAGTAGGGTTAGCGTCAGGACAAGTAGGGTTAGCGTCAGGACAAGTAGGGTTAGCGTCAGGACAACTAGGGTTAGCGTCAGGACAACTAGGGTTAGCGTCAGGACAACTAGGGTTAGCATCAGGAGAACTAGGGTTAGCGTCAGGACAACTAGGGTTAGCGTCAGGACAACCAGGGTTAGCCTCAGGACAACTAGGGTTAGCGTCAAGACAACTAGTTTTAGCGTCAGGACAAGTTGGGTTAGCGTCAGGACAACTCGGGTTAGCGTCAGGACAACTCGGGTTAGCGTCAGGACAACTAGGGTTAGCGTCAGGACAACTCGGGTTAGCGTCAGGACAACTCGGGTTAGCGTCAGGACAACTCGGGTTAGCGCCAGGACAACTCGGGTTAGCGTCAGGACAACTCGGGTTAGCGTCAGTACAACTCGGGTTAGCGTCAGAACAACTAGGGTTAGCGTCAGGACAACTAGGGTTAGCGTCAGGACAACTAGGGTTAGCGTCAGGACAACTAGGGTTAGCGTCAGGACAAGTAGGGTTAGCGTCAGGACAAGTAGGGTTAGCGTCAGGACAAGTAGGGTTAGCGTCAGGTCAACTAGGGTTAGCGTCAGGACAGCTAGGGTTAGCGTCAGGACAACTAGGGTTAGCGTCAGGACAGCTAGGGTTAGCGTCAGGACAACTAGGGTTAGCGCCAGGACAACTAGGGTTAGCGCCAGGACAACTAGGGTTAGCGCCAGGACAACTGGGTTAGCGCCAGGACAACTAGGGTTAGCGCCAGGACAACTAGGGTTAGCGCCAGGACAACTGGGTTAGCGCCAGGACAACTAGGGTTAGCGCCAGGACAACTAGGGTTAGCGCCAGGACAACTAGGGTTAGCGCCAGGACAACGAGGGTTAGCGCCAGGACAACTAGGGTGAGCGTCAGGACAACTAGGGTGAGCGCCAGGACAACGAGGGTGAGCGCCAGGACAACGAGGGTGAGCGCCAGGACAACTAGGATTAGCGCCAGGACAACTAGGGTTAGCGCCAGGACAACTAGGGTTAGCGCCAGGACAACTAGGGTGAGCGTCAGGACAACTAGGGTTAGCGCCAGGACAACTAGGGTTAGCGTCAGGACAACTAGGGTTAGCGCCAGGACAACTAGGGTTAGCGCCAGGACAACTAGGGTTAGCGTCAGGACAACTAGGGTTAGCGCCAGGACAACTAGGGTTAGCGTCAGGACAACTAGGGTTAGCGTCAGGACAACTAGGGTTAGCGTCAGGACAACTGGGGTTAGCGTCAGGACAACTAGGGTTGGCGTCAGGACAACTAGGGTTAGCGTCAGGACAACTAGGGTTAGCATCAGGACAACTAGGGTTAGCGTCAGGACAACTAGGGTTAGCGTCAGGTCAACTAGGGTTAGCGTCAGGACAACTAGGGTTAGCGTCAGGACAACTAGGGTTAGCGTCAGGACAAGTAGGGTTAGCGTCAGGACAAGTAGGGTTAGCGTCAGGACAACTAGGGTTAGCGTCAGGACAACTCGGGTTAGCGTCAGGACAACTCGGGTTAGCGTCAGGACAACTAGGGTTAGCGTCAAGACAACTAGGGTTAGCGTCAGGACAACTAGGGTTAGCGTCAGGACAACTAAGGTTAGCGTCAGGACAAGTAGGGTTAGCATCAGGACAACTAGGGTTAGCGTCAGGACAACTGGGGTTAGCGTTAGGACAAGTAGGGTTAGCGTCAGGACAAGTAGGGTTAGCGTCAGGACAACTAGGGTTAGCCTCAGGACAACTAGGGTTAGCGTCAGGACAAGTAGGGTTAGCGTCAGGACAAGTAGGGTTAGCGTCAGGACAACTAGGGTTAGATTCAGGACAACTAGGGTTAGCGTCAGGACAACTAGGGTTAGCGTCAGGACAACTAGGGATAGCGTCAGGACAACTAGGTTTAGCATCAGGACAACTAGGGTTAGCGTCAGGACAACTAGGGTTAGCCTCAGGACAACTAGGGTTAGCGTCAAGACAACTAGGGTTAGCGTCAGGACAAGTAGGGTTAGCGTCAGGACAACTCGGGTTAGCGTCAGGACAACTCGGGTTAGCGTCAGGACAACTCGGGTTAGCGTCAGGACAACTAGGGTTAGCGTCAGGACAACTAGGGTTAGCGTCAGGACAAGTAGGGTTAGCGTCAGGACAAGTAGGGTTAGCGTCAGGACAACTAGGGTTAGCGTCAGGACAACTCGGGTTAGCGTCAGGACAACTCGGGTTAGCGTCAGGACAACTAGGGTTAGCGTCAAAACAACTAGGGTTAGCGTCAGGACAACTAGGGTTAGCGTCAGGACAACTAAGGTTAGCGTCAGGACAAGTAGGGTTAGCATCAGGACAACTAGGGTTAGCGTCAGGACAACTAGGGTTAGCGTTAGGACAAGTAGGGTTAGCGTCAGGACAAGTAGGGTTAGCGTCAGGACAACTAGGGTTAGCCTCAGGACAACTAGGGTTAGCTTCAGGACAAGTAGGGTTAGCGTCAGGACAAGTAGGGTTAGCGTCAGGACAACTAGGGTTAGCGTCAGGACAACTAGGGTTAGCGTCAGGACAACTAGGGTTAGCGTCAGGACAACTAGGGATAGCGTCAGGACAACTAGGGTTAGCATCAGGACAACTAGGGTTAGCGTCAGGACAATTAGGGTTAGCCTCAGGACAACTAGGGTTAGCGTCAAGACAACTAGGGTTAGCGTCAGGACAAGTAGGGTTAGCGTCAGGACAACTCGGGTTAGCGTCAGGACAACTCGGGTTAGCGTCAGGACAACTCGGGTTAGCGTCAGGACAACTCGGGTTAGCGTCAGGACAACTAGGGTTAGCGTCAGGACAACTAGGGTTAGCGTCAGGACAAGTAGGGTTAGCGTCAGGACAAGTAGGGTTAGCGTCAGGACAACTAGGGTTAGCGTCAGGACAAGTAGGGTTAGCGTCAGGACAACTAGGGTTAGCGTCAGGACAAGTAGGGTTAGCGTCAGGACAAGTAGGGTTAGCGTCAGGACAACTAGGGTTAGCGTCAGGACAACTAGGGTTAGCGTCAGGAGAACTAGGGTTAGCGTCAGGACAACTAGGGTTAGCGTCAGGACAACCAGGGTTAGCCTCAGGACAACTAGGGTTAGCGTCAAGACAACTAGGGTTAGCGTCAGGACAAGTAGGGTTAGCGTCAGGACAACTCGGGTTAGCGTCAGGACAACTCGGGTTAGCGTCAGGACAACTCGGGTTAGCGTCAGGACAACTAGGGTTAGCGTCAGGACAACTCGGGTTAGCGTCAGGACAACTAGGGTTAGCGTCAGGACAACTCGGGTTAGCGCCAGGACAACTCGGGTTAGCGTCAGGACAACTCGGGTTAGCGTCAGGACAACTCGGGTTAGCGTTAGAACAACTAGGGTTAGCGTCAGGACAACTAGGGTTAGCGTCAGGACAACTAGGGTTAGCGTCAGGACAACTAGGGTTAGCGTCAGGACAAGTAGGGTTAGCGTCAGGACAAGTAGGGTTAGCGTCAGGACAACTAGGGTTAGCGTCAGGACAGCTAGGGTTAGCGTCAGGACAACTAGGGTTAGCGTCAGGACAACTAGGGTTAGCGCCAGGACAACTAGGGTTAGCGCCAGGACAACTAGGGTTAGCGCCAGGACAACTGGGTTAGCGCCAGGACAACTAGGGTTAGCGCCAGGACAACTAGGGTTAGCGCCAGGACAACTAGGGTTAGCGCCAGGACAACTAGGGTTAGCGCCAGGACAACGAGGGTTAGCGCCAGGACAACTAGGGTGAGCGTCAGGACAACTAGGGTGAGCGCCAGGACAACGAGGGTGAGCGCCAGGACAACGAGGGTGAGCGCCAGGACAACTAGGATTAGCGCCAGGACAACTAGGGTTAGCGCCAGGACAACTAGGGTTAGCGTCAGGACAACTAGGGTTAGCGTCAAAACAACTAGGGTTAGCGTCAGGACAACTAGGGTTAGCGTCAGGACAACTAGGGTTAGTGTCAGGACAAGTAGGGTTAGCATCAGGACAACTAGGGTTAGCGTCAGGACAACTAGGGTTAGCGTTAGGACAAGTAGGGTTAGCGTCAGGACAAGTAGGGTTAGCGTCAGGACAACTAGGGTTAGCCTCAGGACAACTAGGGTTAGCGTCAGGACAAGTAGGGTTAGCATCAGGACAAGTAGGGTTAGCGTCAGGACAACTAGGGTTAGCGTCAGGACAACTAGGGTTAGCGTCAGGACAACTAGGGTTAGCGTCAGGACAACTAGGGTTAGCGTCAGGACAACTAGGGATAGCGTCAGGACAACTAGGGTTAGCATCAGGACAACTAGGGTTAGCGTCAAGACAACTAGGGTTAGCGTCAGGACAAGTAGGGTTAGCGTCAGGACAAGTAGGGTTAGCGTCAGGACAACGCGGGTTAGCGTCAGGACAACTCGGGTTAGCGTCAGGACAACTCGGGTTAGCGTCAGGACAACTAGGGTGAGCGTCAGGACAACTAGGGTTAGCGCCAGGACAACTAGGGTTAGCGTCAGGACAACTAGGGTTAGCGCCAGGACAACTAGGGTTAGCGCCAGGACAACTAGGGTTAGCGTCAGGACAACTAGGGTTAGCGCCAGGACAACTAGGGTTAGCGTCAGGACAACTAGGGTTAGCGTCAGGACAACTGGGGTTAGCGTCAGGACAAATAGGGTTGGCGTCAGGACAACTAGGGTTAGCGTCAGGACAACTAGGGTTAGCGTCAGGACAACTAGGGTTAGCGTCAGGACAACTAGGGTTAGCGTCAGGTCAACTAGGGTTAGCGTCAGGACAACTAGGGTTAGCGTCAGGACAACTAGGGTTAGCGTCAGGACAAGTAGGGTTAGCGTCAGGACAAGTAGGGTTAGCGTCAGGACAACTAGGGTTAGCGTCAGGACAACTCGGGTTAGCGTCAGGACAACTCGGGTTAGCGTCAGGACAACTAGGGTTAGCGTCAAAACAACTAGGGTTAGCGTCAGGACAACTAGGGTTAGCGTCAGGACAACTAAGGTTAGCGTCAGGACAAGTAGGGTTAGCATCAGGACAACTAGGGTTAGCGTCAGGACAACTAGGGTTAGCGTTAGGACAAGTAGGGTTAGCGTCAGGACAAGTAGGGTTAGCGTCAGGACAACTAGGGTTAGCCTCAGGACAACTAGGGTTAGCGTCAGGACAAGTAGGGTTAGCGTCAGGACAAGTAGGGTTAGCGTCAGGACAAGTAGGGTTAGCGTCAGGACAACTAGGGTTAGCGTCAGGACAACTAGGGTTAGCGTCAGGACAACTAGGGATAGCGTCAGGACAACTAGGGTTAGCATCAGGACAACTAGGGTTAGCGTCAGGACAACTAGGGTTAGCCTCAGGACAACTAGGGTTAGCGTCAAGACAACTAGGGTTAGCGTCAGGACAAGTAGGGTTAGCGTCAGGACAACTCGGGTTAGCGTCAGGACAACTCGGGTTAGCGTCAGGACAACTCGGGTTAGCGTCAGGACAACTAGGGTTAGCGTCAGGACAACTAGGGTTAGCGTCAGGACAAGTAGGGTTAGCGTCAGGACAAGTAGGGTTAGCGTCAGGACAAGTAGGGTTAGCGTCAGGACAACTCGGGTTAGCGTCAGGACAACTCGGGTTAGCGTCAGGACAACTAGGGTTAGCGTCAAAACAACTAGGGTTAGCGTCAGGACAACTAGGGTTAGCGTCAGGACAACTAAGGTTAGCGTCAGGACAAGTAGGGTTAGCATCAGGACAACTAGGGTTAGCGTCAGGACAACTAGGGTTAGCGTTAGGACAAGTAGGGTTAGCGTCAGGACAAGTAGGGTTAGCGTCAGGACAACTAGGGTTAGCCTCAGGACAACTAGGGTTAGCTTCAGGACAAGTAGGGTTAGCGTCAGGACAAGTAGGGTTAGCGTCAGGACAACTAGGGTTAGCGTCAGGACAACTAGGGTTAGCGTCAGGACAACTAGGGTTAGCGTCAGGACAACTAGGGTTAGCGTCAGGACAACTAGGGATAGCGTCAGGACAACTAGGGTTAGCATCAGGACAACTAGGGTTAGCGTCAGGACAACTAGGGTTAGCCTCAGGACAACTAGGGTTAGCGTCAAGACAACTAGGGTTAGCGTCAGGACAAGTAGGGTTAGCGTCAGGACAACTCGGGTTAGCGTCAGGACAACTCGGGTTAGCGTCAGGACAACTCGGGTTAGCGTCAGGACAACTCGGGTTAGCGTCAGGACAACTAGGGTTAGCGTCAGGACAACTAGGGTTAGCGTCAGGACAAGTAGGGTTAGCGTCAGGACAAGTAGGGTTAGCGTCAGGACAACTAGGGTTAGCGTCAGGACAAGTAGGGTTAGCGTCAGGACAAGTAGGGTTAGCGTCAGGACAACTAGGGTTAGCCTCAGGACAACTAGGGTTAGCGTCAAGACAACTAGGGTTAGCGTCAGGACAAGTAGGGTTAGCGTCAGGACAACTCGGGTTAGCGTCAGGACAACTCGGGTTAGCGTCAGGACAACTCGGGTTAGCGTCAGGACAACTCGGGTTAGCGTCAGGACAACTAGGGTTAGCGTCAGGACAACTAGGGTTAGCGTCAGGACAAGTAGGGTTAGCGTCAGGACAACTAGGGTTAGCGTCAGGACAACTAGGGTTAGCGTCAGGACAAGTAGGGTTAGCGTCAGGACAAGTAGGGTTAGCGTCAGGACAACTAGGGTTAGCGTCAGGACAACTAGGGTTAGCGTCAGGAGAACTAGGGTTAGCGTCAGGACAACTAGGGTTAGCGTCAGGACAACCAGGGTTAGCCTCAGGACAACTAGGGTTAGCGTCAAGACAACTAGGGTTAGCGTCAGGACAAGTAGGGTTAGCGTCAGGACAACTCGGGTTAGCGTCAGGACAACTCGGGTTAGCGTCAGGACAACTAGGGTTAGCGTCAGGACAACTCGGGTTAGCGTCAGGACAACTAGGGTTAGCGTCAGGACAACTCGGGTTAGCGCCAGGACAACTCGGGTTAGCGTCAGGACAACTCGGGTTAGCGTCAGGACAACTCGGGTTAGCGTTAGAACAACTAGGGTTAGCGTCAGGACAACTAGGGTTAGCGTCAGGACAACTAGGGTTAGCGTCAGGACAACTAGGGTTAGCGTCAGGACAAGTAGGGTTAGCGTCAGGACAAGTAGGGTTAGCATCAGGACAAGTAGGGTTAGCGTCAGGACAAGTAGGGTTAGCGTCAGGACAACTAGGGTTAGCGTCAGGACAGCTAGGGTTAGCGTCAGGACAACTAGTGTTAGCGTCAGGACAACTAGGGTTAGCGCCAGGACAACTAGGGTTAGCGCCAGGACAACTAGGGTTAGCGCCAGGACAACTGGGTTAGCGCCAGGACAACTAGGGTTAGCGCCAGGAGAACTAGGGTTAGCGCCAGGAGAACTAGGGTTAGCGCCAGGACAACTAGGGTTAGCGCCAGGACAACTAGGGTTAGCGCCAGGACAACGAGGGTTAGCGCCAGGACAACTAGGGTGAGCGTCAGGACAACTAGGGTGAGCGCCAGGACAACGAGGGTGAGCGCCAGGACAACGAGGGTGAGCGCCAGGACAACTAGGATTAGCGCCAGGACAACTAGGGTTAGCGCCAGGACAACTAGGGTTAGCGTCAGGACAACTAGGGTTAGCGTCAAAACAACTAGGGTTAGCGTCAGGACAACTAGGGTTAGCGTCAGGACAACTAGGGTTAGCGTCAGGACAAGTAGGGTTAGCATCAGGACAACTAGGGTTAGCGTCAGGACAACTAGGGTTAGCGTTAGGACAAGTAGGGTTAGCGTCAGGACAAGTAGGGTTAGCGTCAGGACAACTAGGGTTAGCCTCAGGACAACTAGGGTTAGCGTCAGGACAAGTAGGGTTAGCATCAGGACAAGTAGGGTTAGCGTCAGGACAACTAGGGTTAGCGTCAGGACAACTAGGGTTAGCGTCAGGACAACTAGGGTTAGCGTCAGGACAACTAGGGATAGCGTCAGGACAACTAGGGTTAGCATCAGGACAACTAGGGTTAGCGTCAAGACAACTAGGGTTAGCGTCAGGACAAGTAGGGTTAGCGTCAGGACAAGTAGGGTTAGCGTCAGGACAACGCGGGTTAGCGTCAGGACAACTCGGGTTAGCGTCAGGACAACTCGGGTTAGCGTCAGGACAACTAGGGTTAGCGTCAGGACAAGTAGGGTTAGCGTCAGGACAAGTAGGGTTAGCGTCAGGACAAGTAGGGTTAGCGTCAGGACAACTAGGGTTAGCGTCAGGACAAGTAGGGTTAGCGTCAGGACAACTAGGGTTAGCGTCAGGACAAGTAGGGTTAGCGTCAGGACAAGTAGGGTTAGCGTCAGGACAAGTAGGGTTAGCGTCAGGACAAGTATAGTTAGCGTCAGGACAACTAGGGTTAGCGTCAGGACAACTAGGGTTAGCGTCAGGAGAACTAGGGTTAGCGTCAGGACAACTAGGGTTAGCGTCAGGACAACCAGGGTTAGCCTCAGGACAACTAGGGTTAGCGTCAAGACAACTAGGGTTAGCGTCAGGACAAGTAGGGTTAGCGTCAGGACAACTCGGGTTAGCGTCAGGACAACTCGGGTTAGCGTCAGGACAACTCGGGTTAGCGTCAGGACAACTAGGGTTAGCGTCAGGACAACTCGGGTTAGCGTCAGGACAACTCGGGTTAGCGTCATGACAACTAGGGTTAGCGTCAGGACAACTCGGATTAGCGCCAGGACAACTCGGGTTAGCGTCAGGACAACTCGGGTTAGCGTCAGGACAACTCGGGTTAGCGTCAGAACAACTAGGGTTAGCGTCAGGACAACTAGGGTTAGCGTCAGGACAACTAGGGTTAGCGTCAGGACAACTAGGGTTAGCGTCAGGACAAGTAGGGTTAGCGTCAGGACAAGTAGGGTTAGCGTCAGGACAAGTAGGGTTAGCGTCAGGACAACTAGGGTTAGCGTCAGGACAGCTAGGGTTAGCATCAGGACAACTAGGGTTAGCGTCAGGACAACTAGGGTTAGCGCCAGGACAACTAGGGTTAGCGCCAGGACAACTAGGGTTAGCGCCAGGACAACTGGGTTAGCGCCAGGACAACTAGGGTTAGCGCCAGGAAAACTAGGGTTAGCGCCAGGACAACTGGGTTAGCGCCAGGAAAACTAGGGTTAGCGCCAGGACAACTAGGGTTAGCGCCAGGACAACTAGGGTTAGCGCCAGGACAACGAGGGTTAGCGCCAGGACAACTAGGGTGAGCGTCAGGACAACTAGGGAGAGCGCCAGGACAACGAGGGTGAGCGCCAGGACAACGAGGGTGAGCGCCAGGACAACTAGGATTAGCGCCAGGACAACTAGGGTGAGCGTCAGGACAACGAGGGTTAGCGCCAGGACAACTAGGGTTAGCGTCAGGACAACTAGGGTTAGCGCCAGGACAACTAGGGTTAGCGCCAGGACAACTAGGGTTAGCGTCAGGACAACTAGGGTTAGCACCAGGACAACTAGGGTTAGTGTCAGGACAACTAGTGTTAGCATCAGGACAACTAGGGTTAGCGTCAGGACAACTAGGGTTAGCGTCAGAACAACTGGGGTTAGCGTCAGGACAACTAGGGTTGGCGTCAGGACAACTAGGGTTAGCGTCAGGACAACTAGGGTTAGCGTCAGGACAACTAGGGTTAGCGTCAGGACAACTAGGGTTAGCGTCAGGACAAGTAGGGTTAGCGTCAGGATAAGTAGGGTTAGCGTCAGGACAACTAGGGTTAGCGTCAGGACAACTCGGGTTAGCGTCAGGACAACTCGGGTTAGCGTCAGGACAACTAGGGTTAGCGTCAAAACAACTAGGGTTAGCGTCAGGACAACTAGGGTTAGCGTCAGGACAACTAGGGTTAGCGTCAGGACAAGTAGGGTTAGCATCAGGACAACTAGGGTTAGCGTCAGGACAACTAGGGTTAGCGTCAGGACAAGTAGGGTTAGCGTCAGGACAACTAGGGTTAGCCTCAGGACAACTAGGGTTAGCGTCAGGACAAGTAGGGTTAGCGTCAGGACAAGTAGGGTTAGCGTCAGGACAAGTAGGGTTAGCATCAGGACAACTAGGGTTAGCGTCAGGACAACTAGGGTTAGCGTCAGGACAACTAGGGTTAGCGTCAGGACAACTAGGGATAGCGTCAGGACAACTAGGGTTAGCGTCAGGACAACTAGGGTTAGCCTCAGGACAACTAGGGTTAGCGTCAAGACAACTAGGGTTAGCGTCAGGACAAGTAGGGTTAGCGTCAGGACAACTCGGGTTAGCGTCAGGACAACTCGGGTTAGCGTCAGGACAACTCGGGTTAGCGTCAGGACAACTCGGGTTAGCGTCAGGACAACTAGGGTTAGCGTCAGGACAAGTAGGGTTAGCGTCAGGACAAGTAGGGTTAGCGTCAGGACAACTAAGGTTAGCGTCAGGACAAGTAGGGTTAGCGTCAGGACAACTAGGGTTAGCGTCAGGACAAGTAGGGTTAGCGTCAGGACAACTAGGGTTAGCGTCAGGACAACTAGGGTTAGCGTCAGGACAACTAGGGTTAGCGTCAGGAGAACTAGGGTTAGCGTCAGGACAACTAGGGTTAGCGTCAGGACAACCGGGGTTAGCCTCAGGACAACTAGGGTTAGCGTCAAGACAACTAGGGTTAGCGTCAAGACAACTAGGGTTAGCGTCAGGACAAGTAGGGTTAGCGTCAGGACAACTCGGGTTAGCGTCAGGACAACTCGGGTTAGCGTCAGGACAACTAGGGTTAGCGTCAGGACAACTCGGGTTAGCGTCAGGACAACTAGGGTTAGCGTCAGGACAACTCGGGTTAGCGCCAGGACAACTCGGGTTAGCGTCAGGACAACTCGGGTTAGCGTCAGGACAACTCGGGTTAGCGTTAGAACAACTAGGGTTAGCGTCAGGACAACTGGGGTTAGCGTCAGGACAACTAGGGTTAGCGTCAGGACAACTAGGGTTAGCGTCAGGACAACTAGGGTTAGCGTCAGGACAAGTAGGGTTAGCGTCAGGACAAGTAGGGTTAGCGTCAGGACAAGTAGGGTTAGCGTCAGGACAACTAGGGTTAGCGTCAGGACAGCTAGGGTTAGCGTCAGGACAACTAGGGTTAGCGTCAGGACAACTAGGGTTAGCGTCAGGACAACTAGGGTTAGCGTCAGGACAACTAGGGTTAGCGCCAGGACAACTAGGGTTAGCGCCAGGACAACTAGGGTTAGCGCCAGGACAACTGGGTTAGCGCCAGGACAACTAGGGTTAGCGCCAGGACAACTAGGGTTAGCGCCAGGACAACTAGGGTTAGCGCCAGGACAACTGGGTTAGCGCCAGGACAACTAGGGTTAGCGCCAGGACAACTAGGGTTAGCGCCAGGACAACTAGGGTTAGCGCCAGGACAACTAGGGTTAGCGCCAGGACAACGAGGGTTAGCGCCAGGACAACTAGGGTGAGCGTCAGGACAACTAGGGTGAGCGCCAGGACAACGAGGGTGAGCGCCAGGACAACGAGGGTGAGCGCCAGAACAACTAGGATTAGTGCCAGGACAACTAGGGTTAGCGCCAGGACAACTAGGGTTAGAGCCAGGACAACTAGGGTGAGCGTCAGGACAACTAGGGTTAGCGCCAGGACAACTAGGGTTAGCGTCAGGACAACTAGGGTTAGCGCCAGGACAACTAGGGTTAGCGCCAGGACAACTAGGGTTAGCGTCAGGACAAATAGGGTTAGCGTCAGGACAACTAGGGTTCGCGCCAGGACAACTAGGGTTAGCATCAGGACAACTAGGGTTAGCGTCAGGACAACTAGGGTTAGCGTCAGGACAACTAGGGTTAGCGTCAGGACAACTAGGGTTAGCGTCAGGACAACTGGGGTTAGCGTCAGGACAACTAGGGTTGGCGTCAGGACAACTAGGGTTGGCGTCAGGACAACTAGGGTTAGCATCAGGACAACTAGGGTTAGCGTCAGGACAACTAGGGTTAGCGTCAGGACAACTAGGGTTAGCGTCAGGACAACTAGGGTTAGCGTCAGGACAACTAGGGTTAGCGCCAGGACAACTAGGGTTAGCGCCAGGACAACTAGGGTTAGTGCCAGGACAACTGGGTTAGCGCCAGGACAACTAGGGTTAGCGCCAGGACAACTAGGGTTAGCGCCAGGACAACTGGGTTAGCGCCAGGACAACTAGGGTTAGCGCCAGGACAACTAGGGTTAGCGCCAGGACAACTAGGGTTAGCGCCAGGACAACTAGGGTTAGCGCCAGGACAACGAGGGTTAGCGCCAGGACAACTAGGGTGAGCGTCAGGACAACTAGGGTGAGCGCCAGGACAACGAGGGTGAGCGCCAGGACAACGAGGGTGAGCGCCAGGACAACTAGGATTAGCGCCAGGACAACTAGGGTTAGCGCCAGGACAACTAGGGTTAGCGCCAGGACAACTAGGGTTAGCGCCAGGACAACTAGGGTTAGCGCCAGGACAACGAGGGTTAGCGCCAGGACAACTAGGGTGAGCGTCAGGACAACTAGGGTGAGCGCCAGGACAACGAGGGTGAGCGCCAGGACAACGAGGGTTAGCGCCAGGACAACTAGGTTTAGCGTCAGGACAACTAGGGTTAGCGCCAGGACAACTAGGGTTAGCGCCAGGACAACTAGGGTTAGCGTCAGGGCAACTAGGGTGAGCGTCAGGACAACTAGGGTTAGCGCCAGGACAACTAGGGTTAGCATCAGGACAACTAGGGTTAGCGTCAGGACAACTAGGGTTAGCGTCAGTACAACTAGGGTTAGCGTCAGGACAACTAGGGTTAGCGTCAGGACAACTGGGGTTAGCGACAGGACAACTAGGGTTGGCGTCAGGACAACTAGGGTTAGCGTCAGGACAACTAGGGTTAGCGTCAGGACAACTAGGGTTAGCGTCAGGACAACTAGGGTTAGCGTCAGGTCAACTAGGGTTAGCGTCAGGACAACTAGGGTTAGCGTCAGGACAACTAGGGTTAGCGTCAGACCAAGTAGGGTTAGCGTCAGGACAACTAGGGTTAGCGTCAGGACAACTAGGGTTAGCGTCAGGACAACTAGGGTTAGCGTCAGGACAACTAGAGTTAGCGTCAGGACAACAAGGGTTAGCCTCAGGACAACTAGGGTTAGCGTCAGGACAACTAGGGTTAGCGTCAGGACAACTAGGGTTAGCGTCAGGACAACTAGGGTTAGCGCCAGGACAACTAGGGTTAGCGCCAGGACAACTAGGGTTAGCGCCAGGACAACTGGGTTAGCGCCAGGACAACTAGGGTTAGCGCCAGGACAACTAGGGTTAGCGCCAGGACAACTGGGTTAGCGCCAGGACAACTAGGGTTAGCGCCAGGACAACTAGGGTTAGCGCCAGGACAACTAGGGTTAGCGCCAGGACAACGAGGGTTAGCGCCAGGACAACTAGGGTGAGCGTCAAGACAACTAGGGTGAGCGCCAGGACAACGAGGGTTAGCGCCAGGACAACTAGGGTGAGCGTCAGGACAACTAGGGTGAGCGACAGGACAACGAGGGTGAGCGCCAGGACAACGAGGGTGTGCGCCAGGACAACTAGGATAAGCGCCAGGACAACTAGGGTTAGCGCCAGGACAACTAGGGTTAGCGCCAGGACAACTAGGGTGAGCGTCAGGACAACTAGGGTTAGCGCCAGGACAACTAGGTTTAGCGTCAGGACAACTAGGGTTAGCGCCAGGACAACTAGGGTTAGCGCCAGGACAACTAGGGTTAGCGTCAGGACAACTAGGGTTAGCGTCAGGACAACTAGGGTTAGCGCCAGGACAACTAGGGTTAGCATCAGGACAACTAGGGTTAGCGTCAGGACAACTAGGGTTAGCGTCAGGACAACTAGGGTTAGCGTCAGGACAACTAGGGTTAGCGTCAGGACAACTGGGGTTAGCGTCAGGACAACTAGGGTTGGCGTCAGGACAACTAGGGTTAGCGTCAGGACAACTAGGGTTAGCGTCAGGTCAACTAGGGTTAGCGTCAGGACAACTAGGGTTAGCGTCAGGACAACTAGGGTTAGCGTCAGGACAAGTAGGGTTATCGTCAGGACAACTAGGGTTAGCGTCAGGACAACTAGGGTTAGCGTCAGGACAACTAGGGTTAGCGTCAGGACAACAAGGGTTAGCCTCAGGACAACTAGGGTTAGCGTCAGGACAACTAGGGTTAGCGTCAGGACAACTAGGGTTAGCGCCAGGACAACTAGGGTTAGCGCCAGGACAACTAGGGTTAGCGCCAGGACAACTGGGTTAGCGCCAGGACAACTAGGGTTAGCGCCAGGACAACTAGGGTTAGCGCCAGGACAAATGGGTTAGCGCCAGGACAACTAGGGTTAGCGCCAGGACAACTAGGGTTAGCGTCAGGACAACTAGGGTTAGCGCCAGGACAACTAGGGTTAGCGTCAGGACAACTAGGGTTAGCGTCAGGACAACTAGGGTTAGCGTCGGGACAACTAGGGTTAGCGTCAGGACAACTAGGGTTAGCGTCAGGACAACTGGGGTTAGCGTCAGGACAACTAGGGTTGGCGTCAGGACAACTAGGGTTAGCGTCAGGACAACTAGGGTTAGCGTCAGGACAACTAGGGTTAGCGTCAGGTCAACTAGGGTTAGCGTCAGGACAACTAGGGTTAGCGTCAGGACAAGTAGGGTTAGCGTCAGGACAACTAGGGTTAGCGTCAGGACAAGTAGGGTTGGCGTCAGGACAACTAGGGTTAGCGTCAGGACAACTAGGGTTAGCGTCAGGACAACTAGGGTTAGCGTCAAGACAACAAGGGTTAGCGTCAGGACAACTAGGGTTAGCGTCAGGACAACTAGGGTTGGCATCAGGACAACTAGGGTTAGCATCAGGACAACTAGGGTTAGCGTCAGGACAACTAGGGTTGGCATCAGGACAACTAGGTTTGGCGTCAGGACAACTAGGGTAGGCGTCAGGACAACTAGGGTTAGCGTCAGGACAACTATGGTTAGTGTCAGGACAACTAGGGTTAGCGTCAGGACAACTAGGGTTAGCGTCAGGACAACTAGGGTGAGCGCCAGGACAACGAGGGTGAGCGCCAGGACAACGAGGGTGAGCGCCAGGACAACTAGGATTAGCGCCAGGACAACTAGGGTTAGCGCCAGGACAACTAGGGTTAGCGCCAGGACAACTAGGGTGAGCGTCAGGACAACTAGGGTTAGCGCCAGGACAACTAGGGTTAGCGCCAGGACAACTAGGGTTAGCGCCAGGACAACTAGGGTTAGCGTCAGGACAACTAGGGTTAGCGTCAGGACAACTAGGGTTAGCGCCAGGACAACTAGGGTTAGCATCAGGACAACTAGGGTTAGCGTCAGGACAACTAGGGTTAGCGTCAGGACAACTCGGGTTAGCGCCAGGACAACTCGGGTTAGCGTCAGGACAACTCGGGTTAGCGTCAGGACAACTCGGGTTAGCGTTAGAACAACTAGGGTTAGCGTCAGGACAACTGGGGTTAGCGTCAGGACAACTAGGGTTAGCGTCAGGACAAATAGGGTTAGCGTCAGGACAACTAGGGTTAGCGTCAGGACAAGTAGGGTTAGCGTCAGGACAAGTAGGGTTAGCGTCAGGACAAGTAGGGTTAGCGTCAGGACAACTAGGGTTAGCGTCAGGACAGCTAGGGTTAGCGTCAGGACAACTAGGGTTAGCGTCAGGACAACTAGGGTTAGCGTCAGGACAACTAGGGTTAGCGCCAGGACAACTAGGGTTAGCGCCAGGACAACTGGGTTAGCGCCAGGACAACTAGGGTTAGCGCCAGGACAACTAGGGTTAGCGCCAGGACAACTAGGGTTAGCGCCAGGACAACTGGGTTAGCGCCAGGACAACTAGGGTTAGCGCCAGGACAACTAGGGTTAGCGCCAGGACAACTAGGGTTAGCGCCAGGACAACTAGGGTTAGCGCCAGGACAACGAGGGTTAGCGCCAGGACAACTAGGGTGAGCGTCAGGACAACTAGGGTGAGCGCCAGGACAACGAGGGTGAGCGCCAGGACAACGAGGGTGAGCGCCAGAACAACTAGGATTAGTGCCAGGACAACTAGGGTTAGCGCCAGGACAACTAGGGTTAGAGCCAGGACAACTAGGGTGAGCGTCAGGACAACTAGGGTTAGCGCCAGGACAACTAGGGTTAGCGTCAGGACAACTAGGGTTAGCGCCAGGACAACTAGGGTTAGCGCCAGGACAACTAGGGTTAGCGTCAGGACAAATAGGGTTAGCGTCAGGATAACTAGGGTTCGCGCCAGGACAACTAGGGTTAGCATCAGGACAACAAGGGTTAGCGTCAGGACAACTAGGGTTAGCGTCAGGACAACTAGGGTTAGCGTCAGGACAACTAGGGTTAGCGTCAGGACAACTGGGGTTAGCGTCAGGACAACTAGGGTTGGCGTCAGGACAACTAGGGTTAGCGTCAGGACAACTAGGGTTAGCGTCAGGACAACTAGGGTTAGCGTCAGGACAACTAGGGTTAGCGTCAGGACAACTAGGGTTAGCGTCAGGACAACTAGGGTTAGCGCCAGGACAACTAGGGTTAGCGCCAGGACAACTAGGGTTAGTGCCAGGACAACTGGGTTAGCGCCAGGACAACTAGGGTTAGCGCCAGGACAACTAGGGTTAGCGCCAGGACAACTGGGTTAGCGCCAGGACAACTAGGGTTAGCGCCAGGACAACTAGGGTTAGCGCCAGGACAACTAGTGTTAGCGCCAGGACAACTAGGGTTAGCGCCAGGACAACGAGGGTTAGCGCCAGGACAACTAGGGTGAGCGTCAGGACAACTAGGGTGAGCGCCAGGACAACGAGGGTGAGCGCCAGGACAACGAGGGTGAGCGCCAGGACAACTAGGATTAGCGCCAGGACAACTAGGGTTAGCGCCAGGACAACTAGGGTTAGCGCCAGGACAACTAGGGTTAGCGCCAGGACAACTAGGGTTAGCGCCAGGACAACGAGGGTTAGCGCCAGGACAACTAGGGTGAGCGTCAGGACAACTAGGGTGAGCGCCAGGACAACGAGGGTGAGCGCCAGGACAACGAGGGTTAGCGCCAGGACAACTAGGTTTAGCGTCAGGACAACTAGGGTTAGCGCCAGGACAACTAGGGTTAGCGCCAGGACAACTAGGGTTAGCGTCAGGGCAACTAGGGTTAGCGTCAGGACAACTAGGGTTAGCGCCAGGACAACTAGGGTTAGCATCAGGACAACTAGGGTTAGCGTCAGGACAACTAGGGTTAGCGTCAGTACAACTAGGGTTAGCGTCAGGACAACTAGGGTTAGCGTCAGGACAACTGGGGTTAGCGACAGGACAACTAGGGTTGGCGTCAGGACAACTAGGGTTAGCGTCAGGACAACTAGGGTTAGCGTCAGGACAACTAGGGTTAGCGTCAGGACAACTAGGGTTAGCGTCAGGTCAACTAGGGTTAGCGTCAGGACAACTAGGGTTAGCGTCAGGACAACTAGGGTTAGCGTCAGGACAAGTAGGGTTAGCGTCAGGACAACTAGGGTTAGCGTCAGGACAACTAGGGTTAGCGTCAGGACAACTAGAGTTAGCGTCAGGACAACAAGGGTTAGCCTCAGGACAACTAGGGTTAGCGTCAGGACAACTAGGGTTAGCGTCAGGACAACTAGGGTTAGCGTCAGGACAACTAGGGTTAGCGCCAGGACAACTAGGGTTAGCGCCAGGACAACTAGGGTTAGCGCCAGGACAACTGGGTTAGCGCCAGGACAACTAGGGTTAGCGCCAGGACAACTAGGGTTAGCGCCAGGACAACTGGGTTAGCGCCAGGACAACTAGGGTTAGCGCCAGGACAACTAGGGTTAGCGCCAGGACAACTAGGGTTAGCGCCAGGACAACGAGGGTTAGCGCCAGGACAACTAGGGTGAGCGTCAGGACAACTAGGGTGAGCGCCAGGACAACGAGGGTTAGCGCCAGGACAACTAGGGTGAGCGTCAGGACAACTAGGGTGAGCGACAGGACAACGAGGGTGAGCGCCAGGACAACGAGGGTGTGCGCCAGGACAACTAGGATAAGCGCCAGGACAACTAGGGTTAGCGCCAGGACAACTAGGGTTAGCGCCAGGACAACTAGGGTGAGCGTCAGGACAACTAGGGTTAGCGCCAGGACAACTAGGTTTAGCGTCAGGACAACTAGGGTTAGCGCCAGGACAACTAGGGTTAGCGCCAGGACAACTAGGGTTAGCGTCAGGACAACTAGGGTTAGCGTCAGGACAACTAGGGTTAGCACCAGGACAACTAGGGTTAGAATCAGGACAACTAGGGTTAGCGTCAGGACAACTAGGGTTAGCGTCAGGACAACTAGGGTTAGCGTCAGGACAACTAGGGTTAGCGTCAGGACAACTGGGGTTAGCGTCAGGACAACTAGGGTTGGCGTCAGGACAACTAGGGTTAGCGTCAGGACAACTAGGGTTAGCGTCAGGTCAACTAGGGTTAGCGTCAGGACAACTAGGGTTAGCGTCAGGACAACTAGGGTTAGCGTCAGGACAAGTAGGGTTATCGTCAGGACAACTAGGGTTAGCGTCAGGACAACTAGGGTTAGCGTCAGGACAACTAGGGTTAGCGTCAGGACAACAAGGGTTAGCCTCAGGACAACTAGGGTTAGCGTCAGGACAACTAGGGTTAGCGTCAGGACAACTAGGGTTAGCGCCAGGACAACTAGGGTTAGCGCCAGGACAACTAGGGTTAGCGCCAGGACAACTGGGTTAGCGCCAGGACAACTAGGGTTAGCGCCAGGACAACTAGGGTTAGCGCCAGGACAAATGGGTTAGCGCCAGGACAACTAGGGTTAGCGCCAGGACAACTAGGGTTAGCGTCAGGACAACTAGGGTTAGCGCCAGGACAACTAGGGTTAGCATCAGGACAACTAGGGTTAGCGTCAGGACAACTAGGGTTAGCGTCAGGACAACTAGGGTTAGCGTCAGGACAAATGGGGTTAGCGTCAGGACAACTAGGGTTGGCGTCAGGACAACTAGGGTTAGCGTCAGGACAACTAGGGTTAGCGTCAGGACAACTAGGGTTAGCGTCAGGTCAACTAGGGTTAGCGTCAGGACAACTAGGGTTAGCGTCAGGACAACTAGGGTTAGCGTCAGGACAACTAGGGTTAGCGTCAGGACAAGTAGGGTTGGCATCAGGACAACTAGGGTTAGCGTCAGGACAACTAGGGTTAGCGTCAGGACAACTAGGGTTAGCGTCAGGACAACTAGGGTTAGCGTCAGGACAACTAGGGTTGGCATCAGGACAACTAGGGTTAGCATCAGGACAACTAGGGTTAGCGTCAGGACAACTAGGGTTGGCATCAGGACAACTAGGTTTGGCGTCAGGACAACTAGGGTAGGCGTCAGGACAACTAGGGTTAGCGTCAGGACAACTATGGTTAGTGTCAGGACAACTAGGGTTAGCGTCAGGACAACTAGGGTTAGCGTCAGGACAACTAGGGTGAGCGCCAGGACAACGAGGGTGAGCGCCAGGACAACGAGGGTGAGCGCCAGGACAACTAGGATTAGCGCCAGGACAACTAGGGTTAGCGCCAGGACAACTAGGGTTAGCGCCAGGACAACTAGGGTGAGCGTCAGGACAACTAGGGTTAGCGCCAGGACAACTAGGGTTAGCGCCAGGACAACTAGGGTTAGCGCCAGGACAACTAGGGTTAGCGTCAGGACAACTAGGGTTAGCGTCAGGACAACTAGGGTTAGCGCCAGGACAACTAGGGTTAGCATCAGGACAACTAGGGTTAGCGTCAGGACAACTAGGGTTAGCGTCAGGAGAACTAGGGTTAGCGTCAGGACAAGTAGGGTTAGCGTCAGGACAACTAGGGTTAGCGTCAGGACAACTAGGGTTAGCGTCAGGACAACTAGGGTTAGCGCCAGGACAACTAGGGTTAGCATCAGGACAACTAGGGTTAGCGTCAGGACAACTAGGGTTAGCGTCAGGACAAGTAGGGTTAGCGTCAGGACAAGTAGGGTTAGCGTCAGGACAACTAGGGTTAGCGTCAGGACAACTAGGGTTAGCGTCAGGACAACTAGGGTTAGCGTCAGGACAACAAGGGTTAGCGTCAGGACAACTAGGGTTAGCGTCAGGACAACTAGGGTTGGCATCAGGACAACTAGGGTTAGCATCAGGACAACTAGGGTTAGCGTCAGGACAACTAGGGTTAGCGTCAGGACAACTAGGGTTAGCGTCAGGACAACTAGGGTTAGCGTCAGGACAACTAGGGTTAGCGTCAGGACAACTAGGGTTAGCGTCAGGACAACAAGGGTTAGCCTCAGGACAACTAGGGTTAGCGTCAGGACAACTAGGGTTAGCGTCAGGACAACTAGGGTTAGCGTCAGGACAACTAGGGTTAGCGCCAGGACAACTAGGGTTAGCGCCAGGACAACTAGGGTTAGCGCCAGGACAACTGGGTTAGCGCCAGGACAACTAGGGTTAGCGCCAGGACAACTAGGGTTAGCGCCAGGACAACTGGGTTAGCGCCAGAACAACTAGGGTTAGCGCCAGGACAACTAGGGTTAGCGCCAGGAAAACTAGGGTTAGCGCCAGGACAACTAGGGTTAGCGCCAGGACAACTAGGGTTAGCGCCAGGACAACTAGGGTTAGCGCCAGGACAACGAGGGTTAGCGCCAGGACAACTAGGGTGAGCGTCAGGACAACGAGGGTGAGCGCCAGGACAATGAGGGTGAGCGCCAGGACAACGAGGGTGAGCGCCAGGACAACTAGGATTAGCGCCAGGACAACTAGGGTTAGCGCCAGGACAACTAGGGTTAGCGCCAGGACAACTAGGGTGAGCGTCAGGACAACTAGGGTTAACGCCAGGACAACTAGGGTTAGCGTCAGGACAACTAGGGTTAGCGCCAGGACAACTATGGTTAGCGCCAGGACAACTAGGGTTAGCGTCAGGACAACTAGGGTTAGCGTCAGGACAACTAGGGTTAGCGCCAGGACAACTAGGGTTAGCATCAGGACAACTAGGGTTAGCGTCAGGACAACTAGGGTTAACGTCAGGACAACTAGGGTTAGCGTCAGGACAACTAGGGTTAGCGTCAGGACAACTGGGGTTAGCGTCAGGACAACTAAGGTTGGCGTCAGGACAACTAGGGTTAGCGTCAGGACAACTAGGGTTAGCGTCAGGACAACTAGGGTTAGCGTCAGGACAACTAGGGTTAGCGTCAGGACAACTAGGGTTAGCGTAAGGTCAACTAGAGTTAGCGTCAGGACAACTAGGGTTAGCGTCAGGACAACTAGGGTTAGCGTCAGGACAAGTAGGGTTAGCGTCAGGACAACTAGGGTTAGCGTCAGGACAACTAGGGTTAGCGTCAGGACAACTAGGGTTAGCGTCAGGACAACTAGGGTTAGCGTCAGGACAACAAGGGTTAGCGTCAGGACAACTAGGGTTAGCGTCAGGACAACTAGGGTTGGCATCAGGACAACTAGGGTTAGCATCAGGACAACTAGGGTTAGCGTCAGGACAACTAGGGTTGGCATCAGGACAACTAGGGTTGGCGTCAGGACAACTATGGTAGGCGTCAGGACAAGTAGGGTTAGCGTCAGGACAACTATGGTTAGCGTCAGGACAACTAGGGTTAGAGTCAGGACTACTAGGGTGAGCGCCAGGACAACGAGGGTGAGCGCCAGGACAACTGGGGTTAGCGTCAGGACAACTAAGGTTGGCGTCAGGACAACTAGGGTTAGCGTCAGGACAACTAGGGTTAGCGTCAGGACAACTAGGGTTAGCGTCAGGACAACTAGGGTTAGCGTCAGGACAACTAGGGTTAGCGTAAGGTCAACTAGGGTTAGCGTCAGGACAACTAGGGTTAGCGTCAGGACAACTAGGGTTAGCGTCAGGACAAGTAGGGTTAGCGTCAGGACAACTAGGGTTAGCGTCAGGACAACTAGGGTTAGCGTCAGGACAACTAGGGTTAGCGTCAGGACAACTAGGGTTAGCGTCAGGACAACAAGGGTTAGCGTCAGGACAACTAGGGTTAGCGTCAGGACAACTAGGGTTGGCATCAGGACAACTAGGGTTAGCATCAGGACAACTAGGGTTAGCGTCAGGACAACTAGGGTTGGCATCAGGACAACTAGGGTTGGCGTCAGGACAACTAGGGTAGGCGTCAGGACAAGTAGGGTTAGCGTCAGGACAACTATGGTTAGCGTCAGGACAACTAGGGTTAGAGTCAGGACAACTAGGGTGAGCGCCAGGACAACGAGGGTGAGCGCCAGGACAATGAGGGTGAGCGCCAGGACAACTAGGATTAGCGCCAGGACAACTAGGGTTAGCGCCAGGACAACTAGGGTTAGCGCCAGGACAACTAGGTTGAGCGTCAGGACAACTAGGGTTAGCGCCAGGACAACTAGGGTTAGCGTCAGGACAACTAGGGTTAGCGCCAGGACAACTAGGGTTAGCGCCAGGACAACTAGGGTTAGCGTCAGGACAACTAGGGTTAGCGTCAGGACAACTAGGATTAGCGCCAGGACAACTAGGGTTAGCATCAGGACAACTAGGGTTAGCGTCAGGACAACTAGGGTTAGCGTCAGGACAACTAGGGTTAGCGTCAGGACAACTGGGGTTAGCGTCAGGACAACTAGGGTTGGCGTCAGGACAACTAGGGTTGGTGTCAGGACAACTAGGGTAGGCGTCAGGACAACTAGGGTTAGCGTCAGGACAACTATGGTTAGCGTCAGGACAACTAGGGTTAGCGTCAGGACAACTAGGGTTAGCATCAGGACAACTAGGGTTAGCGTCAGGACAACTAGGGTTAGCGTCAGGACAAGTAGGGTTAGCGTCAGGGCAAGTAAGGTTAGCGTCAGGACAAGTAGGGTTAGCGTCAGGACAACTAGGGTTAGCGTCAGGACAACTAGGGTTAGCGTCAGGACAACTAGGGTTAGCGCCAGGACAACTAGGGTTAGCGCCAGGACAACTAGGGTTAGCGCCAGGACAACTGGGTTAGCGCCAGGACAACTAGGGTTAGCACCA
The DNA here is from genome assembly GCF_046119375.1 of Phyllobates terribilis. Taxonomy (NCBI): domain Eukaryota; kingdom Metazoa; phylum Chordata; class Amphibia; order Anura; family Dendrobatidae; genus Phyllobates; species Phyllobates terribilis. Next base: position 4,377,736 of record NW_027362827.1, on the reverse strand, counting down.
GGACAACTAGGGTTAGCGCCAGGACAACTAGGGTGAGCGCCAGGACAACTAGGGTGAGCGCCAGGACAACGAGGGTGAGCGCCAGGACAACGAGGGTGAGCGCCAGGACAACTAGGATTAGCGCCAGGACAACTAGGGTTAGCACCAGGACAACTAGGGTTAGCGCCAGGACAACTAGGGTTAGCGCCAGGACAACTAGGGTGAGCGTCAGGACAACTAGGGTTAGCGCCAGGACAACTAGGGTTAGCGCCAGGACAACTAGGGTTAGCATCAGGACAACTAGGGTTAGCGCCAGGACAACTAGGGTTAGCGCCAGGACAACTAGGGTTAGCGTCAGGACAACTAGGGTTAGCATCAGGACAACTAGGGTTAGCGCCAGGACAGCTAGGGTTAGCGTCAGGACAACTAGGGTTAGCGTCAGGACAACTAGGGTTAGCGTCAGGACAACTAGGGTTAGCGTCAGGACAGCTGGGGTTAGCGTCAGGACAACTAGGGTTGGCGTCAGGACAACTAGGGTTAGCGTCAGGACAACTAGGGTTAGCGTCAGGACAACTAGGGTTAGCGTCAGGACAACTAGGGTTAGCGTCAGGACAAGTAGGGTTAGCGTCAGGACAACTAGGGTTAGCATCAGGACAACTAGGGTTAGCGTCAGGACAACTAGGGTTAGCGTCAGGACAACTAGGGTTAGTGTCAGGACAACAAGGGTTAGCGTCAGGACAACTAGGGTTAGCGTCAGGTTAACTAGGGTTGGCATCAGGACAACTAGGGTTAGCATAAGGACAACTAGCGTTAGCGTCAGGACAACTAGGGTTGGCGTCATGACAACTAGGGTTGGCGTCAGGACAACTAGGGTAGGCGTCAGGACAACTAGGGTTAGCGTCAGGACAACTAGGGTTAGCGTCAGGACAACTAGGGTTGGCGTCAGGACAACTAGGGTTGGCGTCAGGACAACTAGGGTAGGCGTCAGGACAACTAGGGTTAGCGTCAGGACAACTAGGGTTAGCGTCAGGACAAGTAGGGTTAGCGTCAGGACAACTAGGGTTAGCGTCAGGACATCTAGGGTTAGCGTCAGGACAACTAGGGTTAGCGTCAGGACAACTAGGGTTAGCGTCAGGACAACTAGGGTTAGCGTCAGGACAACTAGGGTAAGCGTCAGGACATCTAGGGTTAGAGTCAGGACAACTAGGGTTAGCATCAGGACAACTAGGGTTAGCGTCAGGACAACTAGGGTTAGCGTCAGGACAAGTAGGGTTAGCGTCAGGACAAGTAGGGTTAGCGTCAGGACAACTAGGGTTAGCGTCAGGACAACTAGGGTTAGCGTCAGGACAACTAGGGTTAGCATCAGGACAACTAGGGTTAGCGTCAGGACAACTAGGGTTAGCGTCAGGACAACTAGGGTTAGCGTCAGGACATCTAGGGTTAGCGTCAGGACAACTAGGGTTAGCGTCAGGACAACTAGGGTTAGCGTCAGGACAACTAGGGTTAGCGTCAGGACAACTAGGGTTAGCGTCAGGACAACTGGGGTTAGCGTCAGGACAACTAGGGTTAGCGTCAGGACAACTAGGGTTATCGTCAGGACAACTAGGGTTAGCGTCAGGACAAATAGGGTTAGCATCAGGACAACTAGGGTTAGCGTCAGGACAAGTAGGGTTAGCGTCAGGACAACTAGGGTTAGCGTCAGGACAAGTAGGGTTAGCGTCAGGACAACGAGGGTTAGCGTCAGGACAAGTAGGGTTAGCGTCAGGACAAGTAGGGTTAGCGTCAGGACAACTAGGGTTAGCGTCAGGACAACTAGGGTTAGCGTCAGGACAACTAGGGTTGGCATCAGTACAACTAGGGTTAGCATCAGGACAACTAGGGTTAGCGTCAGGACAACTAGGGTTGGCATCAGGACAACTAGGGTTGGCGTCAGGACAACTAGGGTAGGCGTCAGGACAACTAGGGTTAGCGTCAGGACAACTATGGTTAGCGTCAGGACAACTAGGGTTAGCGTCAGGACAACTAGGGTGAGCGCCAGGACAACGAGGGTGAGCGCCAGGACAATGAGGGTGAGCGCCAGGACAACTAGGATTAGCGCCAGGACAACTAGGGTTAGCGCCAGGACAACTAGGGTTAGCGCCAGGACAACTAGGGTGAGCGTCAGGACAACTAGGGTTAGCACCAGGACAACTAGGGTTAGCGTCAGGACAACTGGGTTAGCGCCAGGACAACTAGGGTTAGCACCAGGACAACTAGGGTTAGCGCCAGGACAACTAGGGTGAGCGCCAGGACAACTAGGGTGAGCTCCAGGACAACGAGGGTGAGCGCCAGGACAACGAGGGTGAGCGCCAGGACAACTAGGATTAGCGCCAGGACAACTAGGGTTAGCACCAGGACAACTAGGGTTAGCGCCAGGACAACTAGGGTTAGCGCCAGGACAACTTGGGTTAGCATCAGGACAACTAGGGTTAGCGCCAGGACAACTAGGGTTAGCGCCAGGACAACTAGGGTTAGCGTCAGGACAACTAGGGTTAGCATCAGGACAACTAGGGTTAGCGCCAGGACAGCTGGGTTAGCGTCAGGACAACTAAGGTTAGCGTCAGGACAACTAGGGTTAGCGTCAGGACAACTAGGGTTAGCGTCAGGACAACTAGGGTTAGCGTCAGGACAACTGGGGTTAGCGTCAGGACAACTAGGGTTGGCGTCAGGACAACTAGGGTTAGCGTCAGGACAACTAGGGTTGGCGTCAGGACAACTAGGGTTAGCGTCAGGACAAGTAGGGTTAGCGTCAGGACAACTAGGGTTAGCGTCAGGACAACTAGGGTTAGCGTCAGGACAACTAGGGTTAGCGTCAGGACAACTAGGGTTAGTGTCAGGACAACAAGGGTTAGCGTCAGGACAACTAGGGTTAGCGTCAGGATAACTAGGGTTGGCATCAGGACAACTAGGGTTAGCATAAGGACAACTAGCGTTAGCGTCAGGACAACTAGGGTTGGCGTCATGACAACTAGGGTTGGCGTCAGGACAACTAGGGTAGGCGTCAGGACAACTAGGGTTAGCGTCAGGACAACTAGGGTTAGCGTCAGGACAACTAGGGTTGGCGTCAGGACAACTAGGGTTGGCGTCAGGACAACTAGGGTAGGCGTCAGGACAACTAGGGTTAGCGTCAGGACAACTAGGGTTAGCGTCAGGACAACTAGGGTCAGTGTCAGGACAAGTAGGGTTAGCGTCAGGACAACTAGGGTTAGCGTCAGGACATCTAGGGTTAGCGTCAGGACAACTAGGGTTAGCGTCAGGACAACTAGGGTTAGCGTCAGGACAACTAGGGTTAGCGTCAGGACAACTAGGGTTAGCGTCAGGACAACTAGGGTAAGCGTCAGGACATCTAGGGTTAGAGTCAGGACAACTAGGGTTAGCGTCAGGACAACTAGGGTTAGCGTCAGGACAACTAGGGTTAGCGTCAGGACAAGTAGGGTTAGCGTCAGGACAAGTAGGGTTAGCGTCAGGACAACTAGGGTTAGCGTCAGGACAACTAGGGTTAGCGTCAGGACAACTAGGGTTAGCATCAGGACAACTAGGGTTAGCGTCAGGACAACTAGGGTTAGCGTCAGGACAACTAGGGTTAGCGTCAGGACATCTAGGGTTAGCGTCAGGACATCTAGGGTTAGTGTCAGGACAACTAGGGTTAGCGTCAGGACAACTGGGGTTAGCGTCAGGACAACTAGGGTTGGCGTCAGGACAACTAGGGTTGGTGTCAGGACAACTAGGGTAGGCGTCAGGACAACTAGGGTTAGCGTCAGGACAACTAGGGTTAGCGTCAGGACAACTAGGGTTAGCGTCAGGACAACTAGGGTTAGCGTCAGGACAACTAGGGTTAGCGTCAAGACAACTAGGGTTAGCGTCAGGACAAGTAGAGTTAGCGTCAGGACAACTAGGGTTAGCGTCAGGACAACTAGGGTTAGCATCAGGACAACTAGGGTTAGCGTCAGGACAACTAGGGTTAGCGTCAGGACAAGTAGGGTTAGCGTCAGGACAAGTAAGGTTAGCGTCAGGACAAGTAGGGTTAGCGTCAGGACAACTAGGGTTAGCGTCAGGACAACTAGGGTTAGCGTCAGGACAACTAGGGTTAGCGCCAGGACAACTAGGGTTAGCGCCAGGACAACTAGGGTTAGCGCCAGGACAACTGGGTTAGCGCCAGGACAACTAGGGTTAGCACCAGGACAACTAGGGTTAGCGCCAGGACAACTAGGGTGAGCGCCAGGACAACTAGGGTGAGCGCCAGGACAACGAGGGTGAGCGCCAGGACAACAAGGGTGAGCGCCAGGACAACTAGGATTAGCGCCAGGACAACTTGGGTTAGCACCAGGACAACTAGGGTTAGCGCCAGGACAACTAGGGTTAGCGCCAGGACAACTAGGGTTAGCGCCAGGACAACTAGGGTTAGCATCAGGACAACTAGGGTTAGCGCCAGGACAACTAGGGTTAGCGCCAGGACAACTAGGGTTAGCGTCAGGACAACTAGGGTTAGCATCAGGACAACTAGGGTTAGCGCCAGGACAGCTAGGGTTAGCGTCAGGACAACTAGGGTTAGCGTCAGGACAACTAGGGTTAGCGTCAGGACAACTAGGGTTAGCGTCAGGACAACTAGGGTTAGCGTCAGGACAACTGGGGTTAGCGTCAGGACAACTAGGGTTGGCGTCAGGACAACTAGGGTTAGCGTCAGGACAACTAGGGTTAGCGTCAGGACAACTAGGGTTAGCGTTAGGAAAAACTAGGGTTAGCGTCAGGACAAGTAGGGTTAGCGTCAGGACAACTAGGGTTAGCGTCAGGACAACTAGGGTTAGCGTCAGGACAACTAGGGTTAGCGTCAGGACAACTAGGTTTAGTGTCAGGACAACAAGGGTTAGCGTCAGGACAACTAGGGTTAGCGTCAGGATAACTAGGGTTGGCATCAGGACAACTAGGGTTAGCATAAGGACAACTAGCGTTAGCGTCAGGACAACTAGGGTTGGCGTCATGACAACTAGGGTTGGCGTCAGGACAACTAGGGTAGGCGTCAGGACAACTAGGGTTAGCGTCAGGACAACTAGGGTTAGCGTCAGGACAACTAGGGTTAGCGTCAGGACAACTAGGGTTGGCGTCAGGACAACTAGGGTTGGCATCAGGACAAATAGGGTAGGCGTCAGGACAACTAGGGTTAGCGTCAGGACAACTAGGGTTAGCGTCAGGACAACTAGGGTTAGTGTCAGGACAAGTAGGGTTAGCGTCAGGACAACTAGGGTTAGCATCAGGACAACTAGGGTTAGCGTCAGGACAACTAGGGTTAGCGTCAGGACAACTAGGGTTAGCGTCAGGACAACTAGGGTAAGCGTCAGGACATCTAGGGTTAGAGTCAGGACAACTAGGGTTAGCGTCAGGACAACTAGGGTTAGCGTCAGGACAACTAGGGTTAGCGTCAGGACAACTAGGGTAAGCGTCAGGACATCTAGGGTTAGAGTCAGGACAACTAGGGTTAGCGTCAGGACATCTAGGGTTAGCGTCAGGACAACTAGGGTTAGCGTCAGGACAACTAGGGTTAGCGTCAGGACAACTAGGGTTAGCGTCAGGACAACTAGGGTTAGCGTCAGGACAACTAGGGTAAGCGTCAGGACATCTAGGGTTAGAGTCAGGACAACTAGGGTTAGCGTCAGGACAACTAGGGTTAGCGTCAGGACAACTAGGGTTAGCGTCAGGACAAGTAGGGTTAGCGTCAGGACAAGTAGGGTTAGCGTCAGGACAACTAGGGTTAGCGTCAGGACAACTAGGGTTAGCGTCAGGACAACTAGGGTTAGCATCAGGACAACTAGGGTTAGCGTCAGGACAACTAGGGTTAGCGTCAGGACAACTAGGGTTAGCGTCAGGACATCTAGGGTTAGCGTCAGGACATCTAGGGTTAGTGTCAGGACAACTAGGGTTAGCGTCAGGACAACTGGGGTTAGCGTCAGGACAACTAGGGTTGGCGTCAGGACAACTAGGGTTGGTGTCAGGACAACTAGGGTAGGCGTCAGGACAACTAGCGTTAGCGTCAGGACAACTATGGTTAGCGTCAGGACAACTAGGGTTAGCGTCAGGACAACTAGGGTTAGCGTCAGGACAACTAGGGTTAGCGTCAGGACAACTAGGGTTAGCATCAAGACAACTAGGGTTAGCGTCAGGACAAGTAGAGTTAGCGTCAGGACAACTAGGGTTAGCGTCAGGACAACTAGGGTTAGCGTCAGGACAACTAGGGTTAGCATCAGGACAACTAGGGTTAGCGTCAGGACAACTAGGGTTAGCGTCAGGACAAGTAGGGTTAGCGTCAGGACAAGTAAGGTTAGCGTCAGGACAAGTAGGGTTAGCGTCAGGACAACTAGGGTTAGCGTCAGGACAACTAGGGTTAGCGTCAGGACAACTAGGGTTAGCGCCAGGACAACTAGGGTTAGCGCCAGGACAACTAGGGTTAGCGCCAGGACAACTGGGTTAGCGCCAGGACAACTAGGGTTAGCACCAGGACAACTAGGGTTAGCGCCAGGACAACTAGGGTGAGCGCCAGGACAACTAGGGTGAGCGCCAGGACAACGAGGGTGAGCGCCAGGACAACAAGGGTGAGCGCCAGGACAACTAGGATTAGCGCCAGGACAACTAGGGTTAGCACCAGGACAACTAGGGTTAGCGCCAGGACAACTAGGGTTAGCGCCAGGACAACTAGGGTTAGCGCCAGGACAACTAGGGTTAGCATCAGGACAACTAGGGTTAGCGCCAGGACAACTAGGGTTAGCGCCAGGACAACTAGGGTTAGCGTCAGGACAACTAGGGTTAGCATCAGGACAACTAGGGTTAGCGCCAGGACAGCTAGGGTTAGCGTCAGGACAACTAGGGTTAGCGTCAGGACAACTAGGGTTAGCGTCAGGACAACTAGGGTTAGCGTCAGGACAACTAGGGTTAGCGTCAGGACAACTGGGGTTAGCGTCAGGACAACTAGGGTTGGCGTCAGGACAACTAGGGTTAGCGTCAGGACAACTAGGGTTAGCGTCAGGACAACTAGGGTTAGCGTCAGGAAAAACTAGGGTTAGCGTCAGGACAAGTAGGGTTAGCGTCAGGACAACTAGGGTTAGCGTCAGGACAACTAGGGTTAGCGTCAGGACAACTAGGGTTAGCGTCAGGACAACTAGGTTTAGTGTCAGGACAACAAGGGTTAGCGTCAGGACAACTAGGGTTAGCTTCAGGATAACTAGGGTTGGCATCAGGACAACTAGGGTTAGCATAAGGACAACTAGCGTTAGCGTCAGGACAACTAGGGTTGGCGTCATGACAACTAGGGTTGGCGTCAGGACAACTAGGGTAGGCGTAAGGACAACTAGGGTTAGCGTCAGGACAACTAGGGTTAGCGTCAGGACAACTAGGGTTAGCGTCAGGACAACTAGGGTTGGCGTCAGGACAACTAGGGTTGGCGTCAGGACAACTAGGGTAGGCGTCAGGACAACTAGGGTTAGCGTCAGGACAACTAGGGTTAGCGTCAGGACAACTAGGGTTAGTGTCAGGACAAGTAGGGTTAGCGTCAGGACAACTAGGGTTAGCGTCAGGACAACTAGGGTTAGCGTCAGGACAACTAGGGTTAGCGTCAGGACAACTAGGGTTAGCGTCAGGACAACTAGGGTAAGCGTCAGGACATCTAGGGTTAGAGTCAGGACAACTAGGGTTAGCGTCAGGACAACTAGGGTTAGCGTCAGGACAACTAGGGTTAGCGTCAGGACAACTAGGGTAAGCGTCAGGACATCTAGGGTTAGAGTCAGGACAACTAGGGTTAGCGTCAGGACATCTAGGGTTAGCGTCAGGACAACTAGGGTTAGCGTCAGGACAACTAGGGTTAGCGTCAGGACAACTAGGGTTAGCGTCAGGACAACTAGGGTAAGCGTCAGGACATCTAGGGTTAGAGTCAGGACAACTAGGGTTAGCGTCAGGACAACTAGGGTTAGCGTCAGGACAACTAGGGTTAGCGTCAGGACAAGTAGGGTTAGCGTCAGGACAAGTAGGGTTAGCGTCAGGACAACTAGGGTTAGCGTCAGGACAACTAGGGTTAGCGTCAGGACAACTAGGGTTAGCATCAGGACAACTAGGGTTAGCGTCAGGACAACTAGGGTTAGCGTCAGGACAACTAGGGTTAGCGTCAGGACATCTAGGGTTAGCGTCAGGACAACTAGGGTTAGCATCAGGACAACTAGGGTTAGCGTCAGGACAACTAGGGTTAGCGTCAGGACAACTAGGGTTAGCGTCAGGACAAGTAGGGTTAGCGTCAGGACAACTAGGGTTAGCGTCAGGACAACTAGGGTTAGCGTCAGGACAACTGGGGTTAGCATCAGGACAACTAGGGTTAGCGTCAGGACAACTAGGGTTAGCGTCAGGACAACTAGGGTTAGCGTCAGGACAACTAGGGTTAGCGTCAGGACAAGTAGGGTTAGCGTCAGGACAACTAGGGTTAGCGTCAGGACAACTAGGGTTAGCGTCAGGACAAGTAGGGTTAGCGTCAGGACAACTAGGGTTAGCGTCAGGACAAGTAGGGTTAGCGTCAGGACAACTAGGGTTAGCGTCAGGACAAGTAGGGTTAGCGTCAGGACAACTAGGGTTAGCGTCAGGACAACTAGGGTTAGCGTCAGGACAACTAGGGTTAGTGTCAGGACAACAAGGGTTAGCGTCAGGACAACTAGGGTTAGCGTCAGGATAACTAGGGTTGGCATCAGGACAACTAGGGTTAGCATAAGGACAACTAGCGTTAGCGTCAGGACAACTAGGGTTGGCGTTATGACAACTAGGGTTGGCGTCAGGACAACTAGGGTAGGCGTCAGGACAACTAGGGTTAGCGTCAGGACAACTAGGGTTAGCGTCAGGACAACTAGGGTTAGCGTCAGGACAACTAGGGTTGGCGTCAGGACAACTAGGGTTGGCGTCAGGACAACTAGGGTAGGCGTCAGGACAACTAGGGTTAGCGTCAGGACAACTAGGGTTAGCGTCAGGACAACTAGGGTTAGCATCAGGACAGCTAGGGTTAGTGTCAGGACAAGTAGGGTTAGCGTCAGGACAACTAGGGTTAGCGTCAGGACATCTAGGGTTAGCGTCAGGACAACTAGGGTTAGCGTCAGGACAACTAGGGTTAGCGTCAGGACAACTAGGGTAAGCGTCAGGACATCTAGGGTTAGCGTCAGGACAACTAGGGTTAGCGTCAGGACAACTATGGTTAGCGTCAGGACAACTAGGGTTAGCGTCAGGACAACTAGGGTTAGCGTCAGGACAACTAGGGTTAGCGTCAGGACAAGTAGGGTTAGCGTCAGGACAACTAGGGTTAGCGCCAGGACAACTAGGGTTAGTGTCAGGACAACTAGGGTTAGCGCCAGGACAACTAGGGTTAGCATCAGGACAACTAGGGTTAGCGTCAGGACAACTAGGGTTAGCGTCAGGACAACTATGGTTAGCGTCAGGACAACTAGGGTTAGCGTCAGGACAACTAGGGTTAGCGTCAGGACAACTAGGGTTAGCGTCAGGACAAGTAGGGTTAGCGTCAGGACAACTAGGGTTAGCGCCAGGACAACTAGGGTTAGCGTCAGGACAACTAGGGTTAGCGCCAGGACAACTAGGGTTAGCATCAGGACAACTAGGGTTAGCGTCAGGACAACTAGGGTTAGCGTCAGGACAACTAGGGTTAGCATCAGGACAACTAGGGTTAGCGTCAGGACAACTGGGGTTAGCGTCAGGACAACTAGGGTTGGCGTCAGGACAACTAGGGTTAGCGTCAGGACAACTAGGGTTAGCGTCAGGACAACTAGGGTTAGCGTCAGGTCAACTAGGGTTAGCGTCAGGACAACTAGGGTTAGCGTCAGGACAACTAGGGTTAGCGTCAGGACAAGTAGGGTTAGCGTCAGGACAACTAGGGTTAGCGTCAGGACAACTAGGGTTAGCGTCAGGACAACTAGGGTTAGCGTCAGGACAACTAGGGTTAGCGTCAGGACAACTAGGGTTAGTGTCAGGACAAGTAGGGTTAGCGTCAGGACAACTAGGGTTAGCGTCAGGACAAGTAGGGTTAGCGTCAGGACAACTAGGGTTAGCGTCAGGACAACTAGGGTTAGCGTCAGGACAACTAGGGTTAGTGTCAGGACAACAAGGGTTAGCGTCAGGACAACTAGGGTTAGCGTCAGGATAACTAGGGTTGGCATCAGGACAACTAGGGTTAGCATAAGGACAACTAGCGTTAGCATCAGGACAACTAGGGTTGGCGTCATGACAACTAGGGTTGGCGTCAGGACAACTAGGGTAGGCGTCAGGACAACTAGGGTAGGCGTCAGGACAACTAGGGTTAGCGTCAGGACAACTAGGGTTAGCGTCAGGACAACTAGGGTTAGCGTCAGGACAACTAGGGTTGGCGTCAGGACAACTAGGGTAGGCGTCAGGACAACTAGGGTTAGCGTCAGGACAACTAGGGTTAGCGTCAGGATAACTAGGGTTAGCGTCAGGACAACTAGGGTTAGTGTCAGGACAAGTAGGGTTAGCGTCAGGACAACTAGGGTTAGCGTCAGGACATCTAGGGTTAGCGTCAGGACAACTAGGGTTAGCGTCAGGACAACTAGGGTTAGCGTCAGGACAACTAGGGTAAGCGTCAGGACATCTAGGGTTAGCGTCAGGACAACTAGGGTTAGCGTCAGGACAACTAGGGTTAGCGTCAGGACAACTAGGGTTAGCGTCAGGACAACTAGGGTTAGCGTCAGGACAACTAGGGTTAGTGTCAGGACAAGTAGGGTTAGCGTCAGGACAACTAGGGTTAGTGCCAGGACAACTAGGGTTAGCGTCAGGACAACTAGGGTTAGCGTCAGGACAACTAGGGTTAGCGCCAGGACAACTAGGGTTAGCGTCAGGACAATTAGGGTTAGCGTCAGGACAACTAGGGTTAGCGTCAGGACAACTAGGGTTAGCCTCAGGACAACTAGGGTTAGCGTCAGGACAACTGGGGTTAGCGTCAGGACAACTAGGGTTGGCGTCAGGACAACTAGGGTTAGCGTCAGGACAACTAGGGTTAGCGTCAGGACAACTAGGGTTAGCGTCAGGACAACTAGGGTTAGCGTCAGGTCAACTAGGGTTAGCGTCAGGACAACTAGGGTTAGCGTCAGGACAACTAGGGTTAGCGTCAGGACAAGTAGGGTAAGCGTCAGGACAACTAGGGTTAGCGTCAGGACAACTAGGGTTAGCGTCAGGACAACTAGGGTTAGCCTCAGGACAACTAGGGTTAGCGTCAGGACAACTAGGGTTAGCGTCAGGACAACTAGGGTTAGCGTCAGGACAACTAGGGTTAGCGCCAGGACAACTAGGGTTAGCGCCAGGACAACTAGGGTTAGCGCCAGGACAACTGGGTTAGCGCCAGGACAACTAGGGTTAGCGCCAGGACAACTAGGGTTAGCGCCAGGACAACTGGGTTAGCGCCAGGACAACTAGGGTTAGCGCCAGGACAACTAGGGTTAGCGCCAGGACAACTAGGGTTAGCGCCAGGACAACTAGGATTAGCGCCAGGACAACGAGGGTTAGCGCCAGGACAACTAGGGTGAGCGTCAGGACAACTAGGGTGAGCGCCAGGACAACGAGGGTGAGCACCAGGACAACGAGGGTGAGCGCCAGGACAACTAGGATTAGCGCCAGGACAACTAGGGTTAGTGCCAGGACAACTAGGGTTAGCGCCAGGACAACTAGGGTGAGCGTCAGGACAACTAGGGTTAACGCCAGGACAACTAGGGTTAGCGTCAGGACAACTAGGGTTAGCGCCAGGACAACTAGGGTTAGCGCCAGGACAACTAGGGTTAGCGTCAGGACAACTAGGGTTAGCGTCAGGACAACTAGGGTTAGCGCCAGGACAACTAGGGTTAGCATCAGGACAACTACGGTTAGCGTCAGGACAACTAGGGTTAGCGTCAGGACAACTAGGGTTAGCGTCAGGACAACTAGGGTTGGCATCAGGACAACTAGGGTTAGCGTCAGGACAACTAGGGATAGCGTCAGGACAACTAGGGTTGGCATCAGGACAACTAGGGTTAGCGTCAGGACAACTAGGGTTAGCGTCAGGACAACTAGGGTTAGCGTCAGGACAACTAGGGTTAGCGTCAGGACAACTAGGGTTAGCGTCAGGTCAACTAGGGTTAGCGTCAGGACAACTAGGGTTAGCGTCAGGACAAGTAGGGTTAGCGTCAGGACAACTAGGGTTAGCGTCAGGACAACTAGGGTTAGCGTCAGGACAACTAGGGTTAGCGTCAGGACAACAAGGGTTAGCGTCAGGACAACTAGGGTTAGCGTCAGGACAACTAGGGTTGGCATCAGGACAACTAGGGTTAGCATCAGGACAACTACGGTCAGCGTCAGGACAACTAGGGATGGCATCAGGACAACTAGGGTTGGCGTCAGGACAACTAGGGTAGGCGTCAGGACAACTAGGGTTAGCGTCAGGACAACTATGGTTAGCGTCAGCACAACTAGGGTTAGCGTCAGGACAACTAGGGTTAGCGTCAGGACAACTAGGGTGAGCGCCAGGACAACGAGGGTGAGCGCCAGGACAATGAGGGTGAGCGCCAGGACAACTAGGATTAGCGCCAGGACAACTAGGGTTAGCGTCAGGACAACTAGGGTAGGCGTCAGGACAACTAGGGTTAGCGTCAGGACAACTAGGGTTAGCGTCAGGACAACTAGGGTTAGCGTCAGGACAACTAGGGTTGGCGTCAGGACAACTAGGGTTGGCGTCAGGACAACTAGGGTAGGCGTCAGGACAACTAGGGTTAGCGTCAGGACAACTAGGGTTAGCGTCAGGACAACTAGGGTTAGCGTCAGGACAACTAGGGTTAGCGTCAGGACAACTAGGGTTAGCGTCAGGACAACTAGGGTTAGTGTCAGGACAAGTAGGGTTAGCGTCAGGACAACTAGGGTTAGTGCCAGGACAACTAGGGTTAGCGTCAGGACAACTAGGGTTAGCGTCAGGACAACTAGGGTTAGCGCCAGGACAACTAGGGTTAGCGTCAGGACAATTAGGGTTAGCGTCAGGACAACTAGGGTTAGCGTCAGGACAACTAGGGTTAGCCTCAGGACAACTAGGGTTAGCGTCAGGACAACTGGGGTTAGCGTCAGGACAACTAGGGTTGGCGTCAGGACAACTAGGGTTAGCGTCAGGACAACTAGGGTTAGCGTCAGGACAACTAGGGTTAGCGTCAGGACAACTAGGGTTAGCGTCAGGTCAACTAGGGTTAGCGTCAGGACAACTAGGGTTAGCGTCAGGACAACTAGGGTTAGCGTCAGGACAAGTAGGGTAAGCGTCAGGACAACTAGGGTTAGCGTCAGGACAACTAGGGTTAGCGTCAGGACAACTAGGGTTAGCGTCAGGACAACAAGGGTTAGCCTCAGGACAACTAGGGTTAGCGTCAGGACAACTAGGGTTAGCGTCAGGACAACTAGGGTTAGCGTCAGGACAACTAGGGTTAGCGCCAGGACAACTAGGGTTAGCGCCAGGACAACTAGGGTTAGCGCCAGGACAACTGGGTTAGCGCCAGGACAACTAGGGTTAGCGCCAGGACAACTAGGGTTAGCGCCAGGACAACTGGGTTAGCGCCAGGACAACTAGGGTTAGCGCCAGGACAACTAGGGTTAGCGCCAGGACAACTAGGGTTAGCGCCAGGACAACTAGGGTTAGCGCCAGGACAACGAGGGTTAGCGCCAGGACAACTAGGGTGAGCGTCAGGACAACTAGGGTGAGCGCCAGGACAACGAGGGTGAGCACCAGGACAACGAGGGTGAGCGCCAGGACAACTAGGATTAGCGCCAGGACAACTAGGGTTAGTGCCAGGACAACTAGGGTTAGCGCCAGGACAACTAGGGTGAGCGTCAGGACAACTAGGGTTAACGCCAGGACAACTAGGGTTAGCGTCAGGACAACTAGGGTTAGCGCCAGGACAACTAGGGTTAGCGCCAGGACAACTAGGGTTAGCGTCAGGACAACTAGGGTTAGCGTCAGGACAACTAGGGTTAGCGCCAGGACAACTAGGGTTAGCATCAGGACAACTACGGTTAGCGTCAGGACAACTAGGGTTAGCGTCAGGACAACTAGGGTTAGCGTCAGGACAACTAGGGTTGGCATCAGGACAACTAGGGTTAGCGTCAGGACAACTAGGGATAGCGTCAGGACAACTAGGGTTGGCATCAGGACAACTAGGGTTAGCGTCAGGACAACTAGGGTTAGCGTCAGGACAACTAGGGTTAGCGTCAGGACAACTAGGGTTAGCGTCAGGACAACTAGGGTTAGCGTCAGGTCAACTAGGGTTAGCGTCAGGACAACTAGGGTTAGCGTCAGGACAAGTAGGGTTAGCGTCAGGACAACTAGGGTTAGCGTCAGGACAACTAGGGTTAGCGTCAGGACAACTAGGGTTAGCGTCAGGACAACAAGGGTTAGCGTCAGGACAACTAGGGTTAGCGTCAGGACAACTAGGGTTGGCATCAGGACAACTAGGGTTAGCATCAGGACAACTACGGTCAGCGTCAGGACAACTAGGGATGGCATCAGGACAACTAGGGTTGGCGTCAGGACAACTAGGGTAGGCGTCAGGACAACTAGGGTTAGCGTCAGGACAACTATGGTTAGCGTCAGCACAACTAGGGTTAGCGTCAGGACAACTAGGGTTAGCGTCAGGACAACTAGGGTGAGCGCCAGGACAACGAGGGTGAGCGCCAGGACAATGAGGGTGAGCGCCAGGACAACTAGGATTAGCGCCAGGACAACTAGGGTTAGCGTCAGGACAACTAGGGTAGGCGTCAGGACAACTAGGGTTAGCGTCAGGACAACTAGGGTTAGCGTCAGGACAACTAGGGTTAGCGTCAGGACAACTAGGGTTGGCGTCAGGACAACTAGGGTTGGCGTCAGGACAACTAGGGTAGGCGTCAGGACAACTAGGGTTAGCGTCAGGACAACTAGGGTTAGCGTCAGGACAACTAGGGTTAGCGTCAGGACAACTAGGGTTAGTGTCAGGACAAGTAGGGTTAGCGTCAGGACAACTAGGGTTAGCGTCAGGACATCTAGGGTTAGCGTCAGGACAACTAGGGTTAGCGTCAGGACAACTAGGGTTAGCGTCAGGACAACTAGGGTAAGCGTCAGGACATCTAGGGTTAGCGTCAGGACAACTAGGGTTAGCGTCAGGACAACTATGGTTAGCGTCAGGACAACTAGGGTTAGCGTCAGGACAACTAGGGTTAGCGTCAGGACAACTAGGGTTAGTGTCAGGACAAGTAGGGTTAGCGTCAGGACAACTAGGGTTAGCGCCAGGACAACTAGGGTTAGCGTCAGGACAACTAGGGTTAGCGTCAGGACAACTAGGGTTAGCGCCAGGACAACTAGGGTTAGCATCAGGACAACTAGGGTTAGCGTCAGGACAACTAGGGTTAGCGTCAGGACAACTAGGGTTAGCATCAGGACAACTAGGGTTAGCGTCAGGACAACTGGGGTTAGCGTCAGGACAACTAGGGTTGGCGTCAGGACAACTAGGGTTAGCGTCAGGACAACTAGGGTTAGCGTCAGGACAACTAGGGTTAGCGTCAGGTCAACTAGGGTTAGCGTCAGGACAACTAGGGTTAGCGTCAGGACAACTAGGGTTAGCGTCAGGACAAGTAGGGTTAGCGTCAGGACAACTAGGGTTAGCGTCAGGACAACTAGGGTTAGCGTCAGGACAACTAGGGTTAGCGTCAGGACAACAAGGGTTAGCCTCAGGACAACTAGGGTTAGCATCAGGACAACTAGGGTTAGCGTCAGGACAACTAGGGTTAGCGCCAGGACAACTAGGGTTAGCGCCAGGACAACTAGGGTTAGCGCCAGGACAATTGGGTTAGCGCCAGGACAACTAGGGTTAGCGCCAGGACAACTAGGGTTAGCGTCAGGACAACTAGGGTTGGCGTCAGGACAACTAGGGTTAGCGTCAGGACAACTAGGGTTAGCGTCAGGACAACTAGGGTTAGCGTCAGGTCAACTAGGGTTAGCGTCAGGACAACTAGGGTTAGCGTCAGGACAACTAGGGTTAGCGTCAGGACAAGTAGGGTTAGCGTCAGGACAACTAGGGTTAGCGTCAGGACAACTAGGGTTAGCGTCAGGACAACTAGGGTTAGCGTCAGGACAACTAGGGTTAGCGTCAGGACAACAAGGGTTAGCCTCAGGACAACTAGGGTTAGCGTCAGGACAACTAGGGTTAGCGTCAGGACAACTAGGGTTAGCGCCAGGACAACTAGGGTTAGCGCCAGGACAACTAGGGTTAGCGCCAGGACAACTGGGTTAGCGCCAGGACAACTAGGGTTAGCGCCAGGACAACTAGGGTTAGCGTCAGGACAACTAGGGTTAGCGTCAGGACAACTAGGGTTAGCGTCAGGACAACAAGGGTTAGCCTCAGGACAACTAGGGTTAGCGTCAGGACAACTAGGGTTAGCGTCAGGACAACTAGGGTTAGCGTCAGGACAACTAGGGTTAGCATCAGGACAACTAGGGTTAGCGTCAGGACAACTAGGGTTAGCGTCAGGACAACTAGGGTTAGCGTCAGGACATCTAGGGTTAGCGTCAGGACAACTAGGGTTAGCATCAGGACAACTAGGGTTAGCGTCAGGACAACTAGGGTTAGCGTCAGGACAACTAGGGTTAGCGTCAGGACAAGTAGGGTTAGCGTCAGGACAAGTAGGGTTAGCGTCAGGACAACTAGGGTTAGCGTCAGGACAACTGGGGTTAGCGTCAGGACAACTAGGGTTAGCGTCAGGACAACTAGGGTTATCGTCAGGACAACTAGGGTTAGCGTCAGGAAAACTAGGGTTAGCGTCAGGACAACTAGGGTTAGCGTCAGGACAAGTAGGGTTAGCGTCAGGACAAGTAGGGTTAGCGTCAGGACAACTAGGGTTAGCGTCAGGACAAGTAGGGTTAGCGTCAGGACAACTAGGGTTAGCGTCAGGACAAGTAGGGTTAGCGTCAGGACAACTAGGGTTAGCGTCAGGACAAGTAGGGTTAGCGTCAGGACAACTAGGGTTAGCGTCAGGACAACTAGGGTTAGCGTCAGGACAACTAGGGTTAGTGTCAGGACAACAAGGGTTAGCGTCAGGACAACTAGGGTTAGCGTCAGGATAACTAGGGTTGGCATCAGGACAACTAGGGTTAGCATAAGGACAACTAGCGTTAGCATCAGGACAACTAGGGTTGGCGTCATGACAACTAGGGTTGGCGTCAGGACAACTAGGGTAGGCGTCAGGACAAATAGGGTTAGCGTCAGGACAACTAGGGTTAGCGTCAGGACAACTAGGGTTAGCGTCAGGACAACTAGGGTTGGCGTCAGGACAACTAGGGTTGGCGTCAGGACAACTAGGGTAGGCGTCAGGACAACTAGGGTTAGCGTCAGGACAACTAGGGTTAGCGTCAGGACAACTAGGGTTAGTGTCAGGACAAGTAGGGTTAGCGTCAGGACAACTAGGGTTAGCGTCAGGACATCTAGGGTTAGCGTCAGGACAACTAGGGTTAGCGTCAGGACAACTAGGGTTAGCGTCAGGACAACAAGGGTTAGCGTCAGGACAACTAGGGTAAGCGTCAGGACATCTAGGGTTAGCGTCAGGACAACTAGGGTTAGCGTCAGGACAACTAGGGTTAGCGTCAGGACAACTAGGGTTAGCGTCAGGACAACTAGGGTTAGTGTCAGGACAAGTAGGGTTAGCGTCAGGACAACTAGGGTTAGTGCCAGGACAACTAGGGTTAGCGTCAGGACAACTAGGGTTAGCGTCAGGACAACTAGGGTTAGCGCCAGGACAACTAGGGTTAGCGTCAGGACAACTAGGGTTAGCGTCAGGACAACTAGGGTTAGCGTCAGGACAACTAGGGTTAGCCTCAGGACAACTAGGGTTAGTGTCAGGACAACTGGGGTTAGCGTCAGGACAACTAGGGTTGGCGTCAGGACAACTAGGGTTAGCGTCAGGACAACTAGGGTTAGCGTCAGGACAACTAGGGTTAGCGTCAGGTCAACTAGGGTTAGCGTCAGGACAACTAGGGTTAGCGTCAGGACAACTAGGGTTAGCGTCAGGACAAGTAGGGTAAGCGTCAGGACAACTAGGGTTAGCGTCAGGACAACTAGGGTTAGCGTCAGGACAACTAGGGTTAGCGTCAGGACAACAAGGGTTAGCCTCAGGACAACTAGGGTTAGCGTCAGGACAACTAGGGTTAGCGTCAGGACAACTAGGGTTAGCGTCAGGACAACTAGGGTTAGCGCCAGGACAACTAGGGTTAGCGCCAGGACAACTAGGGTTAGCGCCAGGACAACTGGGTTAGCGCCAGGACAACTAGGGTTAGCGCCAGGACAACTAGGGTTAGCGCCAGGACAACTGGGTTAGCGCCCGGACAACTAGGGTTAGCGCCAGGACAACTAGGGTTAGCGCCAGGACAACTAGGGTTAGCGCCAGGACAACTAGGGTTAGCGCCAGGACAACGAGGGTTAGCGCCAGGACAACTAGGGTGAGCGTCAGGACAACTAGGGTGAGCGCCAGGACAACGAGGGTGAGCACCAGGACAACGAGGGTGAGCGCCAGGACAACTAGGATTAGCGCCAGGACAACTAGGGTTAGTGCCAGGACAACTAGGGTTAGCGCCAGGACAACTAGGGTGAGCGTCAGGACAACTAGGGTTAACGCCAGGACAACTAGGGTTAGCGTCAGGACAACTAGGGTTAGCGCCAGGACAACTAGGGTTAGCGCCAGGACAACTAGTGTTAGCGTCAGGACAACTAGGGTTAGCGTCAGGACAACTAGGGTTAGCGCCAGGACAACTAGGGTTAGCATCAGGACAACTACGGTTAGCGTCAGGACAACTAGGGTTAGCGTCTGGACAACTAGGGTTAGCGTCAGGACAACTGGGGTTAGCGTCAGGACAACTAGGGTTGGCATCAGGACAACTAGGGTTAGCGTCAGGACAACTAGGGTTAGCGTCAGGACAACTAGGGTTAGCGTCAGGACAACTAGGGTTAGCGTCAGGACAACTAGGGTTAGCGTCCGGTCAACTAGGGTTAGCGTCAGGACAACTAGGGTTAGCGTCAGGACAAGTAGGGTTAGCGTCAGGACAACTAGGGTTAGCGTCAGGACAACTAGGGTTAGCGTCAGGACAACTAGGGTTAGCGTCAGGACAACAAGGGTTAGCGTCAGGACAACTAGGGTTAGCGTCAGGACAACTAGGGTTGGCATCAGGACAACTAGGGTTAGCATCAGGACAACTACGGTCAGCGTCAGGACAACTAGGGTTGGCATCAGGACAACTAGGGTTGGCGTCAGGACAACTAGGGTAGGCGTCAGGACAACTAGGGTTAGCGTCAGGACAACTATGGTTAGCGTCAGCACAACTAGGGTTAGCGTCAGGACAACTAGGGTTAGCGTCAGGACAACTAGGGTGAGCGCCAGGACAACGAGGGTGAGCGCCAGGACAATGAGGGTGAGCGCCAGGACAACTAGGATTAGCGCCAGGACAACTAGGGTTAGCGTCAGGACAACTAGGGTAGGCGTCAGGACAACTAGGGTTAGCATCAGGACAACTAGGGTTAGCGTCAGGACAACTAGGGTTAGCGTCAGGACAACTAGGGTTGGCGTCAGGACAACTAGGGTTGGCGTCAGGACAACTAGGGTAGGCGTCAGGACAACTAGGGTTAGCGTCAGGACAACTAGGGTTAGCGTCAGGACAACTAGGGTTAGCGTCAGGACAACTAGGGTTAGTGTCAGGACAAGTAGGGTTAGCGTCAGGACAACTAGGGTTAGCGTCAGGACATCTAGGGTTAGCGTCAGGACAACTAGGGTTAGCGTCAGGACAACTAGGGTTAGCGTCAGGACAACTAGGGTAAGCGTCAGGACATCTAGGGTTAGCGTCAGGACAACTAGGGTTAGCGTCAGGACAACTATGGTTAGCGTCAGGACAACTAGGGTTAGCGTCAGGACAACTAGGGTTAGCGTCAGGACAACTAGGGTTAGTGTCAGGACAAGTAGGGTTAGCGTCAGGACAACTAGGGTTAGCGCCAGGACAACTAGGGTTAGCGTCAGGACAACTAGGGTTAGCGTCAGGACAACTAGGGTTAGCGCCAGGACAACTAGGGTTAGCATCAGGACAACTAGGGTTAGCGTCAGGACAACTAGGGTTAGCGTCAGGACAACTAGGGTTAGCATCAGGACAACTAGGGTTAGCGTCAGGACAACTGGGGTTAGCGTCAGGACAACTAGGGTTGGCGTCAGGACAACTAGGGTTAGCGTCAGGACAACTAGGGTTAGCGTCAGGACAACTAGGGTTAGCGTCAGGTCAACTAGGGTTAGCGTCAGGACAACTAGGGTTAGCGTCAGGACAACTAGGGTTAGCGTCAGGACAAGTAGGGTTAGCGTCAGGACAACTAGGGTTAGCGTCAGGACAACTAGGGTTAGCGTCAGGACAACAAGGGTTAGCCTCAGGACAACTAGGGTTAGCATCAGGACAACTAGGGTTAGCGTCAGGACAACTAGGGTTAGCGCCAGGACAACTAGGGTTAGCGCCAGGACAACTAGGGTTAGCGCCAGGACAACTGGGTTAGCGCCAGGACAACTAGGGTTAGCGCCAGGACAACTAGGGTTAGCGTCAGGACAACTAGGGTTAGCGTCAGGACAACTAGGGTTAGCGTCAGGACAACAAGGGTTAGCCTCAGGACAACTAGGGTTAGCGTCAGGACAACTAGGGTTAGCGTCAGGACAACTAGGGTTAGCGTCAGGACAACTAGGGTTAGCATCAGGACAACTAGGGTTAGCGTCAGGACAACTAGGGTTAGCGTCAGGACAACTAGGGTTAGCGTCAGGACATCTAGGGTTAGCGTCAGGACAACTAGGGTTAGCATCAGGACAACTAGGGTTAGCGTCAGGACAACTAGGGTTAGCGTCAGGACAACTAGGGTTAGCGTCAGGACAAGTAGGGTTAGCGTCAGGACAAGTAGGGTTAGCGTCAGGACAACTAGGGTTAGCGTCAGGACAACTGGGGTTAGCGTCTGGACAACTAGGGTTAGCGTCAGGACAACTAGGGTTATCGTCAGGACAACTAGGGTTAGCGTCAGGAAAACTAGGGTTAGCGTCAGGACAACTAGGGTTAGCGTCAGGACAAGTAGGGTTAGCGTCAGGACAACTAGGGTTAGCGTCAGGACAAGTAGGGTTAGCGTCAGGACAAGTAGGGTTAGCGTCAGGACAACTAGGGTTAGCGTCAGGACAAGTAGGGTTAGCGTCAGGACAACTAGGGTTAGCGTCAGGACAAGTAGGGTTAGCGTCAGGACAACTAGGGTTAGCGTCAGGACAACTAGGGTTAGCATCAGGACAACTAGGGTTAGTGTCAGGACAACAAGGGTTAGCGTCAGGACAACTAGGGTTAGCGTCAGGATAACTAGGGTTGGCATCAGGACAACTAGGGTTAGCATAAGGACAACTAGCGTTAGCATCAGGACAACTAGGGTTGGCGTCATGACAACTAGGGTTGGCGTCAGGACAACTAGGGTAGGCGTCAGGACAACTAGGGTTAGCGTCAGGACAACTAGGGTTAGCGTCAGGACAACTAGGGTTAGCGTCAGGACAACTAGGGTTGGCGTCAGGACAACCAGGGTTGGCGTCAGGACAACTAGGGTAGGCGTCAGGACAACTAGGGTTAGCGTCAGGACAACTAGGGTTAGCGTCAGGATAACTAGGGTTAGCGTCAGGACAACTAGGGTTAGTGTCAGGACAAGTAGAGTTAGCGTCAGGACAACTAGGGTTAGCGTCAGGACATCTAGGGTTAGCATCAGGACAACTAGGGTTAGCGTCAGGACAACTAGGGTTAGCGTCAGGACAACTAGGGTTAGCGTCAGGACAACTAGGGTAAGCGTCAGGACATCTAGGGTTAGCGTCAGGACAACTAGGGTTAGCGTCAGGACAACTAGGGTTAGCGTCAGGACAACTAGGGTTAGCGTCAGGACAACTAGGGTTAGTGTCAGGACAAGTAGGGTTAGCGTCAGGACAACTAGGGTTAGCGCCAGGACAACTAGGGTTAGCGTCAGGACAACTAGGGTTAGCGTCAGGACAACTAGGGTTAGCGCCAGGACAACTAGGGTTAGCGTCAGGACAACTAGGGTTAGCGTCAGGACAACTAGGGTTAGCGTCAGGACAACTAGGGTTAGCCTCAGGACAACTAGGGTTAGCGTCAAGACAACTGGGGTTAGCGTCAGGACAACTAGGGTTGGCGTCAGGACAACTAGGGTTAGCGTCAGGACAACTAGGGTTAGCGTCAGGACAACTAGGGTTAGCGTCAGGACAACTAGGGTTAGCGTCAGGTCAACTAGGGTTAGCGTCAGGACAACTAGGGTTAGCGTCAGGACAACTAGGGTTAGCGTCAGGACAAGTAGGGTTAGCGTCAGGACAAGTAGGGTTAGCGTCAGGACAACTAGGGTTAGCGTCAGGACAACTGGGGTTAGCGTCTGGACAACTAGGGTTAGCGTCAGGACAACTAGGGTTATCGTCAGGACAACTAGGGTTAGCGTCAGGAAAACTAGGGTTAGCGTCAGGACAACTAGGGTTAGCGTCAGGACAAGTAGGGTTAGCGTCAGGACAACTAGGGTTAGCGTCAGGACAAGTAGGGTTAGCGTCAGGACAAGTAGGGTTAGCGTCAGGACAACTAGGGTTAGCGTCAGGACAAGTAGGGTTAGCGTCAGGACAACTAGGGTTAGCGTCAGGACAAGTAGGGTTAGCGTCAGGACAACTAGGGTTAGCGTCAGGACAACTAGGGTTAGCGTCAGGACAACTAGGGTTAGTGTCAGGACAACAAGGGTTAGCGTCAGGACAACTAGGGTTAGCGTCAGGATAACTAGGGTTGGCATCAGGACAACTAGGGTTAGCATAAGGACAACTAGCGTTAGCATCAGGACAACTAGGGTTGGCGTCATGACAACTAGGGTTGGCGTCAGGACAACTAGGGTAGGCGTCAGGACAACTAGGGTTAGCGTCAGGACAACTAGGGTTAGCGTCAGGACAACTAGGGTTAGCGTCAGGACAACTAGGGTTGGCGTCAGGACAACTAGGGTTGGCGTCAGGACAACTAGGGTAGGCGTCAGGACAACTAGGGTTAGCGTCAGGACAACTAGGGTTAGCGTCAGGATAACTAGGGTTAGCGTCAGGACAACTAGGGTTAGTGTCAGGACAAGTAGAGTTAGCGTCAGGACAACTAGGGTTAGCGTCAGGACATCTAGGGTTAGCGTCAGGACAACTAGGGTTAGCGTCAGGACAACTAGGGTTAGCGTCAGGACAACTAGGGTTAGCGTCAGGACAACTAGGGTAAGCGTCAGGACATCTAGGGTTAGCGTCAGGACAACTAGGGTTAGCGTCAGGACAACTAGGGTTAGCGTCAGGACAACTAGGGTTAGCGTCAGGACAACTAGGGTTAGTGTCAGGACAAGTAGGGTTAGCGTCAGGACAACTAGGGTTAGCGCCAGGACAACTAGGGTTAGAGTCAGGACAACTAGGGTTAGCGTCAGGACAACTAGGGTTAGCGCCAGGACAACTAGGGTTAGCGTCAGGACAACTAGGGTTAGCGTCAGGACAACTAGGGTTAGCGTCAGGACAACTAGGGTTAGCCTCAGGACAACTAGGGTTAGCGTCAAGACAACTGGGGTTAGCGTCAGGACAACTAGGGTTGGCGTCAGGACAACTAGGGTTAGCGTCAGGACAACTAGGGTTAGCGTCAGGACAACTAGGGTTAGCGTCAGGACAACTAGGGTTAGCGTCAGGTCAACTAGGGTTAGCGTCAGGACAACTAGGGTTAGCGTCAGGACAACTAGGGTTAGCGTCAGGACAAGTAGGGTTAGCGTCAGGACAAGTAGGGTTAGCGTCAGGACAACTAGGGTTAGCGTCAGGACAACAAGGGTTAGCCTCAGGACAACTAGGGTTAGCGTCAGGACAACTAGGGTTAGCGTCAGGACAACTAGGGTTAGCGTCAGGACAACTAGGGTTAGCGCCAGGACAACTAGGGTTAGCGGCAGGACAACTAGGGTTAGCGCCAGAACAACTGGGTTAGCGCCAGGACAACTAGGGTTAGCGCCAGGACAACTAGGGTTAGCGCCAGGACAACTGGGTTAGCGCCAGGACAACTAGGGTTAGCGCCAGGACAACTAGGGTTAGCGCCAGGACAACTAGGGTTAGCGCCAGGACAACGAGGGTTAGCGCCAGGACAACTAGGGTGAGCGTCAGGACAACTAGGGTGAGCGCCAGGACAACGAGGGTGAGCACCAGGACAACGAGGGTGAGCGCCAGGACAACTAGGATTAGCGCCAGGACAACTAGGGTTAGTGCCAGGACAACTAGGGTTAGCGCCAGGACAACTAGGGTGAGCGTCAGGACAACTAGGGTTAACGCCAGGACAACTAGGGTTAGCGTCAGGACAACTAGGGTTAGAGTCAGGACAACTAGGGTTAGCGTCAGGACAACTGGGGTTAGCGTCAGGACAACTAGGGTTGGCATCAGGACAACTAGGGTTAGCGTCAGGACAACTAGGGTTAGCGTCAGGACAACTAGGGTTAGCGTCAGGACAACTAGGGTTAGCGTCAGGTCAACTAGGGTTAGCGTCAGGACAACTAGGGTTAGCGTCAGGACAAGTAGGGTTAGCGTCAGGACAACTAGGGTTAGCGTCAGGACAACTAGGGTTAGCGTCAGGACAACTAGGGTTAGCGTCAGGACAACAAGGGTTAGCGTCAGGACAACTAGGGTTAGCGTCAGGACAACTAGGGTTGGCATCAGGACAACTAGGGTTAGCATCAGGACAACTACGGTCAGCGTCAGGACAACTAGGGTTGGCATCAGGACAACTAGGGTTGGCGTCAGGACAACTAGGGTAGGCGTCAGGACAACTAGGGTTAGCGTCAGGACAACTATGGTTAGCGTCAGGACAACTAGGGTTAGCGTCAGGACAACTAGGGTTAGCGTCAGGACAACTAGGGTGAGCGCCAGGACAACGAGGGTGAGCGCCAGGACAATGAGGGTGAGCGCCAGGACAACTAGGGTTAGCGCCAGGACAACTAGGGTTAGCGCCAGGACAACTAGGGTTAGCGCCAGGACAACTAGGGTTAGCGCCAGGACAACTAGGGTGAGCGTCAGGACAACTAGGGTTAGCGCCATGACAACTAGGGTTAGCGTCAGGACAACTAGGGTTAGCTCCAGGACAACTAGGGTTAGCGCCAGGACAAATAGGGTTAGCGTCAGGACAACTAGGGTTAGCTTCAGGACAACTAGGATTAGCGCCAGGACAACTAGGGTTAGCATCAGGACAACTAGGGTTAGCGTCAGGACAACTAGGGTTAGCGTCAGGACAACTAGGGTTAGCGTCAGGACAACTAGGGTAAGCGTCAGGACAACTGGGGTTAGCGTCAGGACAACGAGGGTTAGCGCCAGGACAACTAGGGTTAGCGCCAGGACAACTAGGGTTAGCGCCAGGACAACTGGGTTAGCGACAGGACAACTAGGGTTAGCGCCAGGACAACTAGGGTTAGCGCCAGGACAACTAGGGTTAGCGCCAGTACAACTAGGGTGAGCGCCAGGACAACTAGGGTGAGCGCCAGGACAACGAGGGTGAGCGCCAGGACAACGAGGCTGAGCGCCAGGACAACTAGGATTAGCGCCAGGACAACTAGGGTTAGCGTCAGGACAACTAGGGTTAGCGCCAGGACAACTAGGGTCAGCGCCAGGACAACTAGGGTTAGCGCCAGGACAACTAGGGTTAGCGCCAGGACAACTAGGGTTAGCGCCAGGACAACTAGGGTTAGCGTCAGGACAACTAGGGTTAGCGTCAGGACAACTAGGGTTAGCGTCAGGACAACTAGGGTTAGAGCCAGGACAGCTAGGGTTAGCGTCAGGACAACTAGGGTTAGCGTCAGGACAACTAGGGTTAGCGTCAGGACAACTAGGGTTAGCGTCAGGACAACTGGGGTTAGCGTCTGGACAACTAGGGTTGGCGTCAGGACAACTAGGGTTAGCGTCAGGACAACTAGGGTTAGCGTCAGGACAACTAGGGTTAGCGTCAGGACAAGTAGGGTTAGCGTCAGGACAAGTAGGGTTAGCGTCAGGACAACTAGGGTTAGCGTCAGGACAACTAGGGTTAGCGTCAGGACAACTAGGGTTAGCGTCAGGACAACAAGGGTTAGCGTCAGGACAACTAGGGTTAGCGTCAGGATAACTAGGGTTGGCATCAGGACAACTAGGGTTAGCATAAGGACAACTAGCGTTAGCGTCAGGACAACTAGGGTTGGCGTCATGACAACTAGGGTTGGCGTCAGGACAACTAGGGTAGGCGTCAGGACAACTAGGGTTAGCGTCAGGACAACTAGGGTTAGCGTCAGGACAACTAGGGTTAGCGTCAGGACAACTAGGGTTGGCGTCAGGACAACTAGGGTTGGCGTCAGGACAACTAGGGTAGGCGTCAGGACAACTAGGGTTAGCGTCAGGACAACTAGGGTTAGCGTCAGGACAACTAGGGTTAGTGTCAGGACAAGTAGGGTTAGCGTCAGGACAACTAGGGTTAGCGCCAGGACAACTAGGGTTAGCGTCAGGACAACTAGGGTTAGCGTCAGGACAACTAGGGTTAGTGTCAGGACAAGTAGGGTTAGCGTCAGGACAACTAGGGTTAGCGCCAGGACAACTAGGGTTAGCGTCAGGACAACTAGGGTTAGCGTCAGGACAACTAGGGTTAGCGCCAGGACAACTAGGGTTAGCATCAGGACAACTAGGGTTAGCGTCAGGACAACTAGGGTTAGCGTCAGGACAACTAGGGTTAGCATCAGGACAACTAGGGTTAGCGTCAGGACAACTGGGGTTAGCGTCAGGACAACTAGGGTTGGCTTCAGGACAACTAGGGTTAGCGTCAGGACAACTAGGGTTAGCGTCAGGACAACTAGGGTTAGCGTCAGGACAACTAGGGTTAGCGTCAGGACAACTAGGGTTAGCGTCAGGACAAGTAGGGTTAGCGTCAGGACAACTAGGGTTAGCGTCAGGACAACTAGGGTTAGCGTCAGGACAACTAGGGTTAGCGTCAGGACAACTAGGGTTAGCGTCAGGACAACAAGGGTTAGCCTCAGGACAACTAGGGTTAGCGTCAGGACAACTAGGGTTAGCGTCAGGACAACTAGGGTTAGCGTCAGGACAACTAGGGTTAGCGCCAGGACAACTAGGGTTAGCGCCAGGACAACTAGAGTTAGCGCCAGGACAACTGGGTTAGCGCCAGGACAACTAGGGTTAGCGCCAGGACAACTAGGGTTAGCGCCAGGACAACTGGGTTAGCGCCAGAACAACTAGGGTTAGCGCCAGGACAACTAGGGTTAGCGCCATGACAACTAGGGTTAGCGCCAGGACAACTAGGGTTAGCGCCAGGACAACTAGGGTTAGCGCCAGGACAACGAGGGTTAGCGCCAGGACAACTAGGGTGAGCGTCAGGACAACTAGGGTGAGCGCCAGGACAACGAGGGTGAGCGCCAGGACAACGAGGGTGAGCGCCAGGACAACTAGGATTAGCGCCAGGACAACTAGGGTTGGCATCAGGACAACTAGGGTTGGCGTCAGGACAACTAGGGTAGGCGTCAGGACAACTAGGGTTAGCGTCAGGACAACTATGGTTAGCGTCAGGACAACTAGGGTTAGCGTCAGGACAACTAGGGTTAGCGTCAGGACAACTAGGGTGAGCGCCAGGACAACGAGGGTGAGCGCCAGGACAATGAGGGTGAGCACCAGGACAACTAGGATTAGCGCCAGGACAACTAGGGTTAGCGCCAGGACAACTAGGGTTAGTGCCAGGACAACTAGGGTGAGCGTCAGGACAACTAGGGTTAGCGCCAGGACAACTAGGGTTAGCGTCAGGACAACTAGGGTTAGCGCCAGGACAACTAGGGTTAGCGCCAGGACAACTAGGGTTAGCGTCAGGACAACTAGGGTTAGCTTCAGGACAACTAGGATTAGCGCCAGGACAACTAGGGTTAGCATCAGGACAACTAGGGTTAGCGTCAGGACAACTAGGGTTAGCGTCAGGACAACTAGGGTTAGCGTCAGGACAACTGGGGTTAGCGTCAGGACAACTAGGGTTGGCGTCAGGACAACTAGGGTTGGCGTCAGGACAACTAGGGTAGGCGTCAGGACAACTAGGGTTAGCATCAGGACAACTATGGTTAGCGTCAGGACAACTAGGGTTAGCGTCAGGACAAGTAGGGTTAGCGTCAGGACAACTAGGGTTAGCGTCAGGACAACTAGGGTTAGCGTCAGGACAACTAGGGTTAGCTTCAGGACAACTAGGGTTAGCGTCAGGACAACTAGGGTTAGCGTCAGGACAACTAGGGTTAGCGTCAGGAGAACTAGGGTTAGCGTCAAGACAACTAGGGTTAGCGTCAGGACAAGTAGGGTTAGCGTCAGGACAACTAGGGTTAGCGTCAGGACAACTAGGGTTAGCGTCAGGACAACTAGGGTTAGCATCAGGACAACTAGGGTTAGCGTCAGGACAACTAGGGTTAGCGTCAGGACAAGTAGGGTTAGCGTCAGGACAAGTAAGGTTAGCGTCAGGACATGTAGGGTTAGCGTCAGGACAACTAGGGTTAGCGCCAGGACAACTAGGGTTAGCGCCAGGACAACTAGGGTTAGCGTCAGGACAACTAGGGTTAGCGTCAGGACAACTAGGGTTAGCTTCAGGACAACTAGGGTTAGCGTCAGGACAACTAGGGTTAGCGTCAGGACAACTAGGGTTAGCGTCAGGAGAACTAGGGTTAGCGTCAAGACAACTAGGGTTAGCGTCAGGACAAGTAGGGTTAGCGTCAGGACAACTAGGGTTAGCGTCAGGACAACTAGGGTTAGCGTCAGGACAACTAGGGTTAGCATCAGGACAACTAGGGTTAGCGTCAGGACAACTAGGGTTAGCGTCAGGACAAGTAGGGTTAGCGTCAGGACAAGTAAGGTTAGCGTCAGGACAAGTAGGGTTAGCGTCAGGACAACTAGGGTTAGCGCCAGGACAACTAGGGTTAGCGCCAGGACAACTAGGGTTAGCGTCAGGACAACTAGGGTTAGCTTCAGGACAACTAGGATTAGCGCCAGGACAACTAGGGTTAGCATCAGGACAACTAGGGTTAGCGTCAGGACAACTAGGGTTAGCGTCAGGACAACTAGGGTTAGCGTCAGGACAACTGGGGTTAGCGTCAGGACAACTAGGGTTAGCGTCAGGACAACTAGGGTTAGCGTCAGGACAACTGGGGTTAGCGTCAGGACAACTAGGGTTGGCGTCAGGACAACTAGGGTTGGCGTCAGGACAACTAGGGTAGGCGTCAGGACAACTAGGGTTAGCATCAGGACAACTATGGTTAGCGTCAGGACAACTAGGGTTAGCGTCAGGACAACTAGGGTTAGCGTCAGGACAAGTAGGGTTAGCGTCAGGACAAGTAGGGTTAGCGTCAGGACAACTAGGGTTAGCGTCAGGACAACTAGGGTTAGCGTCAGGACAACTAGGGTTAGCTTCAGGACAACTAGGGTTAGCGTCAGGACAACTAGGGTTAGCGTCAGGACAACTAGGGTTAGCGTCAGGAGAACTAGGGTTAGCGTCAAGACAACTAGGGTTAGCGTCAGGACAAGTAGGGTTAGCGTCAGGACAACTAGGGTTAGCGTCAGGACAACTAGGGTTAGCGTCAGGACAACTAGGGTTAGCATCAGGACAACTAGGGTTAGCGTCAGGACAACTAGGGTTAGCGTCAGGACAAGTAGGGTTAGCGTCAGGACAAGTAAGGTTAGCGTCAGGACAAGTAGGGTTAGCGTCAGGACAACTAGGGTTAGCGCCAGGACAACTAGGGTTAGCGCCAGGACAACTAGGGTTAGCGTCAGGACAACTAGGGTTAGCTTCAGGACAACTAGGATTAGCGCCAGGACAACTAGGGTTAGCATCAGGACAACTAGGGTTAGCGTCAGGACAACTAGGGTTAGCGTCAGGACAACTAGGGTTAGCGTCAGGACAACTGGGGTTAGCGTCAGGACAACTAGGGTTGGCGTCAGGACAACTAGGGTTGGCGTCAGGACAACTAGGGTAGGCGTCAGGACAACTAGGGTTAGCATCAGGACAACTATGGTTAGCGTCAGGACAACTAGGGTTAGCGTCAGGACAACTAGGGTTAGCGTCAGGACAAGTAGGGTTAGCGTCAGGACAAGTAGGGTTAGCGTCAGGACAACTAGGGTTAGCGTCAGGACAACTAGGGTTAGCGTCAGGACAACTAGGGTTAGCTTCAGGACAACTAGGGTTAGCGTCAGGACAACTAGGGTTAGCGTCAGGACAACTAGGGTTAGCGTCAGGAGAACTAGGGTTAGCGTCAAGACAACTAGGGTTAGCGTCAGGACAAGTAGGGTTAGCGTCAGGACAACTAGGGTTAGCGTCAGGACAACTAGGGTTAGCGTCAGGACAACTAGGGTTAGCATCAGGACAACTAGGGTTAGCGTCAGGACAACTAGGGTTAGCGTCAGGACAAGTAGGGTTAGCGTCAGGACAAGTAAGGTTAGCGTCAGGACAAGTAGGGTTAGCGTCAGGACAACTAGGGTTAGCGTCAGGACAACTAGGGTTAGCGCCAGGACAACTAGGGTTAGCGCCAGGACAACTAGGGTTAGCGCCAGGACAACTAGGGTTAGAGCCAGGACAACTGGGTTAGCGCCAGGATAACTAGGGTTAGCACCAGGACAACTAGGGTTAGCGCCAGGACAACTAGGGTGAGCGCCAGGACAACTAGGGTGAGCGCCAGGACAACGAGGGTGAGCGCCAGAACAACGAGGGTGAGCGCCAGGACAACTAGGATTAGCGCCAGGACAACTAGGGTTAGCGCCAGGACAACTAGGGTTAGCGCCAGGACAACTAGGGTTAGCGCCAGGACAACTAGGGTGAGCGTCAGGACAACTAGGGTTAGCGCCAGGACAACTAGGGTTAGCACCAGGACAACTAGGGTTAGCATCAGGACAACTAGGGTTAGCGCCAGGACAACTAGGGTTAGCGCCAGGACAACTAGGGTTAGCGTCAGGACAACTAGGGTTAGCATCAGGACAACTAGGGTTAGCGCCAGGACAGCTAGGGTTAGCGTCAGGACAACTAGGGTTAGCGTCAGGACAACTAGGGTTAGCGTCAGGACAACTAGGGTTAGCGTCAGGACAACTGGGGTTAGCGTCAGGACAACTAGGGTTGGCGTCAGGACAACTAGGGTTAGCGTCAGGACAACTAGGGTTAGCGTCAGGACAACTAGGGTTAGCGTCAGGACAACTAGGGTTAGCGTCAGGACAAGTAGGGTTAGCGTCAGGACAACTAGGGTTAGCGTCAGGACAACTAGGGTTAGCGTCAGGACAACTAGGGTTAGCGTCAGGACAACTAGGGTTAGCGTCAGGACAACAAGGGTTAGCGTCAGGACAACTAGGGTTAGCGTCAGGATAACTAGGGTTGGCATCAGGACAACTAGGGTTAGCATAAGGACAACTAGCGTTAGCGTCAGGACAACTAGGGTTGGCGTCATGACAACTAGGGTTGGCGTCAGAACAACTAGGGTAGGCGTCAGGACAACTAGGGTTAGCGTCAGGACAACTAGGGTTAGCGTCAGGACAACTAGGGTTAGCGTCAGGACAACAAGGGTTAGCGTCAGGACAACTAGGGTTAGCGTCAGGACAACTAGGGTTGGCATCAGGACAACTAGGGTTAGCATCAGGACAACTAGGGTTAGCGTCAGGACAACTTGGGTTGGCATCAGGACAACTAGGGTTGGCGTCAGGACAACTAGGTTAGGCGTCAGGACAACTAGGGTTAGCGTCAGGACAACTATGGTTAGCGTCAGGACAACTAGGGTTAGCGTCAGGACAACTAGGGTGAGCGCCAGGACAACGAGGGTGAGCGCCAGGACAATGAGGGTGAGCGCCAGGACAACTAGGATTAGCGCCAGGACAACTAGGGTTAGCGCCAGGACAACTAGGGTTAGCGCCAGGACAACTAGGGTGAGCGTCAGGACAACTAGGGTGAGCGCCAGGACAACTAGGGTGAGCGCCAGGACAACGAGGGTGAGCGCCAGAACAACGAGGGTGAGCGCCAGGACAACTAGGATTAGCGCCAGGACAACTAGGGTTAGCGCCAGGACAACTAGGGTTAGCGCCAGGACAACTAGGGTTAGCGCCAGGACAACTAGGGTGAGCGTCAGGACAACTAGGGTTAGCGCCAGGACAACTAGGGTTAGCACCAGGACAACTAGGGTTAGCATCAGGACAACTAGGGTTAGCGCCAGGACAACTAGGGTTAGCGCCAGGACAACTAGGGTTAGCGTCAGGACAACTAGGGTTAGCATCAGGACAACTAGGGTTAGCGCCAGGACAGCTAGGGTTAGCGTCAGGACAACTAGGGTTAGCGTCAGGACAACTAGGGTTAGCGTCAGGACAACTAGGGTTAGCGTCAGGACAACTGGGGTTAGCGTCAGGACAACTAGGGTTGGCGTCAGGACAACTAGGGTTAGCGTCAGGACAACTAGGGTTAGCGTCAGGACAACTAGGGTTAGCGTCAGGACAAGTAGGGTTAGCGTCAGGACAACTAGGGTTAGCGTCAGGACAACTAGGGTTAGCGTCAGGACAACTAGGGTTAGCGTCAGGACAACTAGGGTTAGCGTCAGGACAACAAGGGTTAGCGTCAGGACAACTAGGGTTAGCGTCAGGATAACTAGGGTTGGCATCAGGACAACTAGGGTTAGCATAAGGACAACTAGCGTTAGCATCAGGACAACTAGGGTTGGCGTCATGACAACTAGGGTTGGCGTCAGAACAACTAGGGTAGGCGTCAGGACAACTAGGGTTAGCGTCAGGACAACTAGGGTTAGCGTCAGGACAACTAGGGTTAGCGTCAGGACAACAAGGGTTAGCGTCAGGACAACTAGGGTTAGCGTCAGGACAACTAGGGTTGGCATCAGGACAACTAGGGTTAGCATCAGGACAACTAGGGTTAGCGTCAGGACAACTTGGGTTGGCATCAGGACAACTAGGGTTGGCGTCAGGACAACTAGGTTAGGCGTCAGGACAACTAGGGTTAGCGTCAGGACAACTATGGTTAGCGTCAGGACAACTAGGGTTAGCGTCAGGACAACTAGGGTGAGCGCCAGGACAACGAGGGTGAGCGCCAGGACAATGAGGGTGAGCGCCAGGACAACTAGGATTAGCGCCAGGACAACTAGGGTTAGCGCCAGGACAACTAGGGTTAGCGCCAGGACAACTAGGGTGAGCGTCAGGACAACTAGGGTTAGCGCCAGGACAACTAGGGTTAGCGTCAGGACAACTAGGGTTAGCGTCAGGACAACTAGGGTGGGCATCAGGACAACTAGGGTTGGCGTCAGGACAACTAGGGTAGGCGTCAGGACAACTAGGGTTAGCGTCAGGACAACTATGGTTAGCGTCAGGACAACTAGGGTTAGCGTCAGGACAACTAGGGTTAGCGTCAGGACAACTAGGGTGAGCGCCAGGACAACGAGGGTGAGCGCCAGGACAATGAGGGTGAGCACCAGGACAACTAGGATTAGCGCCAGGACAACTAGGGTTAGCGCCAGGACAACTAGGGTTAGCGCCAGGACAACTAGGGTGAGCGTCAGGACAACTAGGGTTAGCGCCAGGACAACTAGGGTTAGCGTCAGGACAACTAGGGTTAGCGCCAGGACAACTAGGGTTAGCGCCAGGACAACTAGGGTTAGCGTCAGGACAACTAGGGTTAGCTTCAGGACAACTAGGATTAGCGCCAGGACAACTAGGGTTAGCATCAGGACAACTAGGGTTAGCGTCAGGACAACTAGGGTTAGCGTCAGGACAACTAGGGTTAGCGTCAGGACAACTAGGTTTAGCGTCAGGACAACTGGGGTTAGCGTCAGGACAACTAGGGTTGGCGTCAGGACAACTAGGGTTGGCGTCAGGACAACTAGGGTAGGCGTCAGGACAACTAGGGTTAGCATCAGGACAACTATGGTTAGCGTCAGGACAACTAGGGTTAGCGTCAGGACAACTAGGGTTAGCGTCAGGACAAGTAGGGTTAGCGTCAGGACAAGTAGGGTTAGCGTCAGGACAACTAGGGTTAGCGTCAGGACAACTAGGGTTAGCGTCAGGACAACTAGGGTTAGCTTCAGGACAACTAGGGTTAGCGTCAGGACAACTAGGGTTAGCGTCAGGACAACTAGGGTTAGCGTCAGGAGAACTAGGGTTAGCGTCAAGACAACTAGGGTTAGCGTCAGGACAAGTAGGGTTAGCGTCAGGACAACTAGGGTTAGCGTCAGGACAACTAGGGTTAGCGTCAGGACAACTAGGGTTAGCATCAGGACAACTAGGGTTAGCGTCAGGACAACTAGGGTTAGCGTCAGGACAAGTAGGGTTAGCGTCAGGACAAGTAAGGTTAGCGTCAGGACAAGTAGGGTTAGCGTCAGGACAACTAGGGTTAGCGTCAGGACAACTAGAGTTAGCGTCAGGACAACTAGGGTTAGCGCCAGGACAACTAGGGTTAGCGCCAGGACAACTAGGGTTAGCGCCAGGACAACTAGGGTTAGCGCCAGGACAACTGGGTTAGCGCCAGGATAACTAGGGTTAGCACCAGGACAACTAGGGTTAGCGCCAGGACAACTAGGGTGAGCGCCAGGACAACTAGGGTGAGCGCCAGGACAACGAGGGTGAGCGCCAGAACAACGAGGGTGAGCGCCAGGACAACTAGGATTAGCGCCAGGACAACTAGGGTTAGCGCCAGGACAACTAGGGTTAGCGCCAGGACAACTAGGGTTAGCGCCAGGACAACTAGGGTGAGCGTCAGGACAACTAGGGTTAGCGCCAGGACAACTAGGGTTAGCACCAGGACAACTAGGGTTAGCATCAGGACAACTAGGGTTAGCGCCAGGACAACTAGGGTTAGCGCCAGGACAACTAGGGTTAGCGTCAGGACAACTAGGGTTAGCATCAGGACAACTAGGGTTAGCGCCAGGACAGCTAGGGTTAGCGTCAGGACAACTAGGGTTAGCGTCAGGACAACTAGGGTTAGCGTCAGGACAACTGGGGTTAGCGTCAGGACAACTGGGGTTAGCGTCAGGACAACTAGGGTTGGCGTCAGGACAACTAGGGTTAGCGTCAGGACAACTAGGGTTAGCGTCAGGACAACTAGGGTTAGCGTCAGGACAAGTAGGGTTAACGTCAGGACAAGTAGGGTTAGCGTCAGGACAACTAGGGTTAGCGTCAGGACAACTAGGGTTAGCGTCAGGACAACTAGGGTTAGCGTCAGGACAACTAGGGTTAGTGTCAGGACAACTAGGGTTAGCGTCAGGACAACTAGGGTTAGCATCATGATAACTAGGGTTGGCATCAGGACAACTAGGGTTAGCATAAGGACAACTAGCGTTAGCGTCAGGACAACTAGGGTTGGCGTCATGACAACTAGGGTTGGCGTCAGAACAACTAGGGTAGGCGTCAGGACAACTAGGGTTAGCGTCAGGACAACTAGGGTTAGCGCCAGGACAACTAGGGTTAGCGCCAGGACAACTAGGGTTAGCGCCAGGACAACTAGGGTGAGCGTCAGGACAACTAGGGTTAGCGCCAGGACAACTAGGGTTAGCACCAGGACAACTAGGGTTAGCATCAGGACAACTAGGGTTAGCGCCAGGACAACTAGGGTTAGCGCCAGGACAACTAGGGTTAGCGTCAGGACAACTAGGGTTAGCATCAGGACAACTAGGGTTAGCGCCAGGACAGCTAGGGTTAGCGTCAGGACAACTAGGGTTAGCGTCAGGACAACTAGGGTTAGCGTCAGGACAACTGGGGTTAGCGTCAGGACAACTGGGGTTAGCGTCAGGACAACTAGGGTTGGCGTCAGGACAACTAGGGTTAGCGTCAGGACAACTAGGGTTAGCGTCAGGACAACTAGGGTTAGCGTCAGGACAAGTAGGGTTAGCGTCAGGACAAGTAGGGTTAGCGTCAGGACAACTAGGGTTAGCGTCAGGACAACTAGGGTTAGCGTCAGGACAACTAGGGTTAGCGTCAGGACAACTAGGGTTAGTGTCAGGACAACTAGGGTTAGCGTCAGGACAACTAGGGTTAGCATCATGATAACTAGGGTTGGCATCAGGACAACTAGGGTTAGCATAAGGACAACTAGCGTTAGCGTCAGGACAACTAGGGTTGGCGTCATGACAACTAGGGTTGGCGTCAGAACAACTAGGGTAGGCGTCAGGACAACTAGGGTTAGCGTCAGGACAACTAGGGTTAGCGTCAGGACAACTAGGGTTAGCGTCAGGACAACTAGGGTTGGCGTCAGGACAACTAGGGTTGGCGTCAGGACAACTAGGGTAGGCGTCAGGACAACTAGGGTTAGCGTCAGGACAACTAGGGTTAGCGTCAGGACAACTAGGGTTAGTGTCAGGACAAGTAGGGTTAGCGTCAGGACAACTAGGGTTAGCGTCAGGACATCTAGGGTTAGCGTCAGGACAACTAGGGTTAGCATCAGGACAACTAGGGTTAGCGTCAGGACAACTAGGGTTAGCGTCAGGACAACTAGGGTTAGCGTCAGGACAACTAGGGTAAGCGTCAGGACATCTAGGGTTAGCGTCAGGACAACTAGGGTTAGCGTCAGGACAACTAGGGTTAGCGTCAGGACAACTAGGGTTAGCGTCAGGACAAGTAGGGTTAGCGTCAGGACAAGTAGGGTTAGCGTCAGGACAACTAGGGTTAGCGTCAGGACATCTAGGGTTAGCGTCAGGACAACTAGGGTTAGCATCAGGACAACTAGGGTTAGCGTCAGGACAACTAGGGTTAGCGTCAGGACAAGTAGGGTTAGCGTCAGGACAACTAGGGTTAGCGTCAGGACAACTAGGGTTAGCGTCAGGACAACTAGGGTTAGTGTCAGGACAACAAGGGTTAGCGTCAGGACAACTAGGGTTAGCGTCAGGATAACTAGGGTTGGCATCAGGACAACTAGGGTTAGCATAAGGACAACTAGCGTTAGCGTCAGGACAACTAGGGTTGGCGTCATGACAACTAGGGTTGGCGTCAGAACAACTAGGGTAGGCGTCAGGACAATTAGGGTTAGCGTCAGGACAACTAGGGTTAGCGTCAGGACAACTAGGGTTAGCGTCAGGACAACTAGGGTTGGCGTCAGGACAACTAGGGTTGGCGTCAGGACAACTAGGGTAGGCGTCAGGACAACTAGGGTTAGCGTCAGGACAACTAGGGTTAGCGTCAGGACAACTAGGGTTAGCGTCAGGACAACTAGGGTTAGTGTCAGGACAAGTAGGGTTAGCGTCAGGACAACTAGGGTTAGCGTCAGGACATCTAGGGTTAGCGTCAGGACAACTAGGGTTTGCATCAGGACAACTAGGGTTAGCGTCAGGACAACTAGGGTTAGCGTCAGGACAACTAGGGTTAGCGTCAGGACAACTAGGGTAAGCGTCAGGACATCTAGGGTTAGCGTCAGTACAACTAGGGTTAGCGTCAGGACAACTAGGGTTAGCGTCAGGACAACTAGGGTTAGCGTCAGGACAAGTAGGGTTAGCGTCAGGACAAGTAGGGTTAGCGTCAGGACAACTAGGGTTAGCGTCAGGACAACTAGGGTTAGCGTCAGGACAACTAGGGTTAGCGTCAGGACAACTAGGGTTAGCGTCAGGACAACTAGGGTTAGCGTCAGGACAAGTAGGGTTAGCGTCAGGACAACTAGGGTTAGCGTCATGACAACTAGGGTTAGCGTCAGGACAACTGGGGTTAGCGTCAGGACAACTAGGGTTAGCGTCAGGACAACTAGGGTTATCGTCAGGACAACTAGGGTTAGCGTCAGGACAACTAGGGTTAGCGTCAGGACAACTAGGGTTAGCGTCAGGACAAGTAGGGTTAGCGTCAGGACAACTAGGGTTAGCGTCAGGACAACTAGGGTTAGCGTCAGGACAAGTAGGGTTAGCGTCAGGACAACTAGGGTTAGCGTCAGGACAAGTAAGGTTAGCGTCAGGACAACTAGGGTTAGCGTCAGGACAACTAGGGTTAGCGTCAGGACAAGTAGGGTTAGCATCAGGACAAGTAGGGTTAGCGTCAGGACAACTAGGGTTAGAGTCAGGACAAGTAGGGTTAGCGTCAGGACAACTAGGGTTAGCGTCAGGACAACTAGGGTTAGCGTCAGGACATGTAGGGTTAGCGTCAGGACAACTAGGGTTAGCATCAGGACAACTAGGGTTAGCGTCAGGACAACTAGGGTTAGCGTCAGGACAAGTAGGGTTAGCGTCAGGACAACTAGGGTTAGCGTCAGGACAACTATGGTTAGCGTCAGGACAACTAGGGTTAGAGTCAGGACAACGAAGGGTTATCGTCAGGACAATTAGGGTTAGCATCAGGACAACTAGGGTTAGCGTCAGGACAACTAGGGTTAGCGTCAGGACAACTAGGGTTAGCGTCAGGACAACTAGGGTTAGCGTCAGGACAACTCGGGTTAGCGTCAGGACAATTAGGGTTAGCGTCAGGACAACTCGGGTTAGCGTCAGGACAACTCGGGTTAGCGTCAGGACAACTCGGGTTAGCGTCAGGACAACTCGAGTTAGCTTCAGGACAACTCGGGTTAGCATCAGGACAACTCGGGTTAGCGTCAGGACAACTCGGGTTAGCGTCAGGACAACTAGGGTTAGCGTCAGGACACCTCGGGTTAGCGTCAGGACAACTAGGGTTAGCGTCAGGACAACTCGGGTTAGCGTCAGGAAAACTCGGGTTAGCGTCAGGACAACTAGGGTTAGCGTCAGGACAACTCGGGTTAGCGTCAGGACAACTCGGGTTAGCGTCAGGACAACTAGGGTTAGCGTCAGGACAAGTAGGGTTAGCGTCAGGTCAACTAGGGTTAGCGTCAGGACAAGTAGGGTTAGCGTCAGGACAACTAGGGTTAACGTCAGGACAACTAGGGTTAGCGTCAGGACAACTAGGGTTAGCATCTGGACAACTAGGGTTAGCGTCAGGACAACTAGGGTTAGCGTCAGGACAACTAGGGTTAGCGTCAGGAAAAGTAGGGTTAGCGTCAGGACAACTAGGGTTAGCGTAAGGACAACTAGGGTTAGCGTCAGGACAAGTATGGTTAGCGTCAGGACAACTAGGGTTAGCGTCAGGACAACTAGGGTTAGCGTCAGGACAACTAGGGTTAGCGTCAGGACAACTAGGGTAAGCGTCAGGACATCTAGGGTTAGCGTCAGGACAACTAGGGTTAGCGTCAGGACAACTAGGGTTAGCATCAGGACAACTAGGGTTAGCGTCAGGACAACTAGGATTAGCGTCAGGACAACTAGGGTTAGCGTCAGGACAAGTAGGGTTAGCGTCAGGACAACTAGGGTTAGCGTCAGGACAACTAGGGTTAGCGTCAGGACAACTAGGGTTGGCATCAGGAAAACTAGGGTTAGCGTCAGGACAACTAGGGTTAGCGTCAGGACAACTAGGGTTGGCGTCAGGACAACTAGGGTTGGCGTCAGGACAACTAGGGTAGGCGTCAGGACAACTAGGGTTAGCGTCAGGACAACTATGGTTAGCGTCAGGACAACTAGGGTTAGCGTCAGGACAACTAGGGTTAGCGTCAGGACAACTAGGGTTAGCGTCAGGACAACTAGGGTTAGAGTCAGGACAAGTAGGGTTAGCGTCAGGACAACTTTGGTTAGCGTCAGGACAACTAGGGTTAGCGTCAGGACAACTAGGGTTAGCGTCAGGTCAACTAGGGTTAGCGTCAGGACAAGTAGGGTTAGCGTCAGGACAACTAGGGTTAACGTCACTACAACTAGGGTTAGCGTCAGGACAACTAGGGTTAGCATCAGGACAACTAGGGTTAGCGTCAGGACAACTAGGGTTAGCGTCAGGACAACTAGGGTTAGCGTCAGGAAAAGTAGGGTTAGCGTCAGGACAACTAGGGTTAGCGTCAGGACAAGTAGGGTTAGCGTCAGGACAACTAGGGTTAGCGTCAGGACAACTAGGGTTAGCGTCAGGACAACTAGGGTTAAAGTCAGGACAACGAAGGGTTATCGTCAGGACAATTAGGGTTAGCGTCAGGACAACTAGGGTTAGCGTCAGGACAACTAGGCTTAGCGTCAGGACAACTCGGGTTAGCGTCAGGACAATTAGGGTTAGCGTCAGGACAACTCGGGTTAGCGTCAGGACAACTCGGGTTAGTGTCAGGACAACTAGGGTTAGCGTCAGGACAACTCGAGTTAGCTTCAGGACAACTCGGGTTAGCATCAGGACAACTCGGGTTAGCGTCAGGACAACTCGGGTTAGCGTCAGGACAACTAGGGTTAGCGTCAGGACAGCTCGGGTTAGCGTCAGGACAACTAGGGTTAGCGTCAGGACAACTCGGCTTAGCGTCAGGAAAACTCGGGTTAGCGTCAGGACAACTAGGGTTAGCGTCAGGACAACTCGGGTTAGCGTCAGGACAACTAGGGTTAGCGTCAGGACAAGTAGGGTTAGCTTCAGGTCAACTAGGGTTAGCGTCAGGACAAGTAGGGTTAGCGTCAGGACAACTAGGGTTAACGTCAGGACAACTAGGGTTAACGTCAGGACAACTAGGGTTAGCATCTGGACAACTAGGGTTAGCGTCAGGACAACTAGGGTTAGCGTCAGGACAACTAGGGTTAGCGTCAGGAAAAGTAGGGTTAGCGTCAGGACAACTAGGGATAGCGTCAGGACAACTAGGGTTAGCGTCAGGACAAGTATGGTTAGCGTCAGGACAACTAAGGTTAGCGTCAGGACAACTAGGGTTAGCGTCAGGACAACTAGGGTTAGAGTCAGGACAACTAGGGTAAGCGTCAGGACATCTAGGGTTAGCGTCAGGACAACTAGGGTTAGCGTCAGGACAACTAGGGTTAGCATCAGGACAACTAGGGTTAGCGTCAGGACACCTAGGGTTAGCGTCAGGACAACTAGGGTTAGCGTCAGGACAAGTAGGGTTAGCGTCAGGACAACTAGGGTTAGCGTCAGGACAACTAGGGTTAGCGTCAGGACAACTAGGGTTGGCATCAGGACAACTAGGGTTAGCATCAGGACAACTAGGGTTAGCGACAGGACAACTAGGGTTGGCGTCAGGACAACTAGGGTTGGCGTCAGGACAACTAGGGTAGGCGTCAGGACAAGTAGGGTTAGCGTCAGGACAACTATGGTTAGCGTCAGGACAACTAGGGTTAGCGTCAGGACAACTAGGGTTAGCGTCAGGACATCTAGGGTTAGCGTCAGGACAACTAGGGTTAGCGTCAGGACAACTAGGGTTAGAGTCAGGACAAGTAGGGTTAGCGTCAGGACAACTTTGGTTAGCGTCAGGACAACTAGGGTTAGCGTCAGGACAACTAGGGTTAGCGTCAGGTCAACTAGGGTTAGCGTCAGGACAAGTAGGGTTAGCGTCAGGACAACTAGGGTTAACGTCACTACAACTAGGGTTAGCGTCAGGACAACTAGGGTTAGCATCAGGACAACTAGGGTTAGCGTCAGGACAACTAGGGTTAGCGTCAGGACAACTAGGGTTAGCGTCAGGAAAAGTAGGGTTAGCGTCAGGACAACTAGGGTTAGCGTCAGGACAACTAGGGTTAGCGTCAGGACAAGTAGGGTTAGCGTCAGGACAAGTAGGGTTAGCGTCAGGACAACTAGGGTTAGCGTCAGGACAACTAGGGTTAGCGTCAGGACAACTAGGTTTAGCGTCAGGACAACTAGGGTAAGCGTCAGGACATCTAGAGTTAGCGTCAGGACAACTAGGGTTAGCGTCAGGACAACTAGGGTTAGCGTCAGGACAACTAGGGCTAGCGTCAGGACAACTAGGGTTAGCGTCAGGACAAGTAGGGTTAGCGTCAGGACAAGTAGGGTTAGCGTCAGGACAACTAGGGTTAGCGTCAGGACAACTAGGTTTGGCATAAGGACAACTAGGGTTAGCGTCAGGACAACTAGGGTTAGCGTCAGGACAACTAGGGTTGGCGTCAGGACAACTAGGGTTGGTGTCAGGACAACTAGGGTAGGCGTCAGGACAACTAGGGTTAGCGTCAGGACAACTATGGTTAGCGTCAGGACAACTAGGGTTAGCGTCAGGACAACTAGGGTTAGAGTCAGGACAAGTAGGGTTAGCGTCAGGACAACTTTGGTTAGCGTCAGGACAACTAGGGTTAGCGGTCAGGACAAGTAGGGTTAGCGGCAGGACAACTCGGGTTAGCATTAGGACAACTAGGGTTAGCGTCAGGACAACTCGGGTTAGCGTCAGGAAAACTCGGGTTAGCGTCAGGACAACTAGGGTTAGCGTCAGGACAACTCGGGTTAGCGTCAGGACAACTCGGGTTAGCGTCAGGACAACTAGGGTTAGCGTCAGGACAAGTAGGGTTAGCGTCAGGTCAACTAGGGTTAGCGTCAGGACAAGTAGGGTTAGCGTCAGGACAACTAGGGTTAACGTCAGGACAACTAGGGTTAGCGTCAGGACAACTAGGGTTAGCATCAGGACAACTAGGGTTAGCGTCAGGACAACTAGGGTTAGCGTCAGGACAACTAGGGTTAGCGTCAGGAAAAGTAGGGTTAGCGTCAGGAAAACTAGGGTTAGCGTCAGGACAACTAGGGTTAGCGTCAGGACAAGTATGGTTAGCGTCAGGACAACTAGGGTTAGCGTCAGGACAACTAGGGTTAGCGTCAGGACAACTAGGGTAAGCGTCAGGACATCTAGGGTTAGCGTCAGGACAACTAGGGTTAGCGTCAGGACAACTAGGGTTAGCATCAGGACAACTAGGGTTAGCATCAGGACAACCAGGGTTAGCGTCAGGACAACTAGGGTTGGCATCAGGACAACTAGGGTTGGCGTCAGGACAACTAGGGTTAGCGTCAGGACAACTAGGGTTGGCGTCAGGACAACTAGGGTTGCCGTCAGGACAACTAGGGTAGGCGTCAGGACAACTAGGGTTAGCGTCAGGACAACTATGGTTAGCGTCAGGACAACTAGGGTTAGCGTCAGGACAACTAGGGTTAGCGTCAGGATAACTAGGGTTAGCGTCAGGACAACTAGGGTTAGAGTCAGGACAAGTAGGGTTAGCGTCAGGAAAACTTTGGTTAGCGTCAGGACAACTAGGGTTAGCGTCAGGACAACTAGGGTTAGCGTCAGGTCAACTAGGGTTAGCGTCAGGACAAGTAGGGTTAGCGTCAGGACAACTAGGGTTAACGTCAGGACAACTAGGGTTAGCGTCAGGACAACTAGGGTTAGCATCAGGACAACTAGGGTTAGCGTCAGGACAACTAGGGTTAGCGTCAGGACAACTAGGGTTAGCGTCAGGAAAAGTAGGGTTAGCGTCAGGACAACTAGGGTTAGCGTCAGGACAAGTAGGGTTAGCGTCAGGACAATTAGGGTTAGCGTCAGGACAACTAGGGTTAGCGTCAGGACAACTAGGGTTAGCGTCAGGACAACTAGGGTTAGCGTCAGGACAACTAGGGTTAGCGTCAGGACAACTAGGGTAAGCGTCAGGACATCTAGAGTTAGCGTCAGGACAA
This sequence comes from Phyllobates terribilis, assembly GCF_046119375.1. Lineage (NCBI taxonomy): Eukaryota > Metazoa > Chordata > Amphibia > Anura > Dendrobatidae > Phyllobates > Phyllobates terribilis. The sequence goes on along the minus strand of NW_027362827.1, from coordinate 4,334,191 downwards.
CTAGGGTTAGCGTCAGGACAACTAGGGTTAGCGTCAGGACAACTAGGGTTAGCGTCAGGACAAGTAGGGTTAGCGTCAGGACAAGTAGGGTTAGCGTCAGGACAACTAGGGTTAGCGTCAGGACAACTAGGGTTGGCATCAGGACAACTAGGGTTAGCGTCAGGACAACTAGGGTTAGCGTCAGGACAACTAGGGTTGGCGTCAGGACAACTAGGGTTGGTGTCAGGACAACTAGGGTAGGCGTCAGGACAACTAGGGTTAGCGTCAGGACAACTAGGGTTAGAGTCAGGACAAGTAGGGTTAGCGTCAGGACAACTTTGGTTAGCGTCAGGACAACTAGGGTTAGCGTCAGGACAAGTAGGGTTAGTGGCAGGACAACTCGGGTTAGCGTCAGGACAACTAGGGTTAGCGTCAGGACATCTCGGGTTAGCGTCAGGAAAACTCGGGTTAGCGTCAGGACAACTAGGGTTAGCGTCAGGACAACTCGGGTTAGAGTCAGGACAACTCGGGGTAGCGTCAGGACAAGTAGGGTTAGCGTCAGGTCAACTAGGGTTAGCGTCAGGACAAGTAGGGTTAGCGTCAGGACAACTAGGGTTAACGTCAGGACAACTAGGGTTAGCGTCAGGACAACTAGGGTTAGCATCAGGACAACTAGGGTTAGCGTCAGGACAACTAGGGTTAGCGTCAGGACAACTAGGGTTAGCGTCAGGAAAAGTAGGGTTAGCGTCAGGACAACTAGGGTTAGCGTCAGGACAACTAGGGTTAGCGTCAGGACAAGTATGGTTAGCGTCAGGATAACTAGGGTTAGCGTCAGGACAACTAGGGTTAGCGTCAGGACAACTAGGGTAAGCGTCAGGACATCTAGGGTTAGCGTCAGGACAACTAGGGTTAGCGTCAGGACAACTAGGGTTAGCGTCAGGACAACTAGGGTTAGCGTCAGGACAACTAGGGTTAGCGTCAGGACAAGTAGGGTTAGCGTCAGGACAACTAGGGTTAGCGTCAGGACAACTAGGGTTAGCGTCAGGACAACTAGAGTTGGCATCAGGACAACTAGGGTTAGCGTCAGGACAACTAGGGTTAGCGTCAGGACAACTAGGGTTGGCGTCAGGACAACTAGGGTTGGCGTCAGGACAACTAGGGTAGGCGTCAGGACAACTAGGGTTAGCGTCAGGACAACTATGGTTAGCGTCAGGACAACTAGGGTTAGCGTCAGGACAACTAGGGTTAGCGTCAGGACAACTAGGGTTAGCGTCAGGACAACTAGGGTTAGAGTCAGGACAAGTAGGGTTAGCGTCAGGACAACTTTGGTTAGTGTCAGGACAACTAGGGTTAGCGTCAGGACAACTAGGGTTAGCGTCAGGTCAACTAGGGTTAGCGTCAGGACAAGTAGGGTTAGCGTCAGGACAACTAGGGTTAACGTCAGGACAACTAGGGTTAGCGTCAGGACAACTAGGGTTAGCATCAGGACAACTAGGGTTAGCGTCAGGACAACTAGGGTTAGCGTCAGGACAACTAGGGTTAGCGTCAGGAAAAGTAGGGTTAGCATCAGGACAAGTAGGGTTAGCGTCAGGACAACTAGGGTTAGCGTCAGGACAACTAGGGTAAGCGTCAGGACATCTAGAGTTAGCGTCAGGACAACTAGGGTTAGTGTCAGGACAACTAGGGTTAGCGTCAGGACAACTAGGGTTAGCGTCAGGACAACTAGGGTTAGCGTCAGGACAAGTAGGGTTGGAGTCAGGAAAACTCGGGTTAGCGTCAGGACAACTAGGGTTAGCGTCAGGACAACTAGGGTTAGCGTCAGGACAACTAGGGTTGGCATCAGGACAACTAGGGTTAGCGTCAGGACAACTAGGGTTGGCGTCAGTACAACTAGGGTTGGTGTCAGGACAACTAGGGTAGGCATCAGGACAACTAGGGTTAGCGTCAGGACAACTATGGTTAGCGTCAGGACAACTAGGGTTAGCGTCAGGACAACTAGGGTTAGCGTCAGGACAACTACTGTTAGAGTCAGGACAAGTAGGGTTAGCGTCAGGACAACTTTGGTTAGCGTCAGGACAACTAGGGTTAGCGTCAGGACAAGTAGGGTTAGCGTCAGGACAACTAGGGTTAGCGTCAGGACAACTAGGGTTAGCGTCAGGACAAGTAGGGTTAGATTCAGGACAAGTAGGGTTAGCGTCAGGACAAGTAGGGTTAGCGTCAGGACAACTAGGGTTAGCGTCAGGACAACTAGGGTTAGCGTCAGGACAAGTAGGGTTAGCGTCAGGACAACTAAGGTTAGCGTCAGGACAACTAGGGTTAGCGTCAGGACAAGTAGGGTTAGCGTCAGGACAACTAGGGTTAGCGTCAGGACAACTAGGGTTAGCGTCAGGACATGTAGGGTTAGCATCAGGACAACTAGGGTTAGCGTCAGGACAACTAGGGTTAGCGTCAGGACAACTAGGGTTAGCGTCAGGACAAGTAGGGTTAGCGTCAGGACAACTAGGGTTAGCGTCAGGACAACTAGGGTTAGCGTCAGGACAACTAGGGTTATCGTCAGGACAATTAGGGTTAGCATCAGGACAACTAGGGTTAGCGTCAGGACAACTAGGGTTAGCGTCAGGACAACTAGGGTTAGCGTCAGGACAACTAGGGTTAGCGTCAGGACAACTCGGGTTAGCGTCAGGACAATTAGGGTTAGCGTCAGGACAACTCGGGTTAGCGTCAGGACAACTCGGGTTAGCGTCAGGACAACTCGGATTAGCGTCCGGACAACTAGGGTTAGCGTCAGGACAACTCGGGTTAGCGTCAGGACAACTCGGGTTAGCTTCAGGACAACTCGGGTTAGCGTCAGGACAACTCGGGTTAGCGTCAGGACATCTCGGGTTAGAGTCAGGACAACTAGGGTTAGCGTCAGGACAACTCGGGTTAGCGTCAGTACAAATAGGGTTAGCGTCAGGACAACTCGGGTTAGCGTCAGGAAAACTCGGGTTAGCGTCAGGACAACTAGGGTTAGCGTCAGGACAACTAGGGTTAGCGTCAGGACAACTCGGGTTAGCGTCAGGACAACTCGGGTTAGCGTCAGGACAAGTAGGGTTAGCGTCAGGACAAGTAGGGTTAGCGTCAGGACAACTAGGGTTAGCGTCAGGACAACTAGGGTTAGCGTCAGGACAAATAGGATTGCCATCAGGACAACTAGGGTTAGCGTCAGGACAACTAGGGTTAGCGTCAGGACAACTAGGGTAGGCATCAGGACAACTAGCGTTAGCGTCAGGACAACTATGGTTAGCGTCAGGACAACTAGGGTTAGCGTCAGGACAACTAGGGTTAGCGTCAGGACAACTAGGGTTAGCGTCAGGACAACTAGGGTTAGAGTCAGGACAACTAGGGTTAGCATCAGGACAACTTTGGTTAGCGTCAGGACAACTAGGGTTAGCGTCAGGACAACTAGGGTTAGCGTCAGGACAACTAGGGTTAGCGTCAGGACAACTAGGGTTAGCGTCAGGACAACTAAGGCTAGCGTCAGGACAACTAGGGTTAGCGTCAGGACAATTAGGGTTAGCGTCAGGACAAGTAGGATTAGCGTCAGGACAACTAGGGTTAGCGTCAGGACAACTAGGGTTAGCATCAGGACAACTAGGGTTATCGTCAGGACAACTAGGGTTAGCGTCAGGACAACTAGGGTTAGCGTCAGGACAAGTAGGGTTAGCGTCAGGACAACTAGGGTTAGCGTCAGGACAAGTAGGGTTAGCGTCAGGACAACTAGGGTTAGCGTCAGGACAAGTAGGGTTAGCATCAGGACAACTAGGGTTAGCATCAGGACAACTAGGGTTAGCGTCAGGACAAGTAGGGTTAGCGTCAGGACAACTAGGGTTAGCGTCAGGACAACTAGGGTTAGCGTCAGGACAACTACGGTTATCGTCAGGACAATTAGGGTTAGCATCAGGACAACTAGGGTTAGCGTCAGGACAACTAGGGTTAGCGTCAGGACAACTCGGGTTAGCGTCAGGACAATTAGGGTTAGCGTCAGGACAACTCGGGTTAGCGTCAGGACAACTCGGGTTAGCGTCAGGACAACTCGGGTTAGCGTCAGGACAACTCGGGTTAGCTTCAGGACAACTCGGGTTAGCGTCAGGACAACTCGGGTTAGCGTCAGGACAACTAGGGTAAGCGTCAGGACATCTAGAGTTAGCGTCAGGACAACTAGGGTTAGCGTCAGGACAACTAGGGTTAGCGTCAGGACAACTAGGGTTAGCGTCAGGACAACTAGGGTTGGCATCAGGACAACTAGGGTTAGCGTCAGGACAACTAGGGTTAGCGTCAGGACAACTAGGGTTGGCGTCAGGACAACTAGGGTTGGTGTCAGGACAACTAGGGTAGGCGTCAGGACAACTAGGGTTAGCGTCAGGACAACTATGGTTAGCGTCAGGACAACTAGGGTTAGCGTCAGGACAACTAGGGTTAGCGTCAGGACAACTAGGGTTAGCGTCAGGACAACTAGGGTTAGAGTCAGGACAAGTAGGGTTAGCGTCAGGACAACTTTGGTTAGCGTCAGGACAACTTTGGTTAGCGTCAGGACAACTAGGGTTAGCGTCAGGACAAGTAGGGTTAGCGGCAGGACAACTCGGGTTAGCGTCAGGACAACTAGGGTTAGCGTCAGGACAACTCGGGTTAGCGTCAGGAAAACTCGGGTTAGCGTCAGGACAACTAGGGTTAGCGTCAGGACAACTCGGGTTAGCGTCAGGACAACTCGGGTTAGCATCAGGATAAGTAGGGTTAGCGTCAGGTCAACTAGGGTTAGCGTCAGGACAAGTAGGGTTAGCGTCAGGACAACTAGGGTTAACGTCAGGACAACTAGGGTTAGCGTCAGGACAACTAGGGTTAGCATCAGGACAACTAGGGTTAGCGTCAGGACAACTAGGGTTAGCGTCAGGACAACTAGGGTTAGCGTCAGGAAAAGTAGGGTTAGAGTCAGGACAACTAGGGTTAGCGTCAGGACAACTAGGGTTAGCGTCAGGACAAGTATGGTTAGCGTCAGGACAACTAGGGTTAGCGTCAGGACAACTAGGGTTAGCGTCAGGACAACTAGGGTTAGCGTCAGGAAAACTAGGGTAAGCGTCAGGACATCTAGGGTTAGCGTCAGGACAACTAGGGTTAGCGTCAGGACAACTAGGGTTAGCATCAGGACAACTAGGGTTAGCGTCAGGACAACTAGGGTTAGCGTCAGGACAACTAGGGTTAGCGTCAGGACAAGTAGGGTTAGCGTCAGGACAACTAGGGTTAGCGTCAGGACAACTAGGGTTAGCGTCAGGACAACTAGGGTTGGCATCAGGACAACTAGGGTTAGCGTCAGGACAACTAGGGTTAGCGTCAGGACAACTAGGGTTGGCGTCAGGACAACTAGGGTTGGCATCAGGACAACTAGGGTAGGCGTCAGGACAACTAGGGTTAGCGTCAGGACAACTATGGTTAGCGTCAGGACAACTAGGGTTAGCGTCAGGACAACTAGGGTTAGCGTCAGGACAACTAGGGTTAGCGTCAGGACAACTAGGGTTAGCGTCAGGACAACTAGGGTTAGAGTCAGGACAAGTAGGGTTAGCGTCAGGACAACTTTGGTTAGCGTCAGGACAACTAGGGTTAGCGTCAGGACAACTAGGGTTAGCGTCAGGTCAACTAGGGTTAGCGTCAGGACAAGTAGGGTTAGCGTCAGGACAACTAGGGTTAACGTCAGGACAACTAGGGTTAGCGTCAGGACAACTAGGGTTAGCATCAGGACAACTAGGGTTAGCGTCAGGACAACTAGGGTTAGCGTCAGGACAACTAGGGTTAGCGTCAGGAAAAGTAGGGTTAGCGTCAGGACAACTAGGGTTAGCGTCAGGACAACTAGGGTTAGCGTCAGGACAAGTAGGGTTAGCGTCAGGACAACTAGGGTTAGCGTCAGGACAACTAGGGTTAGCGTCAGGACAACTAGGGTTGGCGTCAGGACAACTAGGGTTGGCGTCAGGACAACTAGGGTAGGCGTCAGGACAACTAGGGTTAGCGTCAGGACAACTATGGTTAGCGTCAGGACAACTAGGGTTAGCGTCAGGACAACTAGGGTTAGCGTCAGGACAACTAGGGTTAGCGGCAGGACAAGTAGGGTTAGCGGCAGGACAACTCGGGTTAGTGTCAGGACAACTAGGGTTAGCGTCAGGACAACTCGGGTTAGCGTCAGGAAAACTCGGGTTAGCGTCAGGACAACTAGGGTTAGCGTCAGGACAACTCGGGTTAGCGTCAGGACAACTCGGGTTAGCGTCAGGATAAGTAGGGTTAGCGTCAGGTCAACTAGGGTTAGCGTCAGGACAAGTAGGGTTAGCGTCAGGACAACTAGGGTTAACGTCAGGACAACTAGGGTTAGCGTCAGGACAACTAGGGTTAGCATCAGGACAACTAGGGTTAGCGTCAGGACAACTAGGGTTAGCGTCAGGACAACTAGGGTTAGCGTCAGGAAAAGTAGGGTTAGCGTCAGGACAACTAGGGTTAGCGTCAGGACAACTAGGGTTAGCGTCAGGACAAGTATGGTTAGCGTCAGGACAACTAGGGTTAGCGTCAGGACAACTAGGGTTAGCGTCAGGACAACTAGGGTTAGCGTCAGGACAACTAGGGTAAGCGTCAGGACATCTAGGGTTAGCGTCAGGACAACTAGGGTTAGCGTCAGGACAACTAGGGTTAGCATCAGGACAACTAGGGTTAGCGTCAGGACAACTAGGGTTAGCGTCAGGACAACTAGGGTTAGCGTCAGGACAAGTAGGGTTAGCGTCAGGACAACTAGGGTTAGCGTCAGGACAACTAGGGTTGGCATCAGGACAACTAGGGTTAGCGTCAGGACAACTAGGGTTAGCGTCAGGACAACTAGGGTTGGCGTCAGGACAACTGGGGTTGGCGTCAGGACAACTAGGGTAGGCGTCAGGACAACTAGGGTTAGCGTCAGGACAACTATGGTTAGCGTCAGGACAACTAGGGTTAGCGTCAGGACAACTAGGGTTAGCGTCAGGACAACTAGGGTTAGAGTCAGGACAAGTAGGGTTAGCGTCAGGACAACTTTGGTTAGCGTCAGGACAACTAGGGTTAGCGTCAGGACAACTAGGGTTAGCGTCAGGTCAACTAGGGTTAGCGTCAGGACAAGTAGGGTTAGCGTCAGGACAACTAGGGTTAACGTCAGGACAACTAGGGTTAGCGTCAGGACAACTAGGGTTAGCATCAGGACAACTAGGGTTAGCGTCAGGACAACTAGGGTTAGCGTCAGGACAACTAGGGTTAGCGTCAGGAAAAGTAGGGTTAGCGTCAGGACAACTAGGGTTAGCGTCAGGACAACTAGGGTTAGCGTCAGGACAAGTAGGGTTAGCGTCAGGACAACTAGGGTTAGCGTCAGGACAACTAGGGTTAGCGTCAGGACAACTAGGGTTGGCGTCAGGACAACTAGGGTTGGCATCAGGACAACTAGGGTAGGCGTCAGGACAACTAGGGTTAGCGTCAGGACAACTATGGTTAGCGTCAGGACAACTAGGGTTAGCGTCAGGACAACTAGGGTTAGCGTCAGGACAACTAGGGTTAGCGTCAGGACAACTAGGGTTAGCGTCAGGACAACTAGGGTTACAGTCAGGACAAGTAGGGTTAGCATCAGGACAACTTTGGTTAGCGTCAGGACAACTAGGGTTAGCGTCAGGACAACTAGGGTTAGCGTCAGGTCAACTAGGGTTAGCGTCAGGACAAGTAGGGTTAGCGTCAGGACAACTAGGGTTAACGTCAGGACAACTAGGGTTAGCGTCAGGACAACTAGGGTTAGCATCAGGACAACTAGGGTTAGCGTCAGGACAACTAGGGTTAGCGTCAGGACAACTAGGGTTAGCGTCAGGAAAAGTAGGGTTAGCGTCAGGACAACTAGGGTTAGCGTCAGGACAACTAGGGTTAGCGTCAGGACAAGTAGGGTTAGCGTCAGGACAACTAGGGTTAGCGTCAGGACAACTAGGGTTAGCGTCAGGACAACTAGGGTTAGCGTCAGGACAACTAGGGTAAGCGTCAGGACATCTAGAGTTAGCGTCAGGACAACTAGGGTTAGCGTCAGGACAACTAGGGTTAGCGTCAGGACAAGTAGGGTTAGCGTCAGGACAACTTTGGTTAGCGTCAGGACAACTAGGGTTAGCATCAGGACAAGTAGGGTTAGCGTCAGGACAACTAGGGTTAGCGTCAGGACAACTAGGGTTAGCGTCAGGACAAGTAGGGTTAGCGTCAGGACAAGTAGGGTTAGCGTCAGGACAACTAGGGTTAGCGTCAGGACAAGTAGGGTTAGCGTCAGGACAACTAAGGTTAGCGTCAGGACAACTAGGGTTAGCGTCAGGACAAGTAGGGTTAGCGTCAGGACAACTAGGGTTAGCGTCAGGACAACTAGGGTTAGCGTCAGGACATGTAGGGTTAGCGTCAGGACAACTAGGGTTAGCGTCAGGACAACTAGGGTTAGCGTCAGGACAACTAGGGTTAGTGTCAGGACAAGTAGGGTTAGCGTCAGGACAACTAGGGTTAGCGTCAGGACAACTAGGGTTATCGTCAGGACAATTAGGGTTAGCATCAGGACAACTAGGGTTAGCGTCAGGACAACTAGGGTTAGCGTCAGGACAACTAAGGTTAGCGTCAGGACAACTAGGGTTAGCGTCAGGACAACTCGGGTTAGCGTCAGGACAACTCGGGTTAGCGTCAGGACAACTCGGGTTAGCGTCAGGACAACTCGGATTAGCGTCAGGACAACTCGGGTTAGCGTCAGGACAACTCGGGTTAGCGTCAGGACAACTCGGGTTAGCTTCAGGACAACTCGGGTTAGCGTCAGGACAACTCGGGTTAGCGTCAGGACATCTCGGGTTAGCGTCAGGACAACTAGGGTTAGCGTCAGGACAACTCGGGTTAGCGTCAGGACAAATAGGGTTAGCGTCAGGACAACTCGGGTTAGCGTCAGGAAAACTCGGGTTAGCGTCAGGACAACTAGGGTTAGCGTCAGGACAACTAGGGTTAGCGTCAGGACAACTCGGGTTAGCGTCAGGACAACTCGGGTTAGCGTCAGGACAACTAGGGTTAGCGTCAGGACAAGTAGGGTTAGCGTCAGGACAAGTAGGGTTAGCGTCAGGACAACTAGGGTTAGCGTCAGGACAACTAGGGTTAGCGTCAGGACAAATAGGATTGCCATCAGGACAACTAGGGTTAGCGTCAGGACAACTAGGGTTAGCGTCAGGACAACTAGGGTTGGCGTCAGGACAACTAGGGTAGGCATCAGGACAACTAGGGTTAGCGTCAAGACAACTATGGTTAGCGTCAGGACAACTAGGGTTAGCGTCAGGACAACTAGGGTTAGCGTCAGGACAACTAGGGTTAGAGTCAGGACAACTAGGGTTAGCATCAGGACAACTTTGGTTAGCGTCAGGACAACTAGGGTTAGCGTCAGGACAACTAGGGTTAGCGTCAGGACAACTCGGGTTAGCGTCAGGACAACTAAGGTTAGCGTCAGGACAACTAGGGTTAGCGTCAGGACAACTAGGGTTAGCGTCAGGACAAGTAGGATTAGCGTCAGGACAACTAGGGTTAGCGTCAGGACAACTAGGGTTAGCATCAGGACAACTAGGGTTATCGTCAGGACAACTAGGGTTAGCGTCAGGACAACTAGGGTTAGCGTCAGGACAAGTAGGGTTAGCGTCAGGACAACTAGGGTTAGCGTCAGGACAAGTAGGATTAGCGTCAGGACAACTAGGGTTAGCGTCAGGACAAGTAGGGTTAGCATCAGGACAACTAGGGTTAGCATCAGGACAACTAGGGTTAGCGTCAGGACAAGTAGGGTTAGCGTCAGGACAACTAGGGTTAGCGTCAGGACAACTAGGGTTAGCGTCAGGACAACTAGGGTTAGCGTCAGGACAACTAGGGTTATCGTCAGGACAATTAGGGTTAGCATCAGGACAACTAGGGTTAGCGTCAGGACAACTAGGGTTAGCGTCAGGACAACTCGGGTTAGCATCAGGACAATTAGGGTTAGCGTCAGGACAACTCGGGTTAGCGTCAGGACAACTCGGGTTAGCGTCAGGACAACTCGGGTTAGCGTCAGGACAACTCGGGTTAGCGTCAGGACAACTTGGGTTAGCTTCAGGACAACTCGGGTTAGCGTCAGGACAACTCGGGTTAGCGTCAGGACAACTCGGGTTAGCGTCAGGACAACTAGGGTTAGCGTCAGGACAACTCGGGTTAGCGTCAGGACAAATAGGGTTAGCGTCAGGACAACTAGGGTTAACGTCAGGACAACTAGGGTTAGCGTCAGGACAAGTAGGGTTAGCGTCAGGACAACTCGGGTTAGCGTCAGGACAAATAGGGTTAGCGTCAGGACAACTAGGGTTAGCGTCAGGACAACTAGGGTTAGCGTCAGGACAAGTAGGGTTAGCGTCAGGACAACTAGGGTTAGCGTCAGGACAACTAGGGTTAGCGTCAGGACAACTAGGGTTAGCGTCAGGACAACTAGGGTTAGCGTCAGGACAACAAGGGTTAGCGTCAGGACAACTAGGGTTGGCATCAGGACAACTAGGGTTAGCGTCAGGACAACTAGGGTTAGCGTCAGGACAACTAGGGTTGGCGTCAGGACAAGTAGGGTTGGCGTCAGGACAACTAGGGTAGGCGTCAGGACAACTAGGGTTAGCGTCAGGACAACTAGGGTTAGCCTCAGGACAACTAGGGTTAGCGTCAGGACAACTAGGGTTAGCATCAGGACAACTAGGGTTAGCGTCAGGACAAGTAGGGTTAGCGTCAGGACAACTAGGGTTAGCGTCAGGACAACTAGGGTTAGCGTCAGGACAACTAGGGTAAGCGTCAGGACATCTAGAGTTAGCGTCAGGACAACTAGGATTAGCGTCAGGACAACTAGGGTTAGCGTCAGGACCACTAGGGTTAGCGTCAGGACAACTCGGGTTAGCGTCAGGACAAGTAGGGTTAGCGTCAGGACAAGTAGGGTTAGCGTCAGGACAACTAGGGTTAGCGTCAGGACAACTAGGGTTGGCATCAGGACAACTAGGGTTAGCGTCAGGACAACTAGGGTTAGCGTCAGGACAACTAGGGTTGGCGTCAGGACAACTAGGGTTGGCGTCAGGACAACTAGGGTAGGCATCAGGACAACTAGGGTTAGCGTCAGGACAACTATGGTTAGCGTCAGGACAACTAGGGTTAGCGTCAGGACAACTAGGGTTAGCGTCAGGACAACTAGGGTTAGCGTCAGGACAACTAGGGTTAGAGTCAGGACAACTAGGGTTAGCATCAGGACAACTTTGGTTAGCGTCAGGACAACTAGGGTTAGCGTCAGGACAACTAGGGTTAGCGTCAGGACAACTAGGGTTAGCGTCAGGACAGCTAGGGTTAGCGTCAGGACAACTAAGGTTAGCATCAGGACAACTAGGGTTAGCGTCAGGACAACTAGGGTTAGTGTCAGGACAAGTAGGATTAGCGTCAGGACAACTAGGGTTAGCGTCAGGACAACTAGGGTTAGCATCAGGACAACTAGGGTTATCGTCAGGACAACTAGGGTTAGCGTCAGGACAACTAGGGTTAGCGTCAGGACAAGTAGGGTTAGCGTCAGGACAACTAGGGTTAGCGTCAGGACAAGTAGGATAAGCGTCAGGACAACTAGGGTTAGCGTCAGGACAAGTAGGGTTAGCATCAGGACAACTAGGGTTAGCGTCAGGACAACTAGGGTTAGCGTCAGGACAAGTAGGGTTAGCGTCAGGACAACTAGGGTTAGCGTCAGGACAACTAGGGTTAGCGTCAGTACAACTAGGGTTATCGTCAGGACAATTAGGGTTAGCATCAGGACAACTAGGGTTAGCGTCAGGACAACTAGGGTTAGCGTCAGGACAACTCGGGTTAGCGTCAGGACAATTAGGGTTAGCGTCAGGACAACTCGGGTTAGCGTCAGGACAACTCGGGTTAGCGTCAGGACAACTCGGGTTAGCGTCAGGACAACTCGGGTTAGCGTCAGGACAACTCGGGTTAGCTTCAGGACAACTCGGGTTAGCGTCAGGACAACTCGGGTTAGCGTCAGGACAACTCGGGTTAGCGTCAGGACAACTAGGGTTAGCGTCAGGACAACTCAGGTTAGCGTCAGGACAAATAGGGTTAGCGTCAGGACAACTAGGGTTAACGTCAGGACAACTAGGGTTAGCGTCAGGACAAGTAGGGTTAGCGTCAGGACAACTCGGGTTAGCGTCAGGACAAATAGGGTTAGCGTCAGGACAACTAGGGTTAGCGTCAGGACAACTAGGGTTAGCGTCAGGACAAGTAGGGTTAGCGTCAGGACAACTTGGGTTAGCGTCAGGACAACTAGGGTTAGCGTCAGGACAACTAGGGTTAGCGTCAGGACAACTAGGGTTAGCGTCAGGACAACAAGGGTTAGCGTCAGGACAACTAGGGTTAGCGTCAGGACAACTAGGGTTGACATCAGGACAACTAGGGTTAGCGTCAGGACAACTAGGGTTAGCGTCAGGACAACTAGGGTTGGCGTCAGGACAACTAGGGTTGGCGTCAGGACAACTAGGGAAGGCGTCAGGACAACTAGGGTTAGCGTCAGGACAACTAGGGTTAGCCTCAGGACAACTAGGGTTAGCGTCAGGACAACTAGGGGTAGCATCAGGACAACTAGGGTTAGCGTCAGGACAAGTAGGGTTAGCGTCAGGACAACTAGGGTTAGCGTCAGGACAACTATGGTTAGCGTCTGGACAACTAGGGTTAGCGTCAGGACAACTAGGGTTAGCGTCAGGACAACTAGGGTTAGAGTCAGGACAAGTAGGGTTAGCGTCAGGACAACTTTGGTTAGCGTCAGGACAACTAGGGTTAGCGTCAGGACAAGTAGGGTTAGCGTCAGGACAACTAGGGTTAGCGTCAGGACAACTAGGGTTAGCGTCAGGACAAGTAGGGTTAGCGTCAGGACACCTAGGGTTAGCGTCAGGACAACTAGGGTTAGCGTCAGGACAAGTAGGGTTAGCGTCAGGACAACTAAGGTTAGCGTCAGGACAACTAGGGTTAGCGTCAGGACAAGTAGGGTTAGCGTCAGGACAACTAGGGTTAGCGTCAGGACAACTAGGGTTAGCGTCAGGACATGTAGGGTTAGCGTCAGGACAACTAGGGTTAGCGTCAGGACAACTAGGGTTAGCGTCAGGACAACTAGGGTTAGCGTCAGGACAACTAGGGTTAGCGTCAGGACAACTAGGGTTAGCGTCAGGACAACTAGGGTTAGCGTCAGGACAACTAGGGTTAGCATCAGGACAACTAGGGTTATCGTCAGGACAATTAGGGTTAGCATCAGGACAACTAGGGTTAGCGTCAGGACAACTAGGGTTAGCGTCAGGACAACTAGGGTTAGCGTCAGGACAACTCGGGTTAGCGTCAGGACAATTAGGGTTAGCGTCAGGACAACTCGGGTTAGCGTCAGGACAACTCGGGTTAGCGTCAGGACAACTCGGATTAGCGTCAGGACAACTCGGGTTAGCGTCAGGACAACTCGGGTTAGCGTCAGGACAACTAGGGTTAGCGTCAGGACATGTAGGGTTAGCGTCAGGACAACTAGGGTTAGCGTCAGGACAACTAGGGTTAGCGTCAGGACAACTAGGGTTAGCGTCAGGACAAGTAGGGTTAGCGTCAGGACAACTAGAGTTAGCGTCAGGACAACTAAGGTTAGCGTCAGGACAACTAGGGTTAGCGTCAGGACAAGTAGGGTTAGCGTCAGGACAACTAGGGTTAGCGTCAGGACAACTAGGGTTAGCGTCAGGACAACTAGGGTTAGCGTCAGGACAACTAGGGTTAGCGTCAGGACAACTAGGGTTAGCGTCAGGACAACTAGGGTTAGCGTCAGGACAACTAGGGTAAGCGTCAGGACATCTAGAGTTAGCGTCAGGACAACTAGGGTTAGCATCAGGACAACTAGGGTTAGCGTCAGGACAAGTAGGGTTAGCGTCAGGACAACTTTGGTTAGCGTCAGGACAACTAGGGTTAGCGTCAGGACAAGTAGGGTTAGCGTCAGGACAACTAGGGTTAGCGTCAGGACAACTAGGGTTAGCGTCAGGACAAGTAGGGTTAGCGTCAGGACAAGTAGGGTTAGCGTCAGGACAACTAGGGTTAGCGTCAGGACATGTAGGGTTAGCGTCAGGACAACTAGGGTTAGCATCAGGACAACTAGGGTTAGCGTCAGGACAACTAGGGTTAGCGTCAGGACAAGTAGGGTTAGCGTCAGGACAACTAGGGTTAGCGTCAGGACAACTAGGGTTAGCGTCAGGACAACTAGGGTTATCGTCAGGACAATTAGGGTTAGCATCAGGACAACTAGGGTTAGCGTCAGGACAACTAGGGTTAGCGTCAGGACAACTAAGGTTAGCGTCAGGACAACTAGGGTTAGCGTCAGGACAACTCGGGTTAGCGTCAGGACAATTAGGGTTAGCGTCAGGACAACTCGGGTTAGCGTCAGGACAACTCGGGTTAGCGTCAGGACAACTCGGATTAGCGTCAGGACAACTCGGGTTAGCGTCAGGACAACTCGGGTTAGCTTCAGGACAACTCGGGTTAGCGTCAGGACAACTCGGGTTAGCGTCAGGACATCTCGGGTTAGCGTCAGGACAACTAGGGTTAGCGTCAGGACAACTCGGGTTAGCGTCAGGACAAATAGGGTTAGCGTCAGGACAACTCGGGTTAGCGTCAGGAAAACTCGGGTTAGCGTCAGGACAACTAGGGTTAGCGTCAGGACAACTAGGGTTAGCGTCAGGACAACTCGGGTTAGCATCAGGACAACTCGGGTTAGCGTCAGGACAACTAGGGTTAGCGTCAGGACAAGTAGGGTTAGCGTCAGGACAAGTAGGGTTAGCGTCAGGACAACTAGGGTTAGCGTCAGGACAACTAGGGTTAGCGTCAGGACAAATAGGATTGCCATCAGGACAACTAGGGTTAGCGTCAGGACAACTAGGGTTAGCGTCAGGACAACTAGGGTTGGCGTCAGGACAACTAGGGTTGGCGTCAGGACAACTAGGGTAGGCATCAGGACAACTAGGGTTAACGTCAGGACAACTATGGTTAGCGTCAGGACAACTAGGGTTAGCGTCAGGACAACTAGGGTTAGCGTCAGGACAACTAGGGTTAGCGTCAGGACAACTAGGGTTAGAGTCAGGACAACTAGGGTTAGCATCAGGACAACTTTGGTTAGCGTCAGGACAACTAGGGTTAGCGTCAGGACAACTAGGGTTAGCGTCAGGACAACTAGGGTTAGCGTCAGGACAACTAGGGTTAGCGTCAGGACAACTAAGGTTAGCGTCAGGACAACTAGGGTTAGCGTCAGGACAACTAGGGTTAGCGTCAGGACAAGTAGGATTAGCGTCAGGACAACTAGGGTTAGCGTCAGGACAACTAGGGTTAGCATCAGGACAACTAGGGTTATCGTCAGGACAACTAGGGTTAGCGTCAGGACAACTAGGGTTAGCGTCAGGACAAGTAGGGTTAGCGTCAGGACAACTAGGGTTAGCGTCAGGACAAGTAGGATTAGCGTCAGGACAACTAGGGTTAGCGTCAGGACAAGTAGGGTTAGCATCAGGACAAGTAGGGTTAGCATCAGGACAACTAGGGTTAGCATCAGGACAACTAGGGTTAGCGTCAGGACAACTAGGGTTAGCGTCAGGACAACTAGGGTTAGCGTCAGGACAACTAGGGTTAGCGTCAGGACAACTAGGGTTAGCATCAGGACAACTAGGGTTATCGTCAGGACAGTTAGGGTTAGCATCAGGACAACTAGGGTTAGCGTCAGGACAACTAGGGTTAGCGTCAGGACAACTCGGGTTAGCGTCAGGACAATTAGGGTTAGCGTCAGGACAACTCGGGTTAGCGTCAGGACAACTCGGGTTAGCGTCAGGACAACTCGGGTTAGCGTCAGGACAACTCGGGTTAGCGTCAGGACAACTCGGGTTAGCTTCAGGACAACTCGGGTTAGCGTCAGGACAACTCGGGTTAGCGTCAGGACAACTCGGGTTAGCGTCAGGACAACTAGGGTTAGCGTCAGGACAACTCGGGTTAGCGTCAGGACAAATAGGGTTAGCGTCAGGACAACTAGGGTTAACGTCAGGACAACTAGGGTTAGCGTCAGGACAAGTAGGGTTAGCGTCAGGACAACTCGGGTTAGCGTCAGGACAAATAGGGTTAGCGTCAGGACAACTAGGGTTAGCGTCAGGACAAGTAGGGTTAGCGTCAGGACAAGTAGGGTTAGCGTCAGGACAACTAGGGTTAGCATCAGGACAACTAGGGTTAGCGTCAGGACAACTAGGGTTAGCGTCAGGACAACAAGGGTTAGCGTCAGGACAACTAGGGTTAGCGTCAGGACAACTAGGGTTGGCATCAGGACAACTAGGGTTAGCGTCAGGACAACTAGGGTTAGCGTCAGGACAACTAGGGTTGGCGTCAGGACAACTAGGGTTGGCGTCAGGACAACTAGGGTAGGCGTCAGGACAACTAGGGTTAGCGTCAGGACAACTAGGGTTAGCGTCAGGACAACTAGGGTTAGCGTCAGGACAACTAGGGTTAGCATCAGGACAACTAGGGTTAGCGTCAGGACAAGTAGGGTTAGCGTCAGGACAACTAGGGTTAGCGTCAGGACAACTAGGGTTAGCGTCAGGACAACTAGGGTAAGCGTCAGGACAACTCGGGTTAGCGTCAGGACAACTCGGGTTAGCGTCAGGACAACTCGGGTTAGCGTCAGGACAACTCGGGTTAGCGTCAGGACAACTCGGGTTAGCTTCAGGACAACTCGGGTTAGCGTCAGGACAACTCGGGTTAGCGTCAGGACAACTCGGGTTAGCGTCAGGACAACTAGGGTTAGCGTCAGGACAACTCGGGTTAGCGTCAGGACAAATAGGGTTAGCGTCAGGACAACTAGGGTTAACGTCAGGACAACTAGGGTTAGCGTCAGGACAAGTAGGGTTAGCGTCAGGACAACTCGGGTTAGCGTCAGGACAAATAGGGTTAGCGTCAGGACAACTAGGGTTAGCGTCAGGACAACTAGGGTTAGCGTCAGGACAAGTAGGGTTAGCGTCAGGACAACTAGGGTTAGCGTCAGGACAACTAGGGTTAGCGTCAGGACAACTAGGGTTAGCGTCAGGACAACAAGGGTTAGCGTCAGGACAACTAGGGTTAGCGTCAGGACAAATAGGGTTGGCATCAGGACAACTAGGGTTAGCGTCAGGACAACTAGGGTTAGCGTCAGGACAACTAGGGTTGGCGTCAGGACAACTAGGGTTGGCGTCAGGACAACTAGGGTAGGCGTCAGGACAACTAGGGTTAGCGTCAGGACAACTAGGGTTAGCGTCAGGACAACTAGGGTTAGCGTCAGGACAACTAGGGTTAGCATCAGGACAACTAGGGTTAGCGTCAGGACAAGTAGGGTTAGCGTCAGGACAACTAGGGTTAGCGTCAGGACAACTAGGGTTAGCATCAGGACAACTAGGGTAAGCGTCAGGACATCGAGAGTTAGCGTCAGGACAACTAGGGTTAGCGTCAGGACAACTAGGGTTAGCGTCAGGACAACTAGGGTTAGCGTCAGGACAACTAGGGTTAGCGTCAGGACAAGTAGGGTTAGCGTCAGGACAACTAGGGTTAGCGTCAGGACAACTAGGGTTAGCGTCAGGACAACTAGGGTTGGCATCAGGACAACTAGGGTTAGCGTCAGGACAACTAGGGTTAGCGTCAGGACAACTAGGGTTGGTGTCAGGACAACTAGGGTAGGCGTCAGGACAACTAGGGTTAGCGTCAGGACAACTATGGTTAGCGTCAGGACAAGTAGGGTTAGCGTCAGGACAACTAGGGTTAGCGTCAGGACAACTAGGGTTAGAGTCAGGACAAGTTGGGTTAGCGTCAGGACAACTTTGGTTAGCGTCAGGACAACTAGGGTTAGCGTCAGGACAAGTAGGGTTAGCGTCAGGACAACTAGGGTTAGCGTCAGGACAACTAGGGTTAGCGTCAGGACAAGTAGGGTTAGCGTCAGGACAAGTAGGGTTAGCGTCAGGACACCTAGGGTTAGCGTCAGGACAACTAGGGTTAGCGTCAGGACAGGTAGGGTTAGCGTCAGGACAACTAAGGTTAGCGTCAGGACAACTAGGGTTAGCGTCAGGACAAGTAGGGTTAGCGTCAGGACAACTAGGGTTAGCGTGAGGACAACTAGGGTTAGCGTCAGGACAACTAGGGTTAGCATCAGGACAACTAGGGTTATCGTCAGGACAATTAGGTTTAGCATCAGGACAACTAGGGTTAGCGTCAGGACAACTAGGGTTAGCGTCAGGACAACTAGGGTTAGCGTCAGGACAACTCGGGTTAGCGTCAGGACAATTAGGGTTAGCGTCAGGACAACTCGGGTTAGCGTCAGGACAACTCGGGTTAGCGTCAGGACAACTCGGATTTGCGTCAGGACAACTCGGGTTAGCATCAGGACAACTCGGGTTAGCGTCAGGACAACTCGGGTTAGCGTCAGGACAACTCGGGTTAGCTTCAGGACAACTCGGGTTAGCGTCAGGACAACTCGGGTTAGCGTCAGGACATCTCGGGTTAGCGTCAGGACAACTAGGGTTAGCGTCAGGACAACTAGGGTTGGCGTCAGGACAACTAGGGTTGGCGTCAGGACAACTAGGGTAGGCATCAGGACAACTAGGGTTAGCGTCAGGACAACTATGGTTAGCGTCAGGACAACTAGGGTTAGCGTCAGGACAACTAGGGTTAGCGTCAGGACAACTAGGGTTAGAGTCAGGACAACTAGGGTTAGCGTCAGGACAACTTTGGTTAGCGTCAGGACAACTAGGGTTAGCGTCAGGACAACTAGGGTTAGCGTCAGGACAACTAGGGTTAGCGTCAGGACAACTAAGGTTAGCGTCAGGACAACTAGGGTTAGCGTCAGGACAACTAGGGTTAGCGTCAGGACAAGTAGGATTAGCGTCAGGACAACTAGGGTTAGCGTCAGGACAACTAGGGTTAGCATCAGGACAACTAGGGTTATCGTCAGGTCAACTAGGGTTAGCGTCAGGACAACTAGGGTTAGCGTCAGGACAAGTAGGGTTAGCGTCAGGACAACTAGGGTTAGCGTCAGGACAAGTAGGGTTAGCGTCAGGACAACTAGGGTTAGCGTCAGGACAAGTAGGGTTAGCATCAGGACAACTAGGGTTAGCATCAGGACAACTAGGGTTAGCGTCAGGACAAGTAGGGTTAGCGTCAGGACAACTAGGGTTAGCGTCAGGACAACTAGGGTTAGCATCAGGACAACTAGGGTTAGCGTCAGGACAACTAGGGTTATCGTCAGGACAATTAGGGTTAGCATCAGGACAACTAGGGTTAGCGTCAGGACAACTAGGGTTAGCGTCAGGACAACTAGGGTTAGCGTCAGGACAACTCGGGTTAGCGTCAGGACAATTAGGGTTAGCGTCAGGACAACTCGGGTTAGCGTCAGGACAACTCGGGTTAGCGTCAGGACAACTCGGTTTAGCTTCAGGACAACTCGGGTTAGCGTCAGGACAACTCGGGTTAGCGTCAGGACAACTCGGGTTAGCGTCAGGACAACTCGGGTTAGCGTCAGGACAAATAGGGTTAGCGTCAGGACAACTAGGGTTAACGTCAGGACAACTAGGGTTAGCGTCAGGACAAGTAGGGTTAGCGTCAGGACAACTCGGGTTAGCGTCAGGACAAATAGGGTTAGCATCAGGACAACTAGGGTTAGCGTCAGGACAACTAGGGTTAGCGTCAGGACAACTAGGGTTAGCGTCAGGACAACTAGGGTTAGCGTCAGGACAACTAGGGTTAGCGTCAGGACAACAAGGGTTAGCGTCAGGACAACTAGGGTTAGCGTCAGGACAACTAGGGTTGGCATCAGGACAACTAGGGTTAGCATCAGGACAACTAGGGTTAGCGTCAGGACAACTAGGGTTGGCGTCAGGACAACTAGGGTTGGCGTCAGGACAACTAGGGTAGGCGTCAGGACAACTAGGGTTAGCGTCAGGACAACTAGGGTTAGCGTCAGGACAACTAGGGTTAGCGTCAGGACAACTAGGGTTAGCATCAGGACAACTAGGGTTAGCGTCAGGACAAGTAGGGTTAGCGTCAGGACAACTAGGGTTAGCGTCAGGACAACTAGGGTTAGCCTCAGGACAACTAGGGTTAGCATCAGGACAACTAGGGTTAGCGTCAGGACAACTAGGGTTAGCGTCAGGTCATCTACGGTTAGCGTCAGGACAACTAGGGTTAGCGTCAGGACAACTAGGGTTAGCGTCAGGACAAGTAGTGTTAGCGTCAGGACAAGTAGGGTTAGCGTCAGGACAAGTAGGGTTAGCGTCAGGACAACTAGGGTTAGCGTCAGGACAACTAGGGTTAGCGTCAGGACATCTAGGGTTAGCGTCAGGACAACTAGGGTTAGCGTCAGGACAAATAGGGTTAGCGTCAGGACAACTAGGGTTAGCGTCAGGACAACTAGGGTTAGCATCAGGACAACTAGGGTTAGCGTCAGGACAACTAGGGTTAGCGTCAGGACAACTGGGGTTAGTGTCAGGACAACTGGGGTTAGCGTCAGGACAACTAGGGTTATCGTCAGGACAACTAGGGTTAGCGTCAGGACAACTAGGGTTAGCGTCAGGACAAGTAGGGTTAGCGTCAGGACAACTAGGAATAGCGTCAGGACAACTAGGGTTAGCGTCAGGACAAGTAGGGTTAGCGTCAGGACAAGTAAAGCTAGCATCAGGACAACTAGGGTTAGCGTCAGGACAACTAGGGTTAGCGTCAGGACAAGTAGGGTTAGCGTCAGGACAACTAGGGTTAGCGTCAGGACAACTAGGGTTAGCGTCAGGACAAGTAGGGTTAGCGTCAGGACAACTAGGGTTAGCGTCAGGACAACTAGGGTTAGCGTCAGGACATGTAGGGTTAGCGTCAGGACAACTAGGGTTAGCATCAGGACAACTAGGGTTAGCGTCAGGACAACTAGGGTTAGCGTCAGGACAAGTAGGGTTAGCGTTAGGACAACTAGGGTTAGCGTCAGGACAACTAGGGTTAGCGTCATGACAACTAGGGTTATCGTCAGGACAATTAGGGTTAGCTTCAGGACAACTAGGGTTAGGGTCAGGACAACTAGGGTTAGCGTCAGGACAACTATGGTTAGCGTCAGGACAACTAGGGTTAGCGTCAGGACAACTAGGGTTAGCGTCAGGACAACTCGGGTTAGCGTCAGGACAATTAGGGTTAGCGTCAGGACAACTCGGGTTAGCGTCAGGACAACTCGGGTTAGCGTCAGGACAACTCGGGTTAGCATCAGGACAACTCGGGTTAGCGTCAGGACAACTCGGGTTAGCTTCAGGACAACTCGGGTTAGCGTCAGGACAACTCGGGTTAGCGTCAGGACAACTCGGGTTAGCGTCAGGACAACTAGGGTTAGCGTCAGGACAATTAGGGTTAGCGTCAGGACATCTAGGGTTAGCGTCAGGACAATTAGGGTTAGCGTCAGGACATCTAGGGTTAGCGTCAGGACACATAGGGTTAGCGTCAGGACAAGTAGGGTTAGCGTCAGGACAACTAGGGTTAGCGTCAGGACAAGTAGGGTTAGCGTCAGGACAAGTAGGGTTAGCGTCAGGACAACTAGGGTTAGCGTCAGGACAACTAGGGTTAGCGTCAGGACAAGTAGGGTTAGCGTCAGGACAAGTAGGGCTAGCATCAGGACAACTAGGGTTAGCGTCAGGACAACTAGGGTTAGCGTCAGGACAAGTAGGGTTAGCGTCAGGACAACTAGGGTTAGCGTCAGGACAACTAGGGTTAGCGTCAGGACAAGTAGGGTTAGCGTCAGGACAACTAGGGTTAGCGTCAGGACAACTAGGGTTAGCGTCAGGACATGTAGGGTTAGCGTCAGGACAACTAGGGTTAGCGTCAGGACAACTAGGGTTAGCGTCAGGACAACTAGGGTTAGCGTCAGGACAAGTAGGGTTAGCGTCAGGACAACTAGGGTTAGCGTCAGGACAACTAGGGTTAGCGTCAGGACAACTAGGGTTAGCGTCATGACAACTAGGGTTATCGTCAGGACAATTAGGGTTAGCATCAGGACAACTAGGGTTAGCGTCAGGACAACTAGGGTTAGCGTCAGGACAACTATGGTTAGCGTCAGGACAACTAGGGTTAGCGTCAGGACAACTCGGGTTAGCGTCAGGACAACTCGGGTTAGCGTCAGGACAACTCGGGTTAGCATCAGGACAACTCGGGTTAGCGTCAGGACAACTCGGGTTAGCTTCAGGACAACTCGGGTTAGCGTCAGGACAACTCGGGTTAGCGTCAGGACAACTCGGGTTAGCGTCAGGACAACTAGGGTTAGCGTCAGGACAATTAGGGTTAGCGTCAGGACAACTCGGGTTAGCGTCAGGACAACTCGGGTTAGCGTCAGGACAACTCGGGTTAGCGTCAGGACAACTCGGATTAGCGTCAGGACAACTCGGGTTAGTGTCAGGACAACTCGGGTTAGCTTCAGGACAACTCGGGTTAGCGTCAGGACAAATAGGGTTAGCGTCAGGACAACTCGGGTTAGCGTCAGGACAACTAGGGTTAGCGTCAGGAAAAGTAGGGTTAGCGTCAGGACAACTAGGGTTAGCGTCAGGACAAGTAGGGTTAGCGTCAGGACAACTAGGGTTAGCGTCAGGACAAGTAGGGTTAGCATCAGGACAACTAGGGTTAGCATCAGGACAACTAGGGTTAGCGTCAGGACAAGTAGGGTTAGCGTCAGGACAACTAGGGTTAGCGTCAGGACAACTCGGGTTAGCGTCAGGACAACTCGGGTTAGCGTCAGGACAACTCGGGTTAGCTTCAGAACAACTCGGGTTAGCGTCAGGACAACTCGGGTTAGCGTCAGGACAACTCGGGTTAGCGTCAGGACAACTAGGGTTAGCGTCAGGACAACTCGGGTTAGCGTCAGGACAAATAGGGTTAGCGTCAGGACAACTAGGGTTAACGTCAGGACAACTAGGGTTAGCGTCAGGACAAGTAGGGTTAGCGTCAGGACAACTCGGGTTAGCGTCAGGACAAATAGGGTAAGCGTCAGGACAACTAGGGTTAGCATCAGGACAAGTAGGGTTAGCGTCAGGACAAGTAGGGTTAGCGTCAGGACAACTAGGGTTAGCGTCAGGACAACTAGGGTTAGCGTCAGGACAACTAGGGTTAGCGTCAGGACAACTAGGGTTAGCGTCAGGACAACAAGGGTTAGCGTCAGGACAACTAGGGTTAGCGTCAGGACAACTAGGGTTGGCATCAGGACAACTAGGGTTAGCATCAGGACAACTAGGGTTAGCATCAGGACAACTAGGGTTGGCGTCAGGACAACTAGGGTTGGCGTCAGGACAACTAGGGTAGGCGTCAGGACAACTAGGGTTAGCGTCAGGACAACTAGGGTTAGCGTCAGGACAACTAGGGTTAGCGTCAGGACAACTAGGGTTAGCATCAGGACAACTAGGGTTAGCGTCAGGACAAGTAGGGTTAGCGTCAGGACAACTAGGGTTAGCGTCAGGACAACTAGGGTTAGCGTCAGGACAACTAGGGTTAGCCTCAGGACAACTAGGGTTAGCATCAGGACAACTAGGGTTAGCGTCAGGACAACTAGGGTTAGCGTCAGGTCATCTACGGTTAGCGTCAGGACAACTAGGGTTAGCGTCAGGACAACTAGGGTTAGCGTCAGGACAACTAGGGTTAGCGTCAGGACAAGTAGTGTTAGCGTCAGGACAAGTAGGGTTAGCGTCAGGACAAGTAGGGTTAGCGTCAGGACAACTAGGGTTAGCGTCAGGACAACTAGGGTTAGCGTCAGGACATCTAGGGTTAGCGTCAGGACAACTAGGGTTAGCGTCAGGACAAATAGGGTTAGCGTCAGGACAACTAGGGTTAGCGTCAGGACAACTAGGGTTAGCATCAGGACAACTAGGGTTAGCGTCAGGACAACTGGGGTTAGCGTCAGGACAACTGGGGTTAGCGTCAGGACAACTAGGGTTATCGTCAGGACAACTAGGGTTAGCGTCAGGACAACTCGGGTTAGCGTCAGGACAACTAGGGTTAGCGTCAGGACAATTAGGGTTAGCGTCAGGACAACTCGGGTTAGCGTCAGGACAACTCGGGTTAGCGTCAGGACAACTCGGGTTAGCGTCAGGACAACTCGGATTAGCGTCAGGACAACTCGGGTTAGTGTCAGGACAACTCGGGTTAGCTTCAGGACAACTCGGGTTAGCGTCAGGACAAATAGGGTTAGCGTCAGGACAACTCGGGTTAGCGTCAGGACAACTAGGGTTAGCGTCAGGAAAAGTAGGGTTAGCGTCAGGACAACTAGGGTTAGCGTCAGGACAAGTAGGGTTAGCGTCAGGACAACTAGGGTTAGCGTCAGGACAAGTAGGGTTAGCATCAGGACAACTAGGGTTAGCATCAGGACAACTAGGGTTAGCGTCAGGACAAGTAGGGTTAGCGTCAGGACAACTAGGGTTAGCGTCAGGACAACTCGGGTTAGCGTCAGGACAACTCGGGTTAGCGTCAGGACAACTCGGGTTAGCTTCAGAACAACTCGGGTTAGCGTCAGGACAACTCGGGTTAGCGTCAGGACAACTCGGGTTAGCGTCAGGACAACTAGGGTTAGCGTCAGGACAACTCGGGTTAGCGTCAGGACAAATAGGGTTAGCGTCAGGACAACTAGGGTTAACGTCAGGACAACTAGGGTTAGCGTCAGGACAAGTAGGGTTAGCGTCAGGACAACTCGGGTTAGCGTCAGGACAAATAGGGTAAGCGTCAGGACAACTAGGGTTAGCATCAGGACAAGTAGGGTTAGCGTCAGGACAAGTAGGGTTAGCGTCAGGACAACTAGGGTTAGCGTCAGGACAACTAGGGTTAGCGTCAGGACAACTAGGGTTAGCGTCAGGACAACTAGGGTTAGCGTCAGGACAACAAGGGTTAGCGTCAGGACAACTAGGGTTAGCGTCAGGACAACTAGGGTTGGCATCAGGACAACTAGGGTTAGCATCAGGACAACTAGGGTTAGCATCAGGACAACTAGGGTTGGCGTCAGGACAACTAGGGTTGGCGTCAGGACAACTAGGGTAGGCGTCAGGACAACTAGGGTTAGCGTCAGGACAACTAGGGTTAGCGTCAGGACAACTAGGGTTAGCGTCAGGACAACTAGGGTTAGCATCAGGACAACTAGGGTTAGCGTCAGGACAAGTAGGGTTAGCGTCAGGACAACTAGGGTTAGCGTCAGGACAACTAGGGTTAGCGTCAGGACAACTAGGGTTAGCCTCAGGACAACTAGGGTTAGCATCAGGACAACTAGGGTTAGCGTCAGGACAACTAGGGTTAGCGTCAGGTCATCTACGGTTAGCGTCAGGACAACTAGGGTTAGCGTCAGGACAACTAGGGTTAGCGTCAGGACAACTAGGGTTAGCGTCAGGACAAGTAGTGTTAGCGTCAGGACAAGTAGGGTTAGCGTCAGGACAAGTAGGGTTAGCGTCAGGACAACTAGGGTTAGCGTCAGGACAACTAGGGTTAGCGTCAGGACATCTAGGGTTAGCGTCAGGACAACTAGGGTTAGCGTCAGGACAAATAGGGTTAGCGTCAGGACAACTAGGGTTAGCGTCAGGACAACTAGGGTTAGCATCAGGACAACTAGGGTTAGCGTCAGGACAACTGGGGTTAGCGTCAGGACAACTGGGGTTAGCGTCAGGACAACTAGGGTTATCGTCAGGACAACTAGGGTTAGCGTCAGGACAACTAGGGTTAGCGTCAGGACAAGTAGGGTTAGCGTCAGGACAACTAGGAATAGCGTCAGGACAACTAGGGTTAGCGTCAGGACAAGTAGGGTTAGCGTCAGGACAAGTAAAGCTAGCATCAGGACAACTAGGGTTAGCGTCAGGACAACTAGGTTTAGCGTCAGGACAAGTAGGGTTAGCGTCAGGACAACTAGGGTTAGCGTCAGGACAACTAGGGTTAGCGTCAGGACAACTAGGGTTAGCGTCAGGACAAGTAGGGTTAGCGTCAGGACAACTAGGGTTAGCGTCAGGACAACTAGGGTTAGCGTCAGGACATGTAGGGTTAGCGTCAGGACAACTAGGGTTAGCGTCAGGACAACTAGGGTTAGCGTCAGGACAACTAGGGTTAGCGTCAGGACAAGTAGGGTTAGCGTCAGGACAACTAGGGTTAGCGTCAGGACAACTAGGGTTAGCGTCATGACAACTAGGGTTATCGTCAGGACAATTAGGGTTAGCATCAGGACAACTAGGGTTAGCGTCAGGACAACTAGGGTTAGCGTCAGGACAACTATGGTTAGCGTCAGGACAACTAGGGTTAGCGTCAGCACAACTAGGGTTAGCGTCAGGACAACTCGGGTTAGCGTCAGGACAATTAGGGTTAGCGTCAGGACAACTCGGGTTAGCGTCAGGACAACTCGGGTTAGCGTCAGGACAACTCGGGTTAGCATCAGGACAACTCGGGTTAGCGTCAGGACAACTCAGGTTAGCTTCAGGACAACTCGGGTTAGCGTCAGGACAACTCGGGTTAGCGTCAGGACATCTAGGGTTAGCATCAGGACAATTAGGGTTAGCGTCAGGACATCTAGGGTTAGCGTCAGGACAACTAGGGTTAGCGTCAGGACAAGTAGTGTTAGCTTCAGGACAAGTAGGGTTAGCGTCAGGACAAGTAGGGTTAGCGTCAGGACAAGTAGGGTTAGCGTCAGGACAACTAGGGTTAGCGTCAGGACAACTAGGGTTAGCGTCAGGACATCTAGTGTTAGCGTCAGGACAACTAGGGTTAGCATCAGGACAAATAGGGTTAGCGTCAGGACAACTAGGGTTAGCGTCAGGACAACTAGGGTTAGCATCAGGACAACTAGGGTTAGCGTCAGGACAACTAGGGTTAGCGTCAGGACAACTGGTGTTAGCGTCAGGACAACTGGGGTTAGCGTCAGGACAACTAGGGTTATCGTCAGGACAACTAGGGTTAGCGTCAGGACAAGTAGGGTTAGCGTCAGGACAAGTAGGGCTAGCATCAGGACAACTAGGGTTAGCGTCAGGATAACTAGGGTTAGCGTCAGGACAAGTAGGGTTAGCGTCAGGACAACTAGGGTTAGCGTCAGGACAACTAGGGTTAGCGTCAGGACAAGTAGGGTTAGCGTCAGGACAACTAGGGTTAGCGTCAGGAGAACTAGGGTTAGCGTCAGGACATGTAGGGTTAGCGTCAGGACAACTAGGGTTAGCGTCAGGACAACTAGGGTTAGCGTCAGGACAACTAGGGTTAGCGTCAGGACAAGTAGGGTTAGCGTCAGGACAACTAGGGTTAGCGTCAGGACAACTAGGGTTAGCGTCAGGACAACTAGGGTTAGCGTCATGACAACTAGGGTTATCGTCAGGACAATTAGGGTTAGCATCAGGACAACTAGGGTTAGCGTCAGGACAACTAGGGTTAGCGTCAGGACAACTATGGTTAGCGTCAGGACAACTAGGGTTAGCGTCAGGACAACTCGGGTTAGCGTCAGGACAATTAGGGTTAGCGTCAGGACAACTCGGGTTAGCGTCAGGACAACTCGGGTTAGCATCAGGACAACTCGGGTTAGCGTCAGGACAACTCGGGTTAGCTTCAGGACAACTCGGGTTAGCGTCAGGACAACTCGGGTTAGCGTCAGGACAACTCGGGTTAGCGTCAGGACAACTCGGGTTAGCGTCAGGACAATTAGGGTTAGCGTCAGGACAACTCGGGTTAGCGTCAGGACAACTCGGGTTAGCGTCAGGACAACTCGGGTTAGCGTTAGGACAACTCGGATTAGCATCAGGACAACTCGGGTTAGCGTCAGGACAACTCGGGTTAGCTTCAGGACAACTCGGGTTAGCGTCAGGACAAATAGGGTTAGCGTCAGGACAACTCGGGTTAGCGTCAGGACAACTAGGGTTAGCGTCAGGAAAAGTAGGGTTAGCGTCAGGACAACTAGGGTTAACGTCAGGACAAGTAGGGTTAGCGTCAGGACAACTAGGGTTAGCGTCAGGACAAGTAGGGTTAGCATCAGGACAACTAGGGTTAGCATCAGGACAACTAGGGTTAGCGTCAGGACAAGTAGGGTTAGCGTCAGGACAACTAGGGTTAGCGTCAGGACAACTAGGGTTAGCGTCAGGACAACTAGGGTTAGCGTCAGGACAAGTAGGGTTAGCGTCAGGACAACTAGGGTTAGCGTCAGGACAACTAGGGTTAGCATCAGGACAAGTAGGGTTAGCGTCAGGACAACTAGGGTTAGCGTCAGGACAACTAGGGTTAGCGTCAGGACATGTAGGGTTAGCGTCAGGACAACTAGGGTTAGCGTCAGGACACCTAGGGTTAGCGTCAGGACAACTAGGGTTAGCGTCAGGACAAGTAGGGTTAGCGTCAGGACAACTAGGGTTAGCGTCAGGACAACTAGGGTTAGCGTCATGACAACTAGGGTTATCGTCAGGACAATTAGGGTTAGCATCAGGACAACTAGGGTTAGCGTCAGGACAACTAGGGTTAGCGTCAGGACAAATATGGTTAGCGTCAGGACAAATAGGGTTAGCGTCAGGACAACTAGGGTTAGCGTCAGGACAACTCGGGTTAGCGTCAGGACAATTAGGGTTAGCGTCAGGACAACTCGGGTTAGCGTCAGGACAACTCGGGTTAGCGTCAGGACAACTCGGGTTAGCGTCAGGACAACTCGGGTTAGCTTCAGGACAACTCGGGTTAGCGTCAGGACAACTCGGGTTAGCGTCAGGACAACTCGGGTTAGCGTCAGGACAACTCGGGTTAGCGTCAGTACAACTAGGGTTAGCGTCAGGACAATTAGGGTTAGCGTCAGGACAACTCGGGTTAGCTTCAGGACAACTCGGGTTAGCGTCAGGACAACTCGGGTTAGCGTCAGGACAACTAGGGTTAGCGTCAGGACAACTCGGGTTAGCGTCAGGACAAATAGGGTTAGCGTCAGGACAACTCGGGTTAGCGTCAGGAAAACTCGGGTTAGCGTCAGGACAACTAGGGTTAGCGTCAGGACAACTAGGGTTAGCGTCAGGACAACTCGGGTTAGCGTCAGGACAACTCGGGTTAGCGTCAGGACAACTAGGGTTAGCGTCAGGACAAGTAGGGTTAGCGTCAGGTCAACTAGGGTTAGCGTCAGGACAAGTAGGGTTAGCGTCAGGACAACTCGGGTTAGCGTCAGGACAATTAGGGTTAGCGTCAGGACAACTCGGGTTAGCGTCAGGACAACTCGGGTTAGCGTCAGGACAACTCGGGTTAGCATCAGGACAACTCGGGTTAGCGTCAGGACAACTCGGGTTAGCTTCAGGACAACTCGGGTTAGCGTCAGGACAACTCGGGTTAGCGTCAGGACAACTCGGGTTAGCGTCAGGACAACTAGGGTTAGCGTCAGGACAATTAGGGTTAGCGTCAGGACATCTAGGGTTAGCGTCAGGACAATTAGGGTTAGCGTCAGGACATCTAGGGTTAGCGTCAGGACAACTAGGGTTAGCGTCAGGACAAGTAGTGTTAGCGTCAGGACAAGTAGGGTTAGCGTCAGGACAAGTAGGGTTAGCGTCAGGACAAGTAGGGTTAGCGTCAGGACAAGTAGGGTTAGCGTCAGGACAACTAGGGTTAGCGTCAGGACAACTAGGGTTAGCGTCAGCACATCTAGTGTTAGCGTCAGGACAACTAGGGTTAGCGTCAGGACAAATAGGGTTAGCGTCAGGACAACTAGGGTTAGCGTCAGGACAACTAGGGTTAGCATCAGGACAACTAGGGTTAGCGTCAGGACAACTAGGGTTAGCGTCAGGACAACTGGTGTTAGCGTCAGGACAACTGGGGTTAGCGTCAGGACAACTAGGGTTATCGTCAGGACAACTAGGGTTAGCGTCAGGACAAGTAGGGTTAGCTTCAGGACAAGTAGGGTTAGCGTCAGGACAACTAGGGTTAGCGTCAGGACAACTAGGGTTAGCGTCAGGACAAGTAGGGTTAGCGTCAGGACAAGTAGGGTTAGCGTCAGGACAACTAGGGTTAGCGTCAGGACAACTAGGGTTAGCGTCAGGACAAGTAGGGTTAGCGTCAGGACAAGTAGGGCTAGCATCAGGACAACTAGGGTTAGCGTCAGGACAACTAGGGTTAGCGTCAGGACAAGTAGGGTTAGCGTCAGGACAACTAGGGTTAGCGTCAGGACAACTAGGGTTAGCGTCAGGACAAGTAGGGTTAGCGTCAGGACAAGTAGGGTTAGCGTCAGGACAACTAGGGTTAGCGTCAGGACAACTAGGGTTAGCGTCAGGACATGTAGGGTTAGCGTCAGGACAACTAGGGTTAGCGTCAGGACAACTAGGGTTAGCGTCAGGACAAGTAGGGTTAGCGTCAGGACAACTAGGGTTAGCGTCAGGACAACTAGGGTTAGCGTCATGACAACTAGGGTTATCGTCAGGACAATTAGGGTTAGCATCAGGACAACTAGGGTTAGCGTCAGGACAACTAGGGTTAGCGTCAGGACAACTATGGTTAGCGTCAGGACAACTAGGGTTAGCGTCAGGACAACTAGGGTTAGCGTCAGGACAACTCGGGTTAGCGTCAGGACAATTAGGGTTAGCGTCAGGACAACTCGGGTTAGCGTCAGGACAACTCGGGTTAGCGTCAGGACAACTCGGGTTAGCATCAGGACAACTCGGGTTAGCGTCAGGACAACTCGGGTTAGCTTCAGGACAACTCGGGTTAGCGTCAGGACAACTCGGGTTAGCGTCAGGACAACTCGGGTTAGCGTCAGGACAACTAGGGTTAGCGTCAGGACAATTAGGGTTAGCGTCAGGACAACTCGGGTTAGCGTCAGGACAACTCGGGTTAGCGTCAGGACAACTCGGATTAGCGTCAGGACAACTCGGGTTAGCGTCAGGACAACTCGGGTTAGCTTCAGGACTACTCGGGTTAGCGTCAGGACAACTAGGGTTAGCGTCAGGACAACTAGGGTTAGCGTCAGGACAACTAGGGTTAGCGTCAGGACAAGTAGGGTTAGCGTCAGGACAACTAGGGTTAGCGTCAGGACAACTAGGGTTAGCGTCAGGACAACTAGGGTTAGCGTCAGGACAAGTAGGGTTAGCGTCAGGACAACTAGGGTTAGCGTCAGGACATGTAGGGTTAGCGTCAGGACAACTAGGGTTAGCGTCAGGACAACTAGGGTTAGCGTCAGGACAACTAGGGTTAGCGTCAGGACAAGTAGGGTTAGCGTCAGGACAACTAGGGTTAGCGTCATGACAACTAGGGTTATCGTCAGGACAATTAGGGTTAGCATCAGGACAACTAGGGTTAGCGTCAGGACAACTAGGGTTAGCGTCAGGACAACTATGGTTAGCGTCAGGACAACTAGGGTTAGCGTCAGGACAACTAGGGTTAGCGTCAGGACAACTCGGGTTAGCGTCAGGACAATTAGGGTTAGCGTCAGGACAACTCGGGTTAGCGTCAGGACAACTCGGGTTAGCGTCAGGACAACTCGGGTTAGCATCAGGACAACTCGGGTTAGCGTCAGGACAACTCGGGTTAGCTTCAGGACAACTCGGGTTAGCGTCAGGACAACTCGGGTTAGCGTCAGGACAACTCGGGTTAGCGTCAGGACAACTAGGGTTAGCGTCAGGACAATTAGGGTTAGCGTCAGGACATCTAGGGTTAGCGTCAGGACAATTAGGGTTAGCGTCAGGACATCTAGGGTTAGCGTCAGGACAACTAGGGTTAGCGTCAGGACAAGTAGTGTTAGCGTCAGGACAAGTAGGGTTAGCGTCAGGACAAGTAGGGTTAGCGTCAGGACAAGTAGGGTTAGCGTCAGGACAACTAGGGTTAGCGTCAGGACAACTAGGGTTAGCGTCAGGACATCTAGTGTTAGCGTCAGGACAACTAGGGTTAGCGTCAGGACAAATAGGGTTAGCGTCAGGACAACTAGGGTTAGCGTCAGGACAACTAGGGTTAGCATCAGGACAACTAGGGTTAGCGTCAGGACAACTAGGGTTAGCGTCAGGACAACTGGTGTTAGCGTCAGGACAACTGGGGTTAGCGTCAGGACAACTAGGGTTATCGTCAGGACAACTAGGGTTAGCGTCAGGACAAGTAGGGTTAGCGTCAGGACAAGTAGGGTTAGCGTCAGGACAACTAGGGTTAGCGTCAGGACAACTAGGGTTAGCGTCAGGACAAGTAGGGTTAGCGTCAGGACAAGTAGGGCTAGCATCAGGACAACTAGGGTTAGCGTCAGGACAACTAGGGTTAGCGTCAGGACAAGTAGGGTTAGCGTCAGGACAACTAGGGTTAGCGTCAGGACAACTAGGGTTAGCGTCAGGACAAGTAGGGTTAGCGTCAGGACAACTAGGGTTAGCGTCAGGACAACTAGGGTTAGCGTCAGGACATGTAGGGTTAGCGTCAGGACAACTAGGGTTAGCGTCAGGACAACTAGGGTTAGCGTCAGGACAACTAGGGTTAGCGTCAGGACAAGTAGGGTTAGCGTCAGGACAACTAGGGTTAGCGTCAGGACAACTAGGGTTAGCGTCATGACAACTAGGGTTATCGTCAGGACAATTAGGGTTAGCATCAGGACAACTAGGGTTAGCGTCAGGACAACTAGGGTTAGCGTCAGGACAACTAGGGTTAGCGTCAGGACAACTAGGGTTAGCGTCAGGACAACTCGGGTTAGCGTCAGGACAATTAGGGTTAGCGTCAGGACAACTCGGGTTAGCGTCAGGACAACTCGGGTTAGCGTCAGGACAACTCGGGTTAGCATCAGGACAACTCGGGTTAGCGTCAGGACAACTCGGGTTAGCTTCAGGACAACTCGGGTTAGCGTCAGGACAACTCGGGTTAGCGTCAGGACAACTCGGGTTAGCGTCAGGACAACTAGGGTTAGCGTCAGGACAATTAGGGTTAGCGTCAGGACAACTCGGGTTAGCGTCAGGACAACTCGGGTTAGCGTCAGGACAACTCGGGTTAGCGTCAGGACAACTCGGATTAGCGTCAGGACAACTCGGGTTAGCGTCAGGACAACTCGGGTTAGCTTCAGGACAACTCGGGTTAGCGTCAGGACAAATAGGGTTAGCGTCAGGACAACTCGGGTTAGCGTCAGGACAACTAGGGTTAGCGTCAGGAAAAGTAGGGTTAGCGTCAGGACAACTAGGGTTAGCGTCAGGACAAGTAGGGTTAGCGTCAGGACAACTAGGGTTAGCGTCAGGACAAGTAGGGTTAGCATCAGGACAACTAGGGTTAGCATCAGGACAACTAGGGTTAGCGTCAGGACAAGTAGGGTTAGCGTCAGGACAACTAGGGTTAGCGTCAGGACAACTAGGGTTAGCGTCAGGACAACTAGGGTTAGCGTCAGGACAAGTAGGGTTAGCGTCAGGACAACTAGGGTTAGCGTCAGGACAACTAGGGTTAGCGTCAGGACAAGTAGGGTTAGCGTCAGGACAACTAGGGTTAGCGTCAGGACAACTAGGGTTAGCGTCAGGACATGTAGGGTTAGCGTCAGGACAACTAGGGTTAGCGTCAGGACAACTAGGGTTAGCGTCAGGACAAGTAGGGTTAGCGTCAGGACAACTACGGTTAGCGTCAGGACAACTAGGGTTCGCGTCATGACAACTAGGGTTATCGTCAGGACAATTAGGGTTTGCATCAGGACAACTAGGGTTAGCGTCAGGACAACTAGGGTTAGCGTCAGGACAACTATGGTTAGCGTCAGGACAACTAGGGTTAGCGTCAGGACAACTAGGGTTAGCGTCAGGACAACTCGGGTTAGCGTCAGGACAATTAGGGTTAGCGTCAGGACAACTCGGGTTAGCGTCAGGACAACTCGGGTTAGCGTCAGGACAACTCGGGTTAGCGTCAGGACAACTCGGGTTAGCGTCAGGACAACTCGGGTTAGCTTCAGGACAACTCGGGTTAGCGTCAGGACAACTCGGGTTAGCGTCAGGACAAC
This sequence comes from Phyllobates terribilis, assembly GCF_046119375.1. NCBI lineage: Eukaryota > Metazoa > Chordata > Amphibia > Anura > Dendrobatidae > Phyllobates > Phyllobates terribilis. The sequence continues at coordinate 4,300,212 of NW_027362827.1, read as the reverse complement.
TAGGGTTAGCGTCAGGACAATTAGGGTTAGCGTCAGGACAACTCGGGTTAGCGTCAGGACAACTCGGGTTAGCGTCAGGACAACTCGGGTTAGCGTCAGGACAACTCGGGTTAGCGTCAGGACAACTCGGGTTAGCGTCAGGACAACTCGGGTTAGCTTCAGGACAACTCGGGTTAGCGTCAGGACAACTCGGGTTAGCGTCAGGACAACTAGGGTTAGCGTCAGGACAACTCGGGTTAGCGTCAGGACAAATAGGGTTAGCGTCAGGACAACTCGGGTTAGCGTCAGGAAAACTCGGGTTAGCGTCAGGACAACTAGGGTTAGCGTCAGGAGAACTAGGGTTAGCGTCAGGACAACTCGGGTTAGCGTCAGGACAACTCGGGTTAGCGTCAGGACAACTAGGGTTAGCGTCAGGACAAGTAGGGTTAGCGTCAGGTCAACTAGGGTTAGCGTCAGGACAAGTAGGGTTAGCGTCAGGACAACTAGGGTTAACGTCAGGACAACTAGGGTTAGCGTCAGGACAACTAAGGTTAGCGTCAGGACAACTAGGGTTAGCGTCAGGACAACTAGGGTTAGCGTCAGGACAAGTAGGATTAGCGTCAGGACAACTAGGGTTAGCGTCAGGACAACTAGGGTTAGCATCAGGACAACTAGGGTTATCGTCAGGACAACTAGGGTTAGCGTCAGGACAACTAGGGTTAGCGTCAGGACAAGTAGGGTTAGCGTCAGGACAACTAGGGTTAGCGTCAGGACAACTAGGGTTAGCGTCAGGAAAAGTAGGGTTAGCGTCAGGACAACTAGGGTTAGCGTCAGGACAAGTAGGGTTAGCGTCAGGACAACTAGGGTTAGCGTCAGGACAAGTAGGGTTAGCATCAGGACAACTAGGGTTAGCATCAGGACAAGTAGGGTTAGCGTCAGTACAACTAGGGTTAGCGTCAGGACAACTAGGGTTAGCGTCAGGACAACTAGGGTTAGCGTCAGGACAACTAGGGTTATCGTCAGGACAATTAGGGTTAGCATCAGGACAACTAGGGTTAGCGTCAGGACAACTAGGGTTAGCGTCAGGACAACTAGGGTTAGCGTCAGGACAACTAGGGTTAGCGTCAGGACAACTCGGGTTAGCGTCAGGACAATTAGGGTTAGCGTCAGGACAACTCGGGTTAGCGTCAGGACAACTCGGGTTAGCGTCAGGACAACTCGGGTTAGCGTCAGGACAACTCGGGTTAGCGTCAGGACAACTCGGGTTAGCGTCAGGACAAATAGGGTTAGCGTCAGGACAACTCGGGTTAGCGTCAGGAAAACTCGGGTTAGCGTCAGGACAACTAGGGTTAGCGTCAGGACAACTAGGGTTAGCGTCAGGACAACTCGGGTTAGCGTCAGGACAACTCGGGTTAGCGTCAGGACAACTAGGGTTAGCGTCAGGACAACTAGGGTTAGCGTCAGGAAAAGTAGGGTTAGCGTCAGGACAACTAGGGTTAGCGTCAGGACAAGTAGGGTTAGCGTCAGGACAACTAGGGTTAGCGTCAGGACAAGTAGGGTTAGCATCAGGACAACTAGGGTTAGCATCAGGACAAGTAGGGTTAGCGTCAGTACAACTAGGGTTAGCGTCAGGACAACTAGGGTTAGCGTCAGGACAACTAGGGTTAGCGTCAGGACAACTAGGGTTATCGTCAGGACAATTAGGGTTAGCATCAGGACAACTAGGGTTAGCGTCAGGACAACTAGGGTTAGCGTCAGGACAACTAGGGTTAGCGTCAGGACAACTAGGGTTAGCGTCAGGACAACTCGGGTTAGCGTCAGGACAATTAGGGTTAGCGTCAGGACAACTCGGGTTAGCGTCAGGACAACTAGGGTTAGCGTCAGGACAAATAGGATTGCCATCAGGACAACTAGGGTTAGCGTCAGGACAACTAGGGTTAGCGTCAGGACAACTAGGGTTGGCGTCAGGACAACTAGGGTTGGCGTCAGGACAACTAGGGTAGGCATCAGGACAACTTTGGTTAGCGTCAGGACAACTAGGGTTAGCGTCAGGACAACTAGGGTTAGCGTTAGGACAACTAGGGTTAGCGTCAGGACAACTAGGGTTAGCGTCAGGACAACTAAGGTTAGCGTCAGGACAACTAGGGTTAGCGTCAGGACAACTAGGGTTAGCGTCAGGACAACTAGGGTTAGCGTCAGGACAACTAGGGTTAGCATCAGGACAACTAGGGTTATCGTCAGGACAACTAGGGTTAGCGTCAGGACAACTAGGGTTAGCGTCAGGACAAGTAGGGTTAGCGTGAGGACAACTAGGGTTAGCGTCAGGACAAGTAGGGTTAGCGTCAGGACAACTAGGGTTAGCGTCAGGACAAGTAGGGTTAGCATCAGGACAACTAGGGTTAGCATCAGGACAAGTAGGGTTAGCGTCAGGACAAGTAGGGTTAGCGTCAGGACAACTAGGGTTAGCGTCAGGACAACTAGGGTTAGCGTCAGGACAACTAGGGTTAGCGTCAGGACAACTAGGGTTAGCGTCAGGACAACTAGGGTTATCGTCAGGACAATTAGGGTTAGCATCAGGACAACTAGGGTTAGCGTCAGGACAACTAGGGTTAGCGTCAGGACAACTAGGGTTAGCGTCAGGACAACTAGGGTTAGCGTCAGGACAACTCGGGTTAGCGTCAGGACAATTAGGGTTAGCGTCAGGACAACTCGGGTTAGCGTCAGGACAACTCGGGTTAGCGTCAGGACAACTCGGGTTAGCGTCAGGACAACTCGGGTTAGCTTCAGGACAACTCGGGTTAGCGTCAGGACAACTCGGGTTAGCGTCAGGACAACTCGGGTTAGCGTCAGGACAACTCGGGTTAGCTTCAGGACAAATAGGGTTAGCGTCAGGACAACTAGGGTTAACATCAGGACAACTAGGGTTAGCGTCAGGACAAGTAGGGTTAGCGTCAGGACAACTCGGGTTAGCGTCAGGACAAATAGGGTTAGCGTCAGGACAACTAGGGTTAGCGTCAGGACAACTAGGGTTAGCGTCAGGACAAGTAGGGTTAGCGTCAGGACAACTAGGGTTAGCGTCAGGACAACTAGGGTTAGCGTCAGGACAACTAGGGTTAGCGTCAGGACAACTAGGGTTAGCGTCATGACAACAAGGGTTAGCGTCAGGACAACTAGGGTTAGCGTCAGGACAACTAGGGTTGGCATCAGGACAACTAGGGTTAGCATCAGGACAACTAGGGTTAGCGTCAGGACAACTAGGGTTGGCGTCAGGACAACTAGGGTTGGCGTCAGGACAACTAGGGTAGGCGTCAGGACAACTATGGTTAGCGTCAGGACAACTAGGGTTAGCGTCAGGACAACTAGGGTGAGCGTCAGGACAACTAGGGTTAGCATCAGGACAACTAGGGTTAGCGTCAGGACAAGTAGGGTTAGCGTCAGGACAACTAGGGTTAGCCTCAGGACAACTAGGGTTAGCGTCAGGACAACTAGGGTTAGCCTCAGGACAACTAGGGTTAGCATCAGGACAACTAGGGTTAGCGTCAGGACAACTAGGGTTAGCGTCAGGTCATCTACGGTTAGCGTCAGGACAACTAGGGTTAGCGTCCGGACAACTAGGGTTAGCGTCAGGACAACTAGGGTTAGCGTCAGGACAAGTAGTGTTAGCGTCAGGACAAGTAGGGTTAGCGTCAGGACAAGTAGGGTTAGCGTCAGGACAACTAGGGTTAGCGTCAGGACAACTAGGGTTAGCGTCAGGACATCTAGGGTTAGCGTCAGGACAACTAGGGTTAGCGTCAGGACAAATAGGGTTAGCGTCAGGACAACTAGGGTTAGCGTCAGGACAACTAGGGTTAGCATCAGGACAACTAGGGTTAGCGTCAGGACAACTAGGGTTAGCGTCAGGACAACTGGGGTTAGCGTCAGGACAACTGGGGTTAGCGTCAGGACAACTAGGGTTATCGTCAGGACAACTAGGGTTGGCGTCAGGACAACTAGGGTTAGCGTCAGGACAAGTAGGGTTAGCGTCAGGACAAGTAGGGTTAGCGTCAGGACAACTAGGGTTAGCGTCAGGACAACTAGGGTTAGCGTCAGGACAAGTAGGGTTAGCGTCAGGACAAGTAGGGCTAGCATCAGGACAACTAGGGTTAGCGTCAGGACAACTAGGGTTAGCGTCAGGACAAGTAGGGTTAGCGTCAGGACAACTAGGGTTAGCGTCAGGACAACTAGGGTTAGCGTCAGGACAAGTAGGGTTAGCGTCAGGACAACTAGGGTTAGCGTCAGGACAACTAGGGTTAGCGTCAGGACATGTAGGGTTAGCGTCAGGACAACTAGGGTTAGCGTCAGGACAACTAGGGTTAGCGTCAGGACAAGTAGGGTTAGCGTCAGGACAACTAGGGTTAGCGTCAGGACAACTAGGGTTAGCGTCATGACAACTAGGGTTATCGTCAGGACAATTAGGGTTAGCATCAGGACAACTAGGGTTAGCGTCAGGACAACTAGGGTTAGCGTCAGGACAACTATGGTTAGCGTCAGGACAACTAGGGTTAGCGTCAGGACAACTAGGGTTAGCGTCAGGACAACTCGGGTTAGCGTCAGGACAATTAGGGTTAGCGTCAGGACAACTCGGGTTAGCGTCAGGACAACTCGGGTTAGCGTCAGGACAACTCGGGTTAGCATCAGGACAACTCGGGTTAGCGTCAGGACAACTCGGGTTAGCTTCAGGACAACTCGGGTTAGCGTCAGGACAACTCAGGTTAGCGTCAGGACAACTCGGGTTAGCGTCAGGACAACTAGGGTTAGCGTCAGGACAATTAGGGTTAGCGTCAGGACAACTCGGGTTAGCGTCAGGACAACTCGGGTTAGCGTCAGGACAACTCGGGTTAGCGTCAGGACAACTCGGGTTAGCGTCAGGACAACTAGGGTTAGCGTCAGGACAAGTAGGGTTAGCGTCAGGACAAGTAGGGTTAGCGTCAGGACAACTAGGGTTAGCGTCAGGACAACTAGGGTTAGCGTCAGGACAAGTAGGGTTAGCGTCAGGACAAGTAGGGCTAGCATCAGGACAACTAGGGTTAGCGTCAGGACAACTAGGGTTAGCGTCAGGACAAGTAGGGTTAGCGTCAGGACAACTAGGGTTAGCGTCAGGACAACTAGGGTTAGCGTCAGGACAACTAGGGTTAGCGTCAGGACAACTAGGGTTAGCGTCAGGACATGTAGGGTTAGCGTCAGGACAACTAGGGTTAGCGTCAGGACAACTAGGGTTAGCGTCAGGACAAGTAGGGTTAGCGTCAGGACAACTAGGGTTAGCGTCAGGACAACTAGGGTTAGCGTCAGGACAACTAGGGTTAGCGTCATGACAACTAGGGTTATCGTCAGGACAATTAGGGTTAGCATCAGGACAACTAGGGTTAGCGTCAGGACAACTAGGGTTAGCGTCAGGACAACTATGGTTAGCGTCAGGACAACTAGGGTTAGCGTCAGGACAACTAGGGTTAGCGTCAGGACAACTCGGGTTAGCGTCAGGACAATTAGGGTTAGCGTCAGGACAACTCGGGTTAGCGTCAGGACAACTCGGGTTAGCGTCAGGACAACTCGGGTTAGCATCAGGACAACTCGGGTTAGCGTCAGGACAACTCGGGTTAGCTTCAGGACAACTCGGGTTAGCGTCAGGACAACTCAGGTTAGCGTCAGGACAACTCGGGTTAGCGTCAGGACAACTCGGGTTAGCGTCAGGACAATTAGGGTTAGCGTCAGGACAACTCGGGTTAGCGTCAGGACAACTCGGGTTAGCGTCAGGACAACTCGGGTTAGCGTCAGGACAACTCGGGTTAGCGTCAGGACAACTCGGGTTAGCGTCAGGACAACTCGGGTTAGCGTCAGGACAACTCGGGTTAGCTTCAGGACAACTCGGGTTAGCGTCAGGACAACTCGGGTTAGCGTCAGGACAACTAGGGTTAGCGTCAGGACAACTCGGGTTAGCGTCAGGACAAATAGGGTTAGCGTCAGGACAACTCGGGTTAGCGTCAGAAAAACTCGGGTTAGCGTCAGGACAACTAGGGTTAGCGTCAGGACAACTAGGGTTAGCGTCAGGAAAACTCGGGTTAGCGTCAGGACAACGCGGGTTAGCGTCAGGACAACTAGGGTTAGCGTCAGGACAACTAGGGTTAGCGTCAGGTCAACTAGGGTTAGCGTCAGGACAACTAGGGTTAGCGTCAGGACAACTAGGGTTAACGTCAGGACAACTAGGGTTAGCGTCAGGACAACTAAGGTTAGCGTCAGGACAACTAGGGTTAGCGTCAGGACAACTAGGGTTAGCGTCAGGACAACTAGGGTTAGCGTCAGGACAAGTAGGATTAGCGTCAGGACAACTAGGGTTAGCGTCAGGACAACTAGGGTTATCGTCAGGACAACTAGGGTTAGCGTCAGGACAACTAGGGTTAGCGTCAGGACAAGTAGGGTTAGCGTCAGGACAACTAGGGTTAGCGTCAGGACAACTAGGGTTAGCGTCAGGACAACTAGGGTTAGCGTCAGGAAAAGTAGGGTTAGCGTCAGGACAACTAGGGTTAGCATCAGGACAAGTAGGGTTAGCGTCAGGACAACTAGGGTTAGCGTCAGGACAAGTAGGGTTAGCGTCAGGACAACTAGGGTTAGCATCAGGACAACTAGGGTTAGCGTCAGGACAAGTAGGGTTAGCGTCAGGACAACTAGGGTTAGCGTCAGGACAACTAGGGTTAGCGTCAGGACAAGTAGGGTTAGCGTCAGGACAACTAGGGTTAGCGTCATGACAACTAGGGTTATCGTCAGGACAATTAGGGTTAGCATCAGGACAACTAGGGTTAGCGTCAGGACAACTAGGGTTAGCGTCAGGACAACTATGGTTAGCGTCAGGACAACTAGGGTTAGCGTCAGGACAACTAGGGTTAGCGTCAGGACAACTCGGGTTAGCGTCAGGACAATTAGGGTTAGCGTCAGGACAACTCGGGTTAGCGTCAGGACAACTCGGGTTAGCGTCAGGACAACTCGGGTTAGCGTCAGGACAACTCGGGTTAGCGTCAGGACAACTCGGGTTAGCTTCAGGACAATTCGGGTTAGCGTCAGGACAACTCGGGTTAGCGTCAGGACAACTCGGGTTAGCGTCAGGACAACTAGGGTTAGCGTCAGGACAATTAGGTTTAGCGTCAGGACAACTCGGGTTAGCGTCAGGACAACTCGGGTTAGCGTCAGGACAACTCGGGTTAGCGTCAGGACAACTCGGGTTAGCGTCAGGACAACTCGGGTTAGCTTCAGGACAACTCGGGTTAGCGTCAGGACAACTCGGGTTAGCGTCAGGACAACTAGGGTTAGCGTCAGGACAACTCGGGTTAGCGTCAGGACAAATAGGGTTAGCGTCAGGACAACTCGGGTTAGCGTCAGGAAAACTCGGGTTAGCGTCAGGACAACTAGGGTTAGCGTCAGGACAAATAGGGTTAGCGTCAGGACAACTCGGGTTAGCGTCAGGACAACTCGGGTTAGCGTCAGGACAACTAGGGTTAGCGTCAGGACAAGTAGGGTTAGCGTCAGGTCAACTAGGGTTAGCGTCAGGACAAGTAGGGTTAGCGTCAGGACAACTAGGGTTAACGTCAGGACAACTAGGGTTAGCGTCAGGACAACTAAGGTTAGCGTCAGGACAACTAGGGTTAGCGTCAGGACAACTAGGGTTAGCGTCAGGACAAGTAGGATTAGCGTCAGGACAACTAGGGTTAGCGTCAGGACAACTAGGGTTAGCATCAGGACAACTAGGGTTACCGTCAGGACAACTAGGGTTAGCGTCAGGACAACTAGGGTTAGCGTCAGGACAAGTAGGGTTAGCGTCAGGACAACTAGGGTTAGCGTCAGGACAACCAGGGTTAGCGTCAGGAGAAGTAGGGTTAGCGTCAGGACAACTAGGGTTAGCGTCAGGACAAGTAGGGTTAGCGTCAGGACAACTAGGGTTAGCGTCAGGACAAGTAGGGTTAGCATCAGCACAACTAGGGTTAGCATCAGGACAACTAGGGTTAGCGTCAGGAGAAGTAGGGTTAGCGTCAGGACAACTAGGGTTAGCGTCAGGACAACTAGGGTTAGCGTCAGGACAACTAGGGTTAGCGTCAGGACAACTAGGGTTATCGTCAGGACAATTAGGGTTAGCATCAGGACAACTAGGGTTAGCATCAGGACAACTAGGGTTAGCGTCAGGACAACTAGGGTTAGCGTCAGGACAACTAGGGTTAGCGTCAGGACAACTCGGGTTAGCGTCAGGACAATTAGGGTTAGCGTCAGGACAACTCGGGTTAGCGTCAGGACAACTCGGGTTAGCGTCAGGACAACTCGGGTTAGCGTCAGGACAACTCGGGTTAGCTTCAGGACAACTCGGGTTAGCGTCAGGACAACTCGGGTTAGCGTCAGGACAACTCGGGTTAGCGTCAGGACAACTAGGGTTAGCGTCAGGACAACTCGGGTTAGCGTCAGGACAAATAGGGTTAGCGTCAGGACAACTAGGGTTAACGTCAGGACAACTAGGGTTAGCGTCAGGACAACTAGGGTTAGCGTCAGGACAAGTAGGGTTAGCGTCAGGACAACTAGGGTTAGCGTCAGGACAACTAGGGTTAGCGTCAGGACAACTAGGGTTAGCGTCAGGACAACAAGGGTTAGCGTCAGGACAACTAGGGTTAGCGTCAGGACAACTAGGGTTAGCGTCAGGACAACTAGGGTTAGCGTCAGGACAACTAGGGTTGGCATCAGGACAAATAGGGTTGGCGTCAGGACAACTAGGGTAGGCGTCAGGACAACTAGGGTTAGCGTCAGGACAACTAGGGTTAGCGTCAGGACAACTAGGGTTAGCGTCAGGACAACTAGGGTTAGCATCAGGACAACTAGGGTTAGCGTCAGGACAACTAGGGTTAGCGTCAGGACAACTAGGGTTAGCGTCAGGACAACTAGGGTTAGCGTCAGGACAAGTAGTGTTAGCGTCAGGACAAGTAGGGTTAGCGTCAGGACAAGTAGGGTTAGCGTCAGGACAAGTAGGGTTAGCGTCAAGACAACTAGGGTTAGCGTCAGGACATCTAGGGTTAGCGTCAGGATAACTAGGGTTAGCGTCAGGACAACTAGGGTTAGCGTCAGGACAACTAGGGTTAGCGTCAGGACAACTAGGGTTAGCATCAGGACAACTAGGGTTAGCGTCAGGACAACTAGGGTTAGCGTAAGGACAACTGGGGTTAGCGTCAGGACAACTGGGGTTAGCGTCAGGACAACTAGGGTTATCGTCAGGACAACTAGGGTTAGCGTCAGGCCAACTAGGGTTAGCGTCAGGACAAGTAGGGTTAGCGTCAGGACAAGTAGGGTTAGCGTCAGGACAACTAGGGTTAGCGTCAGGACAAGTAGGGTTAGCGTCAGGACAACTAGGGTTAGCGTCAGGACAACTAGGGTTAGCGTCAGGACAACTAGGGTTAGCGTCAGGACAAGTAGGGTTAGCGTCAGGACAACTAGGGTTAGCGTCATGACAACTAGGGTTATCGTCAGGACAATTAGGGTTAGCATCAGGACAACTAGGGTTAGCGTCAGGACAACTCGGGTTAGCGTCAGGACAACTCGGGTTAGCGTCAGGACAACTAGGGTTAGCGTCAGGACAACTCGGGTTAGCGTCAGGACAAATAGGGTTAGCGTCAGGACAACTCGGGTTAGCGTCAGGAAAACTCGGGTTAGCGTCAGGACAACTAGGGTTAGCGTCAGGACAACTCGGGTTAGCGTCAGGACAACTCGGGTTAGCGTCAGGACAACTAGGGTTAGCGTCAGGACAAGTAGGGTTAGCGTCAGGTCAACTAGGGTTAGCGTCAGGACAAGTAGGGTTAGCGTCAGGACAACTAGGGTTAACGTCAGGACAACTAGGGTTAGCGTCAGGACAACTAAGGTTAGCGTCAGGACAACTAGGGTTAGCGTCAGGACAACTAGGGTTAGCGTCAGGACAAGTAGGATTAGCGTCAGGACAACTAGGGTTAGCGTCAGGACAACTAGGGTTAGCATCAGGACAACTAGGGTTATCGTCAGGACAACTAGGGTTAGCGTCAGGACAACTAGGGTTAGCATCAGGACAAGTAGGGTTAGCGTCAGGACAACTAGGGTTAGCGTCAGGACAACCAGGGTTAGCGTCAGGAGAAGTAGGGTTAGCGTCAGGACAACTAGGGTTAGCGTCAGGACAAGTAGGGTTAGCGTCAGGACAACTAGGGTTAGCGTCAGGACAAGTAGGGTTAGCATCAGCACAACTAGGGTTAGCATCAGGACAACTAGGGTTAGCGTCAGGAGAAGTAGGGTTAGCGTCAGGACAACTAGGGTTAGCGTCAGGACAACTAGGGTTAGCGTCAGGACAACTAGGGTTATCGTCAGGACAATTAGGGTTAGCATCAGGACAACTAGGGTTAGCGTCAGGACAACTAGGGTTAGCGTCAGGACAACTAGGGTTAGCGTCAGGACAACTAGGGTTAGCGTCAGGACAACTCGGGTTAGCGTCAGGACAATTAGGGTTAGCGTCAGGACAACTCGGGTTAGCGTCAGGACAACTCGGGTTAGCGTCAGGACAACTCGGGTTAGCGTCAGGACAACTCGGGTTAGCTTCAGGACAACTCGGGTTAGCGTCAGGACAACTCGGGTTAGCGTCAGGACAACTCGGGTTAGCGTCAGGACAACTAGGGTTAGCGTCAGGACAACTCGGGTTAGCGTCAGGACAAATAGGGTTAGCGTCAGGACAACTAGGGTTAACGTCAGGACAACTAGGGTTAGCGTCAGGACAACTAGGGTTAGCGTCAGGACAAGTAGGGTTAGCGTCAGGACAACTAGGGTTAGCGTCAGGACAACTAGGGTTAGCGTCAGGACAACTAGGGTTAGCGTCAGGACAACAAGGGTTAGCGTCAGGACAACTAGGGTTAGCGTCAGGACAACTAGGGTTAGCATCAGGACAACTAGGGTTAGCGTCAGGACAACTAGGGTTGGCATCAGGACAAATAGGGTTGGCGTCAGGACAACTAGGGTAGGCGTCAGGACAACTAGGGTTAGCGTCAGGACAACTAGGGTTAGCGTCAGGACAACTAGGGTTAGCGTCAGGACAACTAGGGTTAGCATCAGGACAACTAGGGTTAGCATCAGGACAACTAGGGTTAGCGTCAGGACAACTAGGGTTAGCGTCAGGACAACTAGGGTTAGCGTCAGGACAACTAGGGTTAGCGTCAGGACAACTAGGGTTAGCGTCAGGACAAGTAGTGTTAGCGTCAGGACAACTAGGGTTAGCGTCAGGACAAGTAGGGTTAGCGTCAGGACAAGTAGGGTTAGCGTCAGGACAAGTAGGGTTAGCGTCAAGACAACTAGGGTTAGTGTCAGGACATCTAGGGTTAGCGTCAGGACAACTAGGGTTAGCGTCAGGACAACTAGGGTTAGCGTCAGGACAACTAGGGTTAGCGTCAGGACAACTAGGGTTAGCGTCAGGACAACTAGGGTTAGCATCAGGACAACTAGGGTTAGCGTCAGGACAACTAGGGTTAGCGTAAGGACAACTGGGGTTAGCGTCAGGACAACTGGGGTTAGCGTCAGGACAACTAGGGTTATCGTCAGGACAACTAGGGTTAGCGTCAGGCCAACTAGGGTTAGCGTCAGGACAAGTAGGGTTAGCGTCAGGACAAGTAGGGTTAGCGTCAGGACAACTAGGGTTAGCGTCAGGACAAGTAGGGTTAGCGTCAGGACAACTAGGGTTAGCGTCAGGACAACTAGGGTTAGCGTCAGGACAACTAGGGTTAGCGTCAGGACAAGTAGGGTTAGCGTCAGGACAACTAGGGTTAGCGTCATGACAACTAGGGTTATCGTCAGGACAATTAGGGTTAGCATCAGGACAACTAGGGTTAGCGTCAGGACAACTAGGGTTAGCGTCAGGACAACTATGGTTAGCGTCAGGACAACTAGGGTTAGCGTCAGGACAACTAGGGTTAGCGTCAGGACAACTCGGGTTAGCGTCAGGACAATTAGGGTTAGCGTCAGGACAACTCGGGTTAGCGTCAGGACAACTCGGGTTAGCCTCAGGACAACTCGGGTTAGCGTCAGGACAACTCGGGTTAGCTTCAGGACAACTCGGGTTAGCGTCAGGACAACTCGGGTTAGCGTCAGGACAACTCGGGTTAGCGTCAGGACAACTAGGGTTAGCGTCAGGACAATTAGGTTTAGCGTCAGGACAACTCGGGTTAGCGTCAGGACAACTCGGGTTAGCGTCAGGACAACTCGGGTTAGCGTCAGGACAACTCGGGTTAGCGTCAGGACAACTCGGGTTAGCGTCAGGACAACTCGGGTTAGCTTCAGGACAACTCGGGTTAGCGTCAGGACAACTCGGGTTAGCGTCAGGACAACTAGGGTTAGCGTCAGGACAACTCGGGTTAGCGTCAGGACAAATAGGGTTAGCGTCAGGACAACTCGGGTTAGCGTCAGGAAAACTCGGGTTAGCGTCAGGACAACTAGGGTTAGCGTCAGGACAACTAGGGTTAGCGTCAGGACAACTCGGGTTAGCGTCAGGACAACTCGGGTTAGCGTCAGGACAACTAGGGTTAGCGTCAGGACAAGTAGGGTTAGCGTCAGGACAACTAGGGTTAGCGTCAGGACAACCAGGGTTAGCGTCAGGAGAAGTAGGGTTAGCGTCAGGACAACTAGGGTTAGCGTCAGGACAAGTAGGGTTAGCGTCAGGACAACTAGGGTTAGCGTCAGGACAAGTAGGGTTAGCATCAGGACAACTAGGGTTAGCATCAGGACAACTAGGGTTAGCGTCAGGAGAAGTAGGGTTAGCGTCAGGACAACTAGGGTTAGCGTCAGGACAACTAGGGTTAGCGTCAGGACAACTAGGGTTAGCGTCAGGACAACTAGGGTTATCGTCAGGACAATTAGGGTTAGCATCAGGACAACTAGGGTTAGCGTCAGGACAACTAGGGTTAGCGTCAGGACAACTAGGGTTAGCGTCAGGACAACTAGGGTTAGCGTCAGGACAACTCGGGTTAGCGTCAGGACAATTAGGGTTAGTGTTAGGACAACTCAGGTTAGCGTCAGGACAACTCGGGTTAGCGTCAGGACAACTCGGGTTAGCGTCAGGACAACTCGGGTTAGCTTCAGGACAACTCGGGTTAGCGTCAGGACAACTCGGGTTAGCGTCAGGACAACTCGGGTTAGCGTCAGGACAACTAGGGTTAGCGTCAGGACAACTCGGGTTAGCGTCAGGACAAATAGGGTTAGCGTCAGGACAACTAGGGTTAACGTCAGGACAACTAGGGTTAGCATCAGGACAACTAGGGTTAGCGTCAGGACAAGTAGGGTTAGCGTCAGGACAACTAGGGTTAGCGTCAGGACAACTAGGGTTAGCGTCAGGACAACTAGGGTTAGCGTCAGGACAACAAGGGTTAGCGTCAGGACAACTAGGGTTAGCGTCAGGACAACTAGGGTTAGCGTCAGGACAACTAGGGTTAGCGTCAGGACAACTAGGGTTGGCATCAGGACAAATAGGGTTGGCGTCAGGACAACTAGGGTAGGCGTCAGGACAACTAGGGTTAGCGTCAGGACAACTAGGGTTAGCGTCAGGACAACTAGGGTTAGCATCAGGACAACTAGGGTTAGCGTCAGGACAAGTAGGGTTAGCGTCAGGACAACTAGGGTTAGCGTCAGGACAACTAGGGTTAGCGTCAGGACAACTAGGGTTAGCGTCAGGACAACTAGGGTTAGCGTCAGGACAAGTAGTGTTAGCGTCAGGACAAGTAGGGTTAGCGTCAGGACAAGTAGGGTTAGCGTCAGGACAAGTAGGGTTAGCGTCAGGACAAGTAGGGTTACCGTCAGGACAACTAGGGTTAGCGTCAGGACATCTAGGGTTAGCGTCAGGACAACTAGGGTTAGCGTCAGGACAACTAGGGTTAGCGTCAGGACAACTAGGGTTAGCGTCAGGACAACTAGGGTTAGCATCAGGACAACTAGGGTTAGCGTCAGGACAACTAGGGTTAGCGTAAGGACAACTGGGGTTAGCGTCAGGACAACTGGGGTTAGCGTCAGGACAACTAGGGTTATCGTCAGGACAACTAGGGTTAGCGTCAGGACAACTAGGGTTAGCGTCAGGACAAGTAGGGTTAGCGTCAGGACAACTAGGGTTAGCGTCAGGACAAGTAGGGTTAGCGTCAGGACAAGTAGGGTTAGCATCAGGACAACTAGGGTTAGCGTCAGGACAACTAGGGTTAGCCTCAGGACAAGTAGGGTTAGCGTCAGGACAACTAGGGTTAGCGTCAGGACAAGTAGGGTTAGCGTCAGGACAAGTAGGGTTAGCGTCAGGACAACTAGGGTTAGCGTCAGGACAACTAGGGTTAGCGTCAGGACATGTAGGGTTAGCGTCAGGACAACTAGGGTTAGCGTCAGGACAACTAGGGTTAGCGTCAGGACAACTAGGGTTAGCGTCAGGACAAGTAGGGTTAGCGTCAGGACAACTAGGGTTAGCGTCAGGACAACTAGGGTTATCGTCAGGACAATTAGGGTTAGCGTCAGGACAACTAGGGTTAGCGTCAGGACAACTAGGGTTAGCGTCAGGACAACTATGGTTAGCGTCAGGACAACTAGGGTTAGCGTCAGGACAACTAGGGTTAGCGTCAGGACAACTCGGGTTAGCGTCAGGACAATTAGGGTTAGCGTCAGGACAACTCGGGTTAGCGTCAGGACAACTCGGGTTAGCGTCAGGACAACTCGGGTTAGCATCAGGACAACTCGGGTTAGCGTCAGGACAACTCGGGTTAGCTTCAGGACAACTCGGGTTAGCGTCAGGACAACTCGGGTTAGCGTCAGGACAACTCGGGTTAGCGTCAGGACAACTAGGGTTAGCGTCAGGACAATTAGGGTTAGCGTCAGGACAACTCGGGTTAGCGTCAGGACAACTCGGGTTAGCGTGAGGACATCTCGGGTTAGCGTCAGGACAACTCGGGTTAGCGTCAGGACAACTCGGGTTAGCTTCAGGACAACTCGGGTTAGCGTCAGGACAACTCGGGTTAGCGTCAGGACAACTCGGGTTAGCGTCAGGACAACTAGGGTTAGCGTCAGGACAACTCGGGTTAGCGTCAGGACAAATAGGGTTAGCGTCAGGACAACTCGGGTTAGCGTCAGGACAAATAGGGTTAGCATCAGGACAACTCGGGTTAGCGTCAGGAAAACTCGGGTTAGCGTCAGGACAACTAGGGTTAGCGTCAGGACAACTAGGGTTAGCGTCAGGACAACTCGGGTTAGCGTCAGGACAACTCGGGTTAGCGTCAGGACAACTAGGGTTAGCGTCAGGACAAGTAGGGTTAGCGTCAGGTCAACTAGGGTTAGCGTCAGGACAAGTAGGGTTAGCGTCAGGACAACTAGGGTTAACGTCAGGACAACTAGGGTTAACGTCAGGACAACTAGGGTTAGCATCAGGACAACTAGGCTTAGCGTCAGGACAACTAGGGTTAGCGTCAGGACAACTAGGGTTAGCGTCAGGACAAGTAGGGTTAGCGTCAGGACAAGTAGGGTTAGCGTCAGGACAACTAGGGTTAGCGTCAGGACAACTAGGGTTAGCGTCAGGACAACCAGGGTTAGCGTCAGGACAACTAGGGTTAGCGTCAGGACAACTAGGGTAAGCGTCAGGACATCTAGGGTTAGCGTCAGGACAACTAGGGTTAGCGTCAGGACAACTAGGGTAGGCGTCAGGACAACTAGGGTTAGCGTCAGGACAACTATGGTTAGCGTCAGGACAACTAGGGTTAGCGTCAGGACAACTAGGGTTAGCGTCAGGACAACTAGGGTTAGAGTCAGGACAAGTAGGGTTAGCATCAGGACAACTTTGGTTAGCGTCAGGACAACTAGGGTTAGCGTCAGGACAACTAGGGTTAGCGTCAGGACAACTAGGGTTAGCGTCAGGACAACTAGGTTTAGCGTCAGGACAACTAGGGTTAGCGTCAGGACAACTAGGGTTAGCGTCAGGACAACTAGGGTTAGCGTCAGGACAAGTAGGATTAGCGTCAGGACAACTAGGGTTAGCGTCAGGACAACTAGGGTTAGCATCAGGACATCTAGGGTTAGCGTCAGGACAACTAGGGTTAGCGTCAGGACAACTAGGGTAGGCGTCAGGACAACTAGGGTTAGCGTCAGGACAACTATGGTTAGCGTCAGGACAACTAGGGTTAGCGTCAGGACAACTAGGGTTAGAGTCAGGACAAGTAGGGTTAGCATCAGGACAACTTTGGTTAGCGTCAGGACAACTAGGGTTAGCGTCAGGACAACTAGGGTTAGCGTCAGGACAACTAGGTTTAGCGTCAGGACAACTAGGGTTAGCGTCAGGACAACTAGGGTTAGCGTCAGGACAACTAGGGTTAGCGTCAGGACAAGTAGGATTAGCGTCAGGACAACTAGGGTTAGCGTCAGGACAACTAGGGTTAGCATCAGGACAACTAGGGTTATCGTCAGGACAACTAGGGTTAGCGTCAGGACAACTAGGGTTAGCGTCAGGACAAGTAGGGTTAGCGTCAGGACAACTAGGGTTAGCGTCAGGACAACTAGGGTTAGCGTCAGGACAAGTAGGGTTAGCGTCAGGACAACTAGGGTTAGCGTCAGGACAAGTAGGGTTAGCGTCAGGACAACTAGGGTTAGCGTCAGGACAAGTAGGGTTAGCGTCAGGACAACTAGGGTTAGCGTCAGGACAACTAGGGTTAGCGTCAGGACAAGTAGGGTTAGCGTCAGGACAAGTAGGGTTAGCGTCAGGACAACTAGGGTTAGCGTCAGGACAACTAGGGTTAGCGTCAGGACATTTAGGGTTAGCGTCAGGACAACTAGGGTTAGCGTCAGGACAACTAGGGTTAGCGTCAGGACAACTAGGGTTAGCGTCAGGACAAGTAGGGTTAGCGTCAGGACAAGTAGGGTTAGCGTCAGGACAACTAGGGTTAGCGTCAGGACAAGTAGGGTTAGCGTCAGGACAACTAGGGTTAGCGTCAGGACAACTAGGGTTAGCGTCAGGACAACTAGGGTTAGCATCAGGACAACTACGGTTAGCGTCAGGACAACTCGGGTTAGCGTCAGAATAATTAGGGTTAGCGTCAGGACAACTCGGGTTAGCGTCAGGACAACTCGGGTTAGCGTCAGGACAACTCGGGTTAGCTTCAGGACAACTCGGGTTAGCGTCAGGACAACTCGGGTTAGCGTCAGGACAACTCGGGTTAGCGTCAGGACAACTAGGGTTAGCGTCAGGACAACTCGGGTTAGCGTCAGGACAACTCGGGTTAGCGTCAGGACAACTCGGGTTAGCGTCAGGACAACTAGGGTTAGCGTCAGGACAACTAGGGTTAGCGTCAGGACAACTCGGGTTAGCGTCAGGACAACTCGGGCTAGCGTCAGGACAACTAGGGTTAGCCTCAGGACAACTAGGGTTAGCGTCAGGACAAGTAGGGTTAGCGTCAGGACAACTAGGGTTAGCGTCAGGACAACTAGGGTTAGCGTCAGGACAACTCGGGTTAGCGTCAGGACAAATAGGGTTAGCGTCAGGACAACTAGGGTTAACGTCAGGACAACTAGGGTTAGCATCAGGACAACTAGGGTTAGCGTCAGGACAAGTAGGGTTAGCGTCAGGACAACTAGGGTTAGCGTCAGGACAACTAGGGTTAGCGTCAGGACAACTAGGGTTAGCGTCAGGACAACAAGGGTTAGCGTCAGGACAACTAGGGTTAGCGTCAGGACAACTAGGGTTAGCGTCAGGACAACTAGGGTTAGCGTCAGGACAACTAGGGTTGGCATCAGGACAAATAGGGTTGGCGTCAGGACAACTAGGGTAGGCGTCAGGACAACTAGGGTTAGCGTCAGGACAACTAGGGTTAGCGTCAGGACAACTAGGGTTAGCATCAGGACAACTAGGGTTAGCGTCAGGACAAGTAGGGTTAGCGTCAGGACAACTAGGGTTAGCGTCAGGACAACTAGGGTTAGCGTCAGGACAACTAGGGTTAGCGTCAGGACAACTAGGGTTAGCGTCAGGACAAGTAGTGTTAGCGTCAGGACAAGTAGGGTTAGCGTCAGGACAAGTAGGGTTAGCGTCAGGACAAGTAGGGTTAGCGTCAGGACAAGTAGGGTTACCGTCAGGACAACTAGGGTTAGCGTCAGGACATCTAGGGTTAGCGTCAGGACAACTAGGGTTAGCGTCAGGACAACTAGGGTTAGCGTCAGGACAACTAGGGTTAGCATCAGGACAACTAGGGTTAGCGTCAGGACAACTAGGGTTAGCGTAAGGACAACTGGGGTTAGCGTCAGGACAACTGGGGTTAGCGTCAGGACAACTAGGGTTATCGTCAGGACAACTAGGGTTAGCGTCAGGACAACTAGGGTTAGCGTCAGGACAAGTAGGGTTAGCGTCAGGACAACTAGGGTTAGCGTCAGGACAAGTAGGGTTAGCGTCAGGACAAGTAGGGTTAGCATCAGGACAACTAGGGTTAGCGTCAGGACAACTAGGGTTAGCCTCAGGACAAGTAGGGTTAGCGTCAGGACAACTAGGGTTAGCGTCAGGACAAGTAGGGTTAGCGTCAGGACAAGTAGGGTTAGCGTCAGGACAACTAGGGTTAGCGTCAGGACAACTAGGGTTAGCGTCAGGACATGTAGGGTTAGCGTCAGGACAACTAGGGTTAGCGTCAGGACAACTAGGGTTAGCGTCAGGACAACTAGGGTTAGCGTCAGGACAAGTAGGGTTAGCGTCAGGACAACTAGGGTTAGCGTCAGGACAACTAGGGTTATCGTCAGGACAATTAGGGTTAGCATCAGGACAACTAGGGTTAGCGTCAGGACAACTAGGGTTAGCGTCAGGACAACTATGGTTAGCGTCAGGACAACTAGGGTTAGCGTCAGGACAACTAGGGTTAGCGTCAGGACAACTCGGGTTAGCGTCAGGACAATTAGGGTTAGCGTCAGGACAACTCGGGTTAGCGTCAGGACAACTCGGGTTAGCGTCAGGACAACTCGGGTTAGCATCAGGACAACTCGGGTTAGCGTCAGGACAACTCGGGTTAGCTTCAGGACAACTCGGGTTAGCGTCAGGACAACTCGGGTTAGCGTCAGGACAACTCGGGTTAGCGTCAGGACAACTAGGGTTAGCGTCAGGACAATTAGGGTTAGCGTCAGGACAACTCGGGTTAGCGTCAGGACAACTCGGGTTAGCGTGAGGACATCTCGGGTTAGCGTCAGGACAACTCGGGTTAGCGTCAGGACAACTCGGGTTAGCTTCAGGACAACTCGGGTTAGCGTCAGGACAACTCGGGTTAGCGTCAGGACAACTCGGGTTAGCGTCAGGACAACTAGGGTTAGCGTCAGGACAACTCGGGTTAGCGTCAGGACAAATAGGGTTAGCGTCAGGACAACTCGGGTTAGCGTCAGGACAAATAGGGTTAGCATCAGGACAACTCGGGTTAGCGTCAGGAAAACTCGGGTTAGCGTCAGGACAACTAGGGTTAGCGTCAGGACAACTAGGGTTAGCGTCAGGACAACTCGGGTTAGCGTCAGGACAACTCGGGTTAGCGTCAGGACAACTAGGGTTAGCGTCAGGACAAGTAGGGTTAGCGTCAGGTCAACTAGGGTTAGCGTCAGGACAAGTAGGGTTAGCGTCAGGACAACTAGGGTTAACGTCAGGACAACTAGGGTTAACGTCAGGACAACTAGGGTTAGCATCAGGACAACTAGGCTTAGCGTCAGGACAACTAGGGTTAGCGTCAGGACAACTAGGGTTAGCGTCAGGACAAGTAGGGTTAGCGTCAGGACAAGTAGGGTTAGCGTCAGGACAACTAGGGTTAGCGTCAGGACAACTAGGGTTAGCGTCAGGACAACCAGGGTTAGCGTCAGGACAACTAGGGTTAGCGTCAGGACAACTAGGGTAAGCGTCAGGACATCTAGGGTTAGCGTCAGGACAACTAGGGTTAGCGTCAGGACAACTAGGGTAGGCGTCAGGACAACTAGGGTTAGCGTCAGGACAACTATGGTTAGCGTCAGGACAACTAGGGTTAGCGTCAGGACAACTAGGGTTAGCGTCAGGACAACTAGGGTTAGAGTCAGGACAAGTAGGGTTAGCATCAGGACAACTTTGGTTAGCGTCAGGACAACTAGGGTTAGCGTCAGGACAACTAGGGTTAGCGTCAGGACAACTAGGGTTAGCGTCAGGACAACTAGGTTTAGCGTCAGGACAACTAGGGTTAGCGTCAGGACAACTAGGGTTAGCGTCAGGACAACTAGGGTTAGCGTCAGGACAAGTAGGATTAGCGTCAGGACAACTAGGGTTAGCGTCAGGACAACTAGGGTTAGCATCAGGACATCTAGGGTTAGCGTCAGGACAACTAGGGTTAGCGTCAGGACAACTAGGGTAGGCGTCAGGACAACTAGGGTTAGCGTCAGGACAACTATGGTTAGCGTCAGGACAACTAGGGTTAGCGTCAGGACAACTAGGGTTAGAGTCAGGACAAGTAGGGTTAGCATCAGGACAACTTTGGTTAGCGTCAGGACAACTAGGGTTAGCGTCAGGACAACTAGGGTTAGCGTCAGGACAACTAGGTTTAGCGTCAGGACAACTAGGGTTAGCGTCAGGACAACTAGGGTTAGCGTCAGGACAACTAGGGTTAGCGTCAGGACAAGTAGGATTAGCGTCAGGACAACTAGGGTTAGCGTCAGGACAACTAGGGTTAGCATCAGGACAACTAGGGTTATCGTCAGGACAACTAGGGTTAGCGTCAGGACAACTAGGGTTAGCGTCAGGACAAGTAGGGTTAGCGTCAGGACAACTAGGGTTAGCGTCAGGACAACTAGGGTTAGCGTCAGGACAAGTAGGGTTAGCGTCAGGACAACTAGGGTTAGCGTCAGGACAAGTAGGGTTAGCGTCAGGACAACTAGGGTTAGCGTCAGGACAAGTAGGGTTAGCATCAGGACAACTAGGGTTAGCGTCAGGACAACTAGGGTTAGCGTCAGGACAAGTAGGGTTAGCGTCAGGACAAGTAGGGTTAGCGTCAGGACAACTAGGGTTAGCGTCAGGACAACTAGGGTTAGCGTCAGGACATTTAGGGTTAGCGTCAGGACAACTAGGGTTAGCGTCAGGACAACTAGGGTTAGCGTCAGGACAACTAGGGTTAGCGTCAGGACAAGTAGGGTTAGCGTCAGGACAAGTAGGGTTAGCGTCAGGACAACTAGGGTTAGCGTCAGGACAAGTAGGGTTAGCGTCAGGACAACTAGGGTTAGCGTCAGGACAACTAGGGTTAGCGTCAGGACAACTAGGGTTAGCATCAGGACAACTACGGTTAGCGTCAGGACAACTCGGGTTAGCGTCAGAATAATTAGGGTTAGCGTCAGGACAACTCGGGTTAGCGTCAGGACAACTCGGGTTAGCGTCAGGACAACTCGGGTTAGCTTCAGGACAACTCGGGTTAGCGTCAGGACAACTCGGGTTAGCGTCAGGACAACTCGGGTTAGCGTCAGGACAACTAGGGTTAGCGTCAGGACAACTCGGGTTAGCGTCAGGACAACTCGGGTTAGCGTCAGGACAACTCGGGTTAGCGTCAGGACAACTAGGGTTAGCGTCAGGACAACTAGGGTTAGCGTCAGGACAACTCGGGTTAGCGTCAGGACAACTCGGGCTAGCGTCAGGACAACTAGGGTTAGCCTCAGGACAACTAGGGTTAGCGTCAGGACAAGTAGGGTTAGCGTCAGGACAACTAGGGTTAGCGTCAGGACAACTAGGGTTAGCGTCAGGACAAGTAGGGTTAGCGTCAGGACAACTAGGGTTAGCGTCAGGACAAGTAGGGTTAGCGTCAGGACAACTAGGGTTAGCGTCAGGACAAGTAGGGTTAGCGTCAGGACAACTAGGGTTAGCGTCAGGACAACTAGGGTTAGCCTCAGGACAAGTAGGGTTAGCGTCAGGACAAGTAGGGTTAGCGTCAGGACAACTAGGGTTAGCGTCAGGACAACTAGGGTTAGCGTCAGGACATTTAGGGTTAGCGTCAGGACAACTAGGGTTAGCGTCAGGACAACTAGGGTTAGCGTCAGGACAACTAGGGTTAGCGTCAGGACAAGTAGGGTTAGCGTCAGGACAAGTAGGGTTAGCGTCAGGACAACTAGGGTTAGCGTCAGGACAAGTAGGGTTAGCGTCAGGACAACTAGGGTTAGCGTCAGGACAACTAGGGTTAGCGTCAGGACAACTAGGGTTAGCATCAGGACAACTACGGTTAGCGTCAGGACAACTCGGGTTAGCGTCAGAATAATTAGGGTTAGCGTCAGGACAACTCGGGTTAGCGTCAGGACAACTCGGGTTAGCGTCAGGACAACTCGGGTTAGCTTCAGGACAACTCGGGTTAGCATCAGGACAACTCGGGTTAGCGTCAGGACAACTCGGGTTAGCGTCAGGACAACTAGGGTTAGCGTCAGGACAACTCGGGTTAGCGTCAGGACAATTAGGGTTAGCGTCAGGACAACTCGGGTTAGCGTCAGGACAACTCGGGTTAGCGTCAGGACAACTCGGGTTAGCGTCAGGACAACTCGGGTTAGCGTCAGGACAACTCGGGTTAGCTTCAGGACAACTCGGGTTAGCGTCAGGACAACTCGGGTTAGCGTCAGGACAACTCGGGTTAGCGTCAGGACAAATAGGGTTAGCGTCAGGACAACTAGGGTTAACGTCAGGACAACTAGGGTTAGCGTCAGGACAACTAGGGTTAGCGTCAGGACAAGTAGGGTTAGCGTCAGGACAACTAGGGTTAGCGTCAGGATAACTAGAGTTAGCGTCAGGACAACTAGGGTTAGCGTCAGGACAACTAGGGTTAGCGTCAGGACAACAAGGGTTAGCATCAGGACAACTAGGGTTAGCGTCAGGACAACTAGGGTTGGCATCAGGACAACTAGGGTTAGCATCAGGACAACTAGGGTTAGCGTCAGGACAACTAGGGTTGGCGTCAGGACAACTAGGGTTGGCGTCAGGACAACTAGGGTAGGCGTCAGGACAACTAGGGTTAGCGTCAGGACAACTAGGGTTAGCGTCAGGACAACTAGGGTTAGCGTCAGGACAACTAGGGTTAGCATCAGGACAACTAGGGTTAGCGTCAGGACAAGTAGGGTTAGCGTCAGGACAACTAGGGTTAGCGTCAGGACAACTAGGGTTAGCGTCAGGACAACTAGGGTTAGCCTCAGGACAACTAGGGTTAGCATCAGGAAAACTAGGGTTAGCGTCAGGACAACTAGGGTTAGCGTCAGGTCATCTACGGTTAGCGTCAGGACAACTAGGGTTAGCGTCAGGACAACTAGGGTTAGCGTCAGGACAACTAGGGTTAGCGTCAGGACAAGTAGTGTTAGCGTCAGGACAAGTAGGGTTAGCGTCAGGACAAGTAGGGTTAGCGTCAGGACAAGTAGGGTTAGCGTCAGGACAACTAGGGTTAGCGTCAGGACAACTAGGGTTAGCGTGAGGACATCTCGGGTTAGCGTCAGGACAACTCGGGTTAGCGTCAGGACAACTCGGGTTAGCTTCAGGACAACTCGGGTTAGCGTCAGGACAACTCGGGTTAGCGTCAGGACAACTCGGGTTAGCGTCAGGACAACTAGGGTTAGCGTCAGGACAACTCGGGTTAGCGTCAGGACAAATAGGGTTAGCGTCAGGACAACTCGGGTTAGCGTCAGGACAAATAGGGTTAGCATCAGGACAACTCGGGTTAGCGTCAGGAAAACTCGGGTTAGCGTCAGGACAACTAGGGTTAGCGTCAGGACAACTAGGGTTAGCGTCAGGACAACTCGGGTTAGCGTCAGGACAACTCGGGTTAGCGTCAGGACAACTAGGGTTAGCGTCAGGACAAGTAGGGTTAGCGTCAGGTCATCTAGGGTTAGCGTCAGGACAAGTAGGGTTAGCGTCAGGACAACTAGGGTTAACGTCAGGACAACTAGGGTTAACGTCAGGACAACTAGGGTTAGCATCAGGACAACTAGGCTTAGCGTCAGGACAACTAGGGTTAGCGTCAGGACAACTAGGGTTAGCGTCAGGACAAGTAGGGTTAGCGTCAGGACAAGTAGGGTTAGCGTCAGGACAACTAGGGTTAGCGTCAGGACAACTAGGGTTAGCGTCAGGACAACCAGGGTTAGCGTCAGGACAACTAGGGTTAGCGTCAGGACAACTAGGGTAAGCGTCAGGACATCTAGGGTTAGCGTCAGGACAACTAGGGTTAGCGTCAGGACAACTAGGGTAGGCGTCAGGACAACTAGGGTTAGCGTCAGGACAACTATGGTTAGCGTCAGGACAACTAGGGTTAGCGTCAGGACAACTAGGGTTAGCGTCAGGACAACTAGGGTTAGAGTCAGGACAAGTAGGGTTAGCATCAGGACAACTTTGGTTAGCGTCAGGACAACTAGGGTTAGCGTCAGGACAACTAGGGTTAGCGTCAGGACAACTAGGGTTAGCGTCAGGACAACTAGGTTTAGCGTCAGGACAACTAGGGTTAGCGTCAGGACAACTAGGGTTAGCGTCAGGACAACTAGGGTTAGCGTCAGGACAAGTAGGATTAGCGTCAGGACAACTAGGGTTAGCGTCAGGACAACTAGGGTTAGCATCAGGACATCTAGGGTTAGCGTCAGGACAACTAGGGTTAGCGTCAGGACAACTAGGGTAGGCGTCAGGACAACTAGGGTTAGCGTCAGGACAACTATGGTTAGCGTCAGGACAACTAGGGTTAGCGTCAGAACAACTAGGGTTAGCGTCAGGACAACTAGGGTTAGAGTCAGGACAAGTAGGGTTAGCATCAGGACAACTTTGGTTAGCGTCAGGACAACTAGGGTTAGCGTCAGGACAACTAGGGTTAGCGTCAGGACAACTAGGGTTAGCGTCAGGACAACTAGGTTTAGCGTCAGGACAACTAGGGTTAGCGTCAGGACAACTAGGGTTAGCGTCAGGACAACTAGGGTTAGCGTCAGGACAACTAGGGTTAGCGTCAGGACAAGTAGGATTAGCGTCAGGACAACTAGGGTTAGCGTCAGGACAACTAGGGTTAGCATCAGGACAACTAGGGTTATCGTCAGGACAACTAGGGTTAGCGTCAGGACAACTAGGGTTAGCGTCAGGACAAGTAGGGTTAGCGTCAGGACAACTAGGGTTAGCGTCAGGACAACTAGGGTTAGCGTCAGGACAAGTAGGGTTAGCGTCAGGACAACTAGGGTTAGCGTCAGGACAAGTAGGGTTAGCGTCAGGACAACTAGGGTTAGCGTCAGGACAAGTAGGGTTAGCGTCAGGACAACTAGGGTTAGCGTCAGGACAACTAGGGTTAGCGTCAGGACAAGTAGGGTTAGCGTCAGGACAAGTAGGGTTAGCGTCAGGACAACTAGGGTTAGCGTCAGGACAACTAGGGTTAGCGTCAGGACATTTAGGGTTAGCGTCAGGACAACTAGGGTTAGCGTCAGGACAACTAGGGTTAGCGTCAGGACAACTAGGGTTAGCGTCAGGACAAGTAGGGTTAGCGTCAGGACAACTAGGGTTAGCGTCAGGACAACTAGGGTTAGCGTCAGGACAAGTAGGGTTAGCGTCAGGACAACTAGGGTTAGCGTCAGGACAACTAGGGTTAGCGTCAGGACAACTAGGGTTAGCATCAGGACAACTACGGTTAGCGTCAGGACAACTCGGGTTAGCGTCAGAATAATTAGGGTTAGCGTCAGGACAACTCGGGTTAGCGTCAGGACAACTCGGGTTAGCGTCAGGACAACTCGGGTTAGCGTCAGGACAACTCGGGTTAGCTTCAGGACAACTCGGGTTAGCGTCAGGACAACTCGGGTTAGCGTCAGGACAACTCGGGTTAGCGTCAGGACAACTAGGGTTAGCGTCAGGACAACTCGGGTTAGCGTCAGGACAACTCGGGTTAGCGTCAGGACAACTAGGGTTAGCGTCAGGACAACTAGGGTTAGCGTCAGGACAACTCGGGTTAGCGTCAGGACAACTCGGGCTAGCGTCAGGACAACTAGGGTTAGCGTCAGGACAACTAGGGTTAGCCTCAGGACAACTAGGGTTAGCGTCAGGACAAGTAGGGTTAGCGTCAGGACAACTAGGGTTAGCGTCAGGACAACTAGGGTTAGCGTCAGGACAAGTAGGGTTAGCGTCAGGACAACTAGGGTTAGCGTCAGGACAAGTAGGGTTAGCGTCAGGACAACTAGGGTTAGCGTCAGGACAAGTAGGGTTAGCGTCAGGACAACTAGGGTTAGCGTCAGGACAACTAGGGTTAGCCTCAGGACAAGTAGGGTTAGCGTCAGGACAAGTAGGGTTAGCGTCAGGACAACTAGGGTTAGCGTCAGGACAACTAGGGTTAGCGTCAGGACATTTAGGGTTAGCGTCAGGACAACTAGGGTTAGCGTCAGGACAACTAGGGTTAGCGTCAGGACAACTAGGGTTAGCGTCAGGACAAGTAGGGTTAGCGTCAGGACAAGTAGGGTTAGCGTCAGGACAACTAGGGTTAGCGTCAGGACAAGTAGGGTTAGCGTCAGGACAACTAGGGTTAGCGTCAGGACAACTAGGGTTAGCGTCAGGACAACTAGGGTTAGCATCAGGACAACTACGGTTAGCGTCAGGACAACTCGGGTTAGCGTCAGAATAATTAGGGTTAGCGTCAGGACAACTCGGGTTAGCGTCAGGACAACTCGGGTTAGCGTCAGGACAACTCGGGTTAGCTTCAGGACAACTCGGGTTAGCATCAGGACAACTCGGGTTAGCGTCAGGACAACTCGGGTTAGCGTCAGGACAACTAGGGTTAGCGTCAGGACAACTCGGGTTAGCGTCAGGACAATTAGGGTTAGCGTCAGGACAACTCGGGTTAGCGTCAGGACAACTCGGGTTAGCGTCAGGACAACTCGGGTTAGCGTCAGGACAACTCGGGTTAGCGTCAGGACAACTCGGGTTAGCTTCAGGACAACTCGGGTTAGCGTCAGGACAACTCGGGTTAGCGTCAGGACAACTCGGGTTAGCGTCAGGACAACTAGGGTTAGCGTCAGGACAACTCGGGTTAGCGTCAGGACAAATAGGGTTAGCGTCAGGACAACTAGGGTTAACGTCAGGACAACTAGGGTTAGCGTCAGGACAACTAGGGTTAGCGTCAGGACAAGTAGGGTTAGCGTCAGGACAACTAGGGTTAGCGTCAGGATAACTAGAGTTAGCGTCAGGACAACTAGGGTTAGCGTCAGGACAACTAGGGTTAGCGTCAGGACAACAAGGGTTAGCATCAGGACAACTAGGGTTAGCGTCAGGACAACTAGGGTTGGCATCAGGACAACTAGGGTTAGCATCAGGACAACTAGGGTTAGCGTCAGGACAACTAGGGTTGGCGTCAGGACAACTAGGGTTGGCGTCAGGACAACTAGGGTAGGCGTCAGGACAACTAGGGTTAGCGTCAGGACAACTAGGGTTAGCGTCAGGACAACTAGGGTTAGCGTCAGGACAACTAGGGTTAGCATCAGGACAACTAGGGTTAGCGTCAGGACAAGTAGGGTTAGCGTCAGGACAACTAGGGTTAGCGTCAGGACAACTAGGGTTAGCGTCAGGACAACTAGGGTTAGCCTCAGGACAACTAGGGTTAGCATCAGGAAAACTAGGGTTAGCGTCAGGACAACTAGGGTTAGCGTCAGGTCATCTACGGTTAGCGTCAGGACAACTAGGGTTAGCGTCAGGACAACTAGGGTTAGCGTCAGGACAACTAGGGTTAGCGTCAGGACAAGTAGTGTTAGCGTCAGGACAAGTAGGGTTAGCGTCAGGACAAGTAGGGTTAGCGTCAGGACAAGTAGGGTTAGCGTCAGGACAACTAGGGTTAGCGTCAGGACAACTAGGGTTAGCGTCAGGACAACCAGGGTTAGCGTCAGGACAACTAGGGTTAGCGTCAGGACAACTAGGGTAAGCGTCAGGACATCTAGGGTTAGCGTCAGGACAACTAGGGTTAGCGTCAGGACAACTAGGGTAGGCGTCAGGACAACTAGGGTTAGCGTCAGGACAACTATGGTTAGCGTCAGGACAACTAGGGTTAGCGTCAGGACAACTAGGGTTAGCGTCAGGACAACTAGGGTTAGAGTCAGGACAAGTAGGGTTAGCATCAGGACAACTTTGGTTAGCGTCAGGACAACTAGGGTTAGCGTCAGGACAACTAGGGTTAGCGTCAGGACAACTAGGGTTAGCGTCAGGACAACTAGGTTTAGCGTCAGGACAACTAGGGTTAGCGTCAGGACAACTAGGGTTAGCGTCAGGACAACTAGGGTTAGCGTCAGGACAAGTAGGATTAGCGTCAGGACAACTAGGGTTAGCGTCAGGACAACTAGGGTTAGCATCAGGACATCTAGGGTTAGCGTCAGGACAACTAGGGTTAGCGTCAGGACAACTAGGGTAGGCGTCAGGACAACTAGGGTTAGCGTCAGGACAACTATGGTTAGCGTCAGGACAACTAGGGTTAGCGTCAGAACAACTAGGGTTAGCGTCAGGACAACTAGGGTTAGAGTCAGGACAAGTAGGGTTAGCATCAGGACAACTTTGGTTAGCGTCAGGACAACTAGGGTTAGCGTCAGGACAACTAGGGTTAGCGTCAGGACAACTAGGGTTAGCGTCAGGACAACTAGGTTTAGCGTCAGGACAACTAGGGTTAGCGTCAGGACAACTAGGGTTAGCGTCAGGACAACTAGGGTTAGCGTCAGGACAAGTAGGATTAGCGTCAGGACAACTAGGGTTAGCGTCAGGACAACTAGGGTTAGCATCAGGACAACTAGGGTTATCGTCAGGACAACTAGGGTTAGCGTCAGGACAACTAGGGTTAGCGTCAGGACAAGTAGGGTTAGCGTCAGGACAACTAGGGTTAGCGTCAGGACAACTAGGGTTAGCGTCAGGACAAGTAGGGTTAGCGTCAGGACAACTAGGGTTAGCGTCAGGACAAGTAGGGTTAGCGTCAGGACAACTAGGGTTAGCGTCAGGACAAGTAGGGTTAGCGTCAGGACAACTAGGGTTAGCGTCAGGACAACTAGGGTTAGCGTCAGGACAAGTAGGGTTAGCGTCAGGACAAGTAGGGTTAGCGTCAGGACAACTAGGGTTAGCGTCAGGACAACTAGGGTTAGCGTCAGGACATTTAGGGTTAGCGTCAGGACAACTAGGGTTAGCGTCAGGACAACTAGGGTTAGCGTCAGGACAACTAGGGTTAGCGTCAGGACAAGTAGGGTTAGCGTCAGGACAACTAGGGTTAGCGTCAGGACAACTAGGGTTAGCGTCAGGACAAGTAGGGTTAGCGTCAGGACAACTAGGGTTAGCGTCAGGACAACTAGGGTTAGCGTCAGGACAACTAGGGTTAGCATCAGGACAACTACGGTTAGCGTCAGGACAACTCGGGTTAGCGTCAGAATAATTAGGGTTAGCGTCAGGACAACTCGGGTTAGCGTCAGGACAACTCGGGTTAGCGTCAGGACAACTCGGGTTAGCGTCAGGACAACTCGGGTTAGCTTCAGGACAACTCGGGTTAGCGTCAGGACAACTCGGGTTAGCGTCAGGACAACTCGGGTTAGCGTCAGGACAACTAGGGTTAGCGTCAGGACAACTCGGGTTAGCGTCAGGACAACTCGGGTTAGCGTCAGGACAACTAGGGTTAGCGTCAGGACAACTAGGGTTAGCGTCAGGACAACTCGGGTTAGCGTCAGGTCAACTCGGGCTAGCGTCAGGACAACTAGGGTTAGCGTCAGGACAACTAGGGTTAGCCTCAGGACAACTAGGGTTAGCGTCAGGACAAGTAGGGTTAGCGTCAGGACAACTAGGGTTAGCGTCAGGACAACTAGGGTTAGCGTCAGGACAAGTAGGGTTAGCGTCAGGACAACTAGGGTTAGCGTCAGGACAAGTAGGGTTAGCGTCAGGACAACTAGGGTTAGCGTCAGGACAAGTAGGGTTAGCGTCAGGACAACTAGGGTTAGCGTCAGGACAACTAGGGTTAGCCTCAGGACAAGTAGGGTTAGCGTCAGGACAAGTAGGGTTAGCGTCAGGACAACTAGGGTTAGCGTCAGGACAACTAGGGTTAGCGTCAGGACATTTAGGGTTAGCGTCAGGACAACTAGGGTTAGCGTCAGGACAACTAGGGTTAGCGTCAGGACAACTAGGGTTAGCGTCAGGACAAGTAGGGTTAGCGTCAGGACAAGTAGGGTTAGCGTCAGGACAACTAGGGTTAGCGTCAGGACAAGTAGGGTTAGCGTCAGGACAACTAGGGTTAGCGTCAGGACAACTAGGGTTAGCGTCAGGACAACTAGGGTTAGCATCAGGACAACTACGGTTAGCGTCAGGACAACTCGGGTTAGCGTCAGAATAATTAGGGTTAGCGTCAGGACAACTCGGGTTAGCGTCAGGACAACTCGGGTTAGCGTCAGGACAACTCGGGTTAGCTTCAGGACAACTCGGGTTAGCATCAGGACAACTCGGGTTAGCGTCAGGACAACTCGGGTTAGCGTCAGGACAACTAGGGTTAGCGTCAGGACAACTCGGGTTAGCGTCAGGACAATTAGGGTTAGCGTCAGGACAACTCGGGTTAGCGTCAGGACAACTCGGGTTAGCGTCAGGACAACTCGGGTTAGCGTCAGGACAACTCGGGTTAGCTTCAGGACAACTCGGGTTAGCGTCAGGACAACTCGGGTTAGCGTCAGGACAACTCGGGTTAGCGTCAGGACAACTAGGGTTAGCGTCAGGACAACTCGGGTTAGCGTCAGGACAAATAGGGTTAGCGTCAGGACAACTAGGGTTAACGTCAGGACAACTAGGGTTAGCGTCAGGACAACTAGGGTTAGCGTCAGGACAAGTAGGGTTAGCGTCAGGACAACTAGGGTTAGCGTCAGGATAACTAGAGTTAGCGTCAGGACAACTAGGGTTAGCGTCAGGACAACTAGGGTTAGCGTCAGGACAACAAGGGTTAGCATCAGGACAACTAGGGTTAGCGTCAGGACAACTAGGGTTGGCATCAGGACAACTAGGGTTAGCATCAGGACAACTAGGGTTAGCGTCAGGACAACTAGGGTTGGCGTCAGGACAACTAGGGTTGGCGTCAGGACAACTAGGGTAGGCGTCAGGACAACTAGGGTTAGCGTCAGGACAACTAGGGTTAGCGTCAGGACAACTAGGGTTAGCGTCAGGACAACTAGGGTTAGCATCAGGACAACTAGGGTTAGCGTCAGGACAAGTAGGGTTAGCGTCAGGACAACTAGGGTTAGCGTCAGGACAACTAGGGTTAGCGTCAGGACAACTAGGGTTAGCCTCAGGACAACTAGGGTTAGCATCAGGAAAACTAGGGTTAGCGTCAGGACAACTAGGGTTAGCGTCAGGTCATCTACGGTTAGCGTCAGGACAACTAGGGTTAGCGTCAGGACAACTAGGGTTAGCGTCAGGACAACTAGGGTTAGCGTCAGGACAAGTAGTGTTAGCGTCAGGACAAGTAGGGTTAGCGTCAGGACAAGTAGGGTTAGCGTCAGGACAAGTAGGGTTAGCGTCAGGACAACTAGGGTTAGCGTCAGGACAACTAGGGTTAGCGTCAGGACATCTAGGGTTAGCGTCAGGACAACTAGGGTTAGCGTCAGGACAACTAGGGTTAGCGTCAGGACAACTAGGGTTAGCGTCAGGACAACTAGGGTTAGCATCAGGACAACTAGGGTTAGCGTCAGGACAACTAGGGTTAGCGTAAGGACAACTGGGGTTAGCGTCAGGACAACTGGGGTTAGCGTCAGGACAACTAGGGTTATCGTCAGGACAACTAGGGTTAGCGTCAGGACAACTAGGGTTAGCGTCAGGACAAGTAGGGTTAGCGTCAGGACAAGTAGGGTTAGCGTCAGGACAACTAGGGTTAGCGTCAGGACAACTAGGGTTAGAGTCAGGACAAGTAGGGTTAGCGTCAGGACAACTAGGGTTAGCGTCAGGACAAGTAGGGTTAGCGTCAGGACAACAAGGGTTAGCGTCAGGACAAGTAGGGTTAGCGTCAGGACAACTAGGGTTAGCGTCAGGACAACTAGGGTTAGCGTCAGGACAAGTAGGGTTAGCGTCAGGACAAGTAGGGTTAGCGTCAGGACAACTAGGGTTAGCGTCAGGACAACTAGGGTTAGCGTGAGGACATCTCGGGTTAGCATCAGGACAACTCGGGTTAGCGTCAGGACAACTCGGGTTAGCTTCAGGACAACTCGGGTTAGCGTCAGGACAACTCGGGTTAGCGTCAGGACAACTCGGGTTAGCGTCAGGACAACTAGGGTTAGCGTCAGGACAACTCGGGTTAGCGTCAGGACAAATAGGGTTAGCGTCAGGACAACTCGGGTTAGCGTCAGGACAAATAGGGTTAGCATCAGGACAACTCGGGTTAGCGTCAGGAAAACTCGGGTTAGCGTCAGGACAACTAGGGTTAGCGTCAGGACAACTAGGGTTAGCGTCAGGACAACTCGGGTTAGCGTCAGGACAACTCGGGTTAGCGTCAGGACAACTAGGGTTAGCGTCAGGACAAGTAGGGTTAGCGACAGGTCATCTAGGGTTAGCGTCAGGACAAGTAGGGTTAGCGTCAGGACAACTAGGGTTAACGTCAGGACAACTAGGGTTAACGTCAGGACAACTAGGGTTAGCATCAGGACAACTAGGCTTAGCGTCAGGACAACTAGGGTTAGCGTCAGGACAACTAGGGTTAGCGTCAGGACAAGTAGGGTTAGCGTCAGGACAAGTAGGGTTAGCGTCAGGACAACTAGGGTTAGCGTCAGGACAACTAGGGTTAGCGTCAGGACAACCAGGGTTAGCGTCAGGACAACTAGGGTTAGCGTCAGGACAACTAGGGTAAGCGTCAGGACATCTAGGGTTAGCGTCAGGACAACTAGGGTTAGCGTCAGGACAACTAGGGTAGGCGTCAGGACAACTAGGGTTAGCGTCAGGACAACTATGGTTAGCGTCAGGACAACTAGGGTTAGCGTCAGGACATCTAGGGTTAGCGTCAGGACAACTAGGGTTAGAGTCAGGACAAGTAGGGTTAGCATCAGGACAACTTTGGTTAGCGTCAGGACAACTAGGGTTAGCGTCAGGACAACTAGGGTTAGCGTCAGGACAACTAGGGTTAGCGTCAGGACAACTAGGTTTAGCGTCAGGACAACTAGGGTTAGCGTCAGGACAACTAGGGTTAGCGTCAGGACAACTAGGGTTAGCGTCAGGACAAGTAGGATTAGCGTCAGGACAACTAGGGTTAGCGTCAGGACAACTAGGGTTAGCATCAGGACATCTAGGGTTAGCGTCAGGACAACTAGGGTTAGCGTCAGGACAACTAGGGTAGGCGTCAGGACAACTAGGGTTAGCGTCAGGACAACTATGGTTAGCGTCAGGACAACTAGGGTTAGCGTCAGAACAACTAGGGTTAGCGTCAGGACAACTAGGGTTAGAGTCAGGACAAGTAGGGTTAGCATCAGGACAACTTTGGTTAGCGTCAGGACAACTAGGGTTAGCGTCAGGACAACTAGGGTTAGCGTCAGGACAACTAGGGTTAGCGTCAGGACAACTAGGTTTAGCGTCAGGACAACTAGGGTTAGCGTCAGGACAACTAGGGTTAGCGTCAGGACAACTAGGGTTAGCGTCAGGACAAGTAGGATTAGCGTCAGGACAACTAGGGTTAGCGTCAGGACAACTAGGGTTAGCATCAGGACAACTAGGGTTATCGTCAGGACAACTAGGGTTAGCGTCAGGACAACTAGGGTTAGCGTCAGGACAAGTAGGGTTAGCGTCAGGACAACTAGGGTTAGCGTCAGGACAACTAGGGTTAGCGTCAGGACAAGTAGGGTTAGCGTCAGGACAACTAGGGTTAGCGTCAGGACAAGTAGGGTTAGCGTCAGGACAACTAGGGTTAGCGTCAGGACAAGTAGGGTTAGCGTCAGGACAACTAGGGTTAGCGTCAGGACAACTAGGGTTAGCGTCAGGACAAGTAGGGTTAGCGTCAGGACAAGTAGGGTTAGCGTCAGGACAACTAGGGTTAGCGTCAGGACAACTAGGGTTAGCGTCAGGACATTTAGGGTTAGCGTCAGGACAACTAGGGTTAGCGTCAGGACAACTAGGGTTAGCGTCAGGACAACTAGGGTTAGCGTCAGGACAAGTAGGGTTAGCGTCAGGACAACTAGGGTTAGCGTCAGGACAACTAGGGTTAGCGTCAGGACAAGTAGGGTTAGCGTCAGGACAACTAGGGTTAGCGTCAGGACAACTAGGGTTAGCGTCAGGACAACTAGGGTTAGCATCAGGACAACTACGGTTAGCGTCAGGACAACTCGGGTTAGCGTCAGAATAATTAGGGTTAGCGTCAGGACAACTCGGGTTAGCGTCAGGACAACTCGGGTTAGCGTCAGGACAACTCGGGTTAGCGTCAGGACAACTCGGGTTAGCTTCAGGACAACTCGGGTTAGCGTCAGGACAACTCGGGTTAGCGTCAGGACAACTCGGGTTAGCGTCAGGACAACTAGGGTTAGCGTCAGGACAACTCGGGTTAGCGTCAGGACAACTCGGGTTAGCGTCAGGACAACTAGGGTTAGCGTCAGGACAACTAGGGTTAGCGTCAGGACAACTCGGGTTAGCGTCAGGACAACTCGGGCTAGCGTCAGGACAACTAGGGTTAGCGTCAGGACAACTAGGGTTAGCCTCAGGACAACTAGGGTTAGCGTCAGGACAAGTAGGGTTAGCGTCAGGACAACTAGGGTTAGCGTCAGGACAACTAGGGTTAGCGTCAGGACAAGTAGGGTTAGCGTCAGGACAACTAGGGTTAGCGTCAGGACAAGTAGGGTTAGCGTCAGGACAACTAGGGTTAGCGTCAGGACAAGTAGGGTTAGCGTCAGGACAACTAGGGTTAGCGTCAGGACAACTAGGGTTAGCCTCAGGACAAGTAGGGTTAGCGTCAGGACAAGTAGGGTTAGCGTCAGGACAACTAGGGTTAGCGTCAGGACAACTAGGGTTAGCGTCAGGACATTTAGGGTTAGCGTCAGGACAACTAGGGTTAGCGTCAGGACAACTAGGGTTAGCGTCAGGACAACTAGGGTTAGCGTCAGGACAACTAGGGTTAGCGTCAGGACAAGTAGGGTTAGCGTCAGGACAAGTAGGGTTAGCGTCAGGACAACTAGGGTTAGCGTCAGGACAAGTAGGGTTAGCGTCAGGACAACTAGGGTTAGCGTCAGGACAACTAGGGTTAGCGTCAGGACAACTAGGGTTAGCATCAGGACAACTACGGTTAGCGTCAGGACAACTCGGGTTAGCGTCAGAATAATTAGGGTTAGCGTCAGGACAACTCGGGTTAGCGTCAGGACAACTCGGGTTAGCGTCAGGACAACTCGGGTTAGCTTCAGGACAACTCGGGTTAGCATCAGGACAACTCGGGTTAGCGTCAGGACAACTCGGGTTAGCGTCAGGACAACTAGGGTTAGCGTCAGGACAACTCGGGTTAGCGTCAGGACAATTAGGGTTAGCGTCAGGACAACTCGGGTTAGCGTCAGGACAACTCGGGTTAGCGTCAGGACAACTCGGGTTAGCGTCAGGACAACTCGGGTTAGCGTCAGGACAACTCGGGTTAGCTTCAGGACAACTCGGGTTAGCGTCAGGACAACTCGGGTTAGCGTCAGGACAACTCGGGTTAGCGTCAGGACAACTAGGGTTAGCGTCAGGACAACTCGGGTTAGCGTCAGGACAAATAGGGTTAGCGTCAGGACAACTAGGGTTAACGTCAGGACAACTAGGGTTAGCGTCAGGACAACTAGGGTTAGCGTCAGGACAAGTAGGGTTAGCGTCAGGACAACTAGGGTTAGCGTCAGGATAACTAGAGTTAGCGTCAGGACAACTAGGGTTAGCGTCAGGACAACTAGGGTTAGCGTCAGGACAACAAGGGTTAGCATCAGGACAACTAGGGTTAGCGTCAGGACAACTAGGGTTGGCATCAGGACAACTAGGGTTAGCATCAGGACAACTAGGGTTAGCGTCAGGACAACTAGGGTTGGCGTCAGGACAACTAGGGTTGGCGTCAGGACAACTAGGGTAGGCGTCAGGACAACTAGGGTTAGCGTCAGGACAACTAGGGTTAGCGTCAGGACAACTAGGGTTAGCGTCAGGACAACTAGGGTTAGCGTCAGGACAACTAGGGTTAGCATCAGGACAACTAGGGTTAGCGTCAGGACAAGTAGGGTTAGCGTCAGGACAACTAGGGTTAGCGTCAGGACAACTAGGGTTAGCGTCAGGACAACTAGGGTTAGCGTCAGGACAACTAGGGTTAGCCTCAGGACAACTAGGGTTAGCATCA
The DNA here is from genome assembly GCF_046119375.1 of Phyllobates terribilis. Classification (NCBI taxonomy): domain Eukaryota; kingdom Metazoa; phylum Chordata; class Amphibia; order Anura; family Dendrobatidae; genus Phyllobates; species Phyllobates terribilis. The sequence goes on along the minus strand of NW_027362827.1, from coordinate 4,263,931 downwards.
GGAAAACTAGGGTTAGCGTCAGGACAACTAGGGTTAGCGTCAGGTCATCTACGGTTAGCGTCAGGACAAGTAGTGTTAGCGTCAGGACAAGTAGGGTTAGCGTCAGGACAAGTAGGGTTAGCGTCAGGACAAGTAGGGTTAGCGTCAGGACAACTAGGGTTAGCGTCAGGACAACTAGGGTTAGCGTCAGGACATCTAGGGTTAGCGTCAGGACAACTAGGGTTAGCGTCAGGACAACTAGGGTTAGCGTCAGGACAACTAGGGTTAGCGTCAGGACAACTAGGGTTAGCATCAGGACAACTAGGGTTAGCGTCAGGACAACTAGGGTTAGCGTAAGGACAACTGGGGTTAGCGTCAGGACAACTGGGGTTAGCGTCAGGACAACTAGGGTTATCGTCAGGACAACTAGGGTTAGCGTCAGGACAACTAGGGTTAGCGTCAGGACAAGTAGGGTTAGCGTCAGGACAAGTAGGGTTAGCGTCAGGACAACTAGGGTTAGCGTCAGGACAACTAGGGTTAGAGTCAGGACAAGTAGGGTTAGCGTCAGGACAACTAGGGTTAGCGTCAGGACAAGTAGGGTTAGCGTCAGGACAACAAGGGTTAGCGTCAGGACAAGTAGGGTTAGCGTCAGGACAACTAGGGTTAGCGTCAGGACAACTAGGGTTAGCGTCAGGACAAGTAGGGTTAGCGTCAGGACAAGTAGGGTTAGCGTCAGGACAACTAGGGTTAGCGTCAGGACAACTAGGGTTAGCGTCAGGACATTTAGGGTTAGCGTCAGGACAACTAGGGTTAGCGTCAGGACAACTAGGGTTAGCGTCAGGACAACTAGGGTTAGCGTCAGGACAAGTAGGGCTAGCGTCAGGACAACTAGGGTTAGTGTCAGGACAACTAGGGTTAGCGTCAGGACAAGTAGGGTTAGCGTCAGGACAACTAGGGTTAGCGTCAGGACAACTAGGGTTAGCGTCAGGACAACTAGGGTTAGCGTCAGTACAACTCGGGTTAGCGTCAAGACAACTCGGGTTAGCATCAGGACAACTCGGGTTAGCGTCAGGACAACTCGGGTTAGCTTCAGGACAACTCGGGTTAGCGTCAGGACAACTCGGGTTAGCGTCAGGACAACTCGGGTTAGCGTCAGGACAACTAGGGTTAGCGTCAGGACAAGTAGGGTTAGCATCAGGACAACTAGGGTTAGCGTCAGGACAACTAGGGTTAGCGTCAGGACAACTAGGGTAAGCGTCAGGACAACTAGGGTTAGCGTCAGGACAACTAGGGTTAGCGTCAGGACAACTAGGGTTAGCGTCAGGACAAGTAGGGTTAGCGTCAGGACAACTAGGGTTAGCGTCAGGACAACTCGGGTTAGCGTCAGGACAACTCGGGTTAGCGTCAGGACAACTAGGGTTAGCGTCAGGACAAGTAGGGTTAGCGTCAGGACAAGTAGGGTTAGCGTCAGGACAAGTAGGGTTAGCGTCAGGACAACTAGGGTTAACGTCAGGACAACTAGGGTTAGCGTCAGGACAACTAAGGTTAGCGTCAGGACAACTAGGGTTAGCGTCAGGACAACTAGGGTTAGCGTCAGGACAAGTAGGATTAGCGTCAGGACAACTAGGGTTAGCGTCAGGACAACTAGGGTTAGCATCAGGACAACTAGGGTTATCGTCAGGACAACTAGGGTTAGCGTCAGGACAACTAGGGTTAGCGTCAGGACAAGTAGGGTTAGCGTCAGGACAACTAGGGTTAGCGTCAGGACAACTAGGGTTAGCGTCAGGAAAAGTAGGGTTAGCGTCAGGACAACTAGGGTTAGCGTCAGGACAAGTAGGGTTAGCGCCAGGACAACTAGGGTTAGCGTCAGGACAAGTAGGGTTAGCATCAGGACAACTAGGGTTAGCGTCAGGACAACTAGGGTTAGCGTCAGGACAACTAGGGTTAGCGTCAGGACAACTAGCGTTAGCGTTTGGACAACTCGGGTTAGCGTCAGGACAATTAGGGTTAGCGTCAGGACAACTCGGGTTAGCGTCAGGACAACTCGGGTTAGCGTCAGGACAACTCGGGTTAGCGTCAGGACAACTCCGGTTAGCGTCAGGACAACTCGGGTTAGCTTCAGGACAACTCGGGTTAGCGTCAGGACAACTCGGGTTAGCGTCAGGACAACTCGGGTTAGCGTCAGGACAACTAGGGTTAGCGTCAGGACAACTCGGGTTAGCGTCAGGACAAATAGGGTTAGCGTCAGGACAACTAGGGTTAGCGTCAGGACAACTAGGGTTAGCGTCAGGACAAGTAGGGTTAGCGTCAGGACAACTAGGGTTAGCGTCAGGACAACTAGAGTTAGCGTCAGGACAACTAGGGTTAGCGTCAGGACAACTAGGGTTAGCGTCAGGACAACTAGGGTTAGCGTCAGGACAACTAGGGTTAGCGTCAGGACAACTAGGGTTAGCATCAGGACAACTAGGGTTAGCGTCAGGACAAGTAGGGTTAGCGTCAGGACAACTAGGGTTAGCGTCAGGACAACTAGCGTTAGCGTCAGGACAACTAGGGTTAGCCTCAGGAAAACTAGGGTTAGCGTCAGGACAACTCGGGTTAGCGTCAGGACAACTCGGGTTAGCTTCAGGACAACTCGGGTTAGCGTCAGGACAACTCGGGTTAGCGTCAGGACAACTCGGGTTAGCATCAGGACAACTAGGGTTAGCGTCAGGACAACTCGGGTTAGCGTCAGGACAAAAAGGGTTAGCGTCAGGACAACTAGGGTTAACGTCAGGACAACTAGGGTTAGCGTCAGGACAACTAGGGTTAGCGTCAGGACAAGTAGGGTTAGCGTCAGGACAACTAGGGTTAGCGTCAGGACAACTAGAGTTAGCGTCAGGACAACTAGGGTTAGCGTCAGGACAACTAGGGTTAGCGTCAGGACAACAAGGGTTAGCGTCAGGACAACTAGGGTTAGCGTCAGGACAACTAGAGTTGGCATCAGGACAACTAGGGTTAGCATCAGGACAACTAGGGTTAGTGTCAGGACAACTAGGGTTGGCGTCAGGACAACTAGGGTTGGCGTCAGGACAACTAGGGTAGGCGTCAGGACAACTAGGGTTAGCGTCAGGACAACTAGGGTTAGCGTCAGGACAACTAGGGTTAGCGTCAGGACAACTAGGGTTAGCGTCAGGACAACTAGGGTTAGCGTCAGGACAACTAGGGTTAGCATCAGGACAACTAGGGTTAGCGTCAGGACAAGTAGGGTTAGCGTCAGGACAACTAGGGTTAGCGTCAGGACAACTAGCGTTAGCGTCAGGACAACTAGGGTTAGCCTCAGGAAAACTAGGGTTAGCGTCAGGACAACTGGGGTTAGCGTCAGGTCATCTACGGTTAGCGTCAGGACAACTAGGGTTAGCGTCAGGACAACTAGGGTTAGCGTCAGGACAACTAGGGTTAGCGTCAGGACAAGTAGTGTTAGCGTCAGGACAAGTAGGGTTAGCGTCAGGACAAGTAGGGTTAGCGTCAGGACAAGTAGGGTTAGCGTCAGGACAACTAGGGTTAGCGTCAGGACAACTAGGGTTAGCGTCAGGACATCTAGGGTTAGCGTCAGGACAACTAGGGTTAGCGTCAGGACAACTAGGGTTAGCGTCAGGACAACTAGGGTTAGCATCAGGACAACTAGGGTTAGCGTCAGGACAACTAGGGTTAGCGTAAGGACAACTGGGGTTAGCGTCAGGACAACTGGGGTTAGCGTCAGGACAACTAGGGTTATCGTCAGGACAACTAGGGTTAGCGTCAGGACAACTAGGGTTAGCGTCAGGACAAGTAGGGTTAGCGTCAGGACAACTAGGGTTAGCGTCAGGACAACTAGGGTTAGCATCAGGACAACTAGGGTTAGCGTCAGGACAAGTAGGGTTAGCGTCAGGACAAGTAGGGTTAGCATCAGGACAACTAGGGTTAGCGTCAGGACAACTAGGGTTAGCGTCAGGACAAGTAGGGTTAGCGTCAGGACAACTAGGGTTAGCGTCAGGACAACTAGGGTTAGCGTCAGGACAAGTAGCGTTAGCGTCAGGACAAGTAGGGTTAGCGTCAGGACAACTAGGGTTAGCGTCAGGACATGTAGGGTTAGCGTCAGGACAACTAGGGTTAGCGTCAGGACAACTAGGGTTAGCGTCAGGACAACTAGGGTTATCGTCAGGACAACTAGGGTTATCGTCAGGACAATTAGGGTTAGCATCAGGACAACTAGGGTTAGCGTCAGGACAACTAGGGTTAGCGTCAGGACAACTAGGGTTAGCGTCAGGACAACTAGGGTTAGCATCAGGACAACTAGGGTTAGCGTCAGGACAACTCGGGTTAGCGTCAGGACAATTAGGGTTAGCGTCAGGACAACTCGGGTTAGCGTCAGGACAACTCGGGTTAGCGTCAGGACAACTCGGGTTAGCGTCAGGACAACTCGGGTTAGCTTCAGGACAACTCGGGTTAGCGTCAGGACAACTCGGGTTAGCGTCAGGACAACTAGGGTTAGCGTCAGGACAATTAGGGTTAGCGTCAGGACAACTCGGGTTAGCGTCAGGACAACTCGGGTTAGCGTCAGGACAATTAGGGTTAGCGTCAGGACAACTCGGATTAGCGTCAGGACAACTCGGGTTAGCGTCAGGACAACTCGGGTTAGCGTCAGGACAACTCGGGTTAGCGTCAGGACAACTCGGGTTAGCGTCAGGACAACTCGGGTTAGCTTCAGGACAACTCGGGTTAGCGTCAGGACAACTCGGGTTAGCTTCAGGACAACTCGGGTTAGCGTCAGGACAACTCGGGTTAGCGTCAGGACAACTCGGGTTAGCGTCAGGACAACTAGGGTTAGCGTCAGGACAACTCGGGTGGGTTAGCGTCAGGACAATTAGGGTTAGCGTCAGGACAACTCGGGTTAGCGTCAGGACAACTCGGGTTAGCGTCAGGACAACTCGGGTTAGCGTCAGGACAACTCGGGTTAGCGTCAGGACAACTCGGGTTAGCGTCAGGACAACTAGGGTTAGCGTCAGGACAATTAGGGTTAGCGTCAGGACAACTCGGGTTAGCGTCAGGACAACTCGGGTTAGCGTCAGGACAATTAGGGTTAGCGTCAGGACAACTCGGGTTAGCGTCAGGACAACTCGGGTTAGCGTCAGGACAACTCGGGTTAGCGTCAGGACAACTCGGGTTAGCGTCAGGACAACTCGGGTTAGCGTCAGGACAACTCGGGTTAGCTTCAGGACAACTCGGGTTAGCGTCAGGACAACTCGGGTTAGCGTCAGGACAACTAGGGTTAGCGTCAGGACAACTCGGGTTAGCGTCAGGACAAATAGGGTTAGCGTCAGGACAACTCGGGTTAGCGTCAGGAAAACTCGGGTTAGCGTCAGGACAACTAGGGTTAGCGTCAGGACAACTAGGGTTAGCGTCAGGACAACTCGGGTTAGCGTCAGGACAACTCGGGTTAGCGTCAGGACAACTCGGGTTAGCGTCAGGACAACTAGGGTTAGCGTCAGGACAAGTAGGGTTAGCGTCAGGTCAACTAGGGTTAGCGTCAGGACAAGTAGGGTTAGCGTCAGGACAACTAGGGTTAACGTCAGGACAACTAGGGTTAACGTCAGGACAACTAGGGTTAGCATCAGGACAACTAGGCTTAGCGTCAGGACAACTAGGGTTAGCGTCAGGACAACCAGGGTTAGCGTCAGGACAACTAGGGTTAGCGTCAGGACAACTAGGGTAAGCGTCAGGACATCTAGGGTTAGCGTCAGGACAACTAAGGTTAGCGTCAGGACAACTAGGGTTAGCGTCAGGACAACTAGGGTTAGCGTCAGGACAACTAGGGTTAGCGTCAGGACAACTAGGGTTGGCATCAGGACAACTAGGGTTAGCGTCAGGACAACTAGGGTTGGCGTCAGGACAACTAGGGTTGGCGTCAGGACAACTAGGGTAGGCGTCAGGACAACTAGGGTTAGCGTCAGGACAACTATGGTTAGCGTCAGGACAACTAGGGTTAGCGTCAGGACAACTAGGGTTAGCGTCAGGACAAGTAGGGTTAGCGTCAGGACAACTAGGGTTAGCGTCAGGACAACTAGGTTTAGCGTCAGGATAACTAGGGTTAGCGTCAGGACAACTAGGGTTAGCGTCAGGACAACTAGGGTTAGCGTCAGGACAACTAGGGTTAGCGTCAGGACAAGTAGGGTTAGCGTCAGGACAACTAGGGTTAGCATCAGGACAACTAGGGTTGGCATCAGGACAACTAGGGTTATCGTCAGGACAACTAGGGTTAGTGTCAGGACAACTAGGGTTGGCGTCAGGACAACTAGGGTTGGCGTCAGGACAACTAGGGTAGGCGTCAGGACAAGTAGGGTTAGCGTCAGGACAACTATGGTTAGCGTCAGGACAACTAGGGTTAGCGTCAGGACAACTAGGGTTAGCGTCAGGACAACTAGGGTTAGAGTCAGGACAAGTAGGGTTAGCATCAGGACAACTTTGGTTAGCGTCAGGACAACTAGGGTTAGCGTCAGGACAAGTAGGGTTAGCGTCAGGACAAGTAGGGTTAGCCTCAGGACAAGTAGGGTTAGCGTCAGGACAACTAGGGTTAGCATCAGGACAACTAGGGTTAGCGTCAGGACAACTAGGGTTAGCGTCAGGACATCTAGGGTTAGCGTCAGGACAACTAGGGTTAGCGTCAGGACAACTAGGGTTAGCGTCAGGACAACAAGGGTTAGCGTCAGGACAACTAGGGTTAGCATCAGGACAACTAGGGTTAGCGTCAGGACAACTAGGGTTAGCGTAAGGACAACTGGGGTTAGCGTCAGGACAACTGGGGTTAGCGTCAGGACAACTAGGGTTATCGTCAGGACAACTAGGGTTAGCGTCAGGACAAGTAGGGTTAGCGTCAGGACAAGTAGGGTTAGCGTCAGGACAAGTAGGGTTAGCGTCAGGACAACTAGGGTTAGCATCAGGACAACTAGGGTTAGCGTCAGGACAAGTAGGGTTAGCGTCAGGACAACTAGGGTTAGCATCAGGACAACTAGGGTTAGCGTCAGGACAACTAGGGTTAGCGTCAGGACAACTAGGGTTAGCGTCAGGACAACTAGGGTTAGCGTCAGGACAACTAGGGTTAGCGTCAGGACAAGTAGGGTTAGCGTCAGGACAACTAGGGTTAGCGTCAGGACAACTAGGGTTAGCGTCAGGACATGTAGGGTTAGCGTCAGGACAACTAGGGTTAGCGTCAGGACAACTAGGGTTAGCGTCAGGACAAGTAGGGTTAGCGTCAGGACAACTAGGGTTAGCGTCAGGACAACTAGGGTTAGCGTCAGGACAACTAGGGTTATCGTGAGGACAATTAGGGTTAGCATCAGGACAACTAGGGTTAGCATCAGGACAACTAGGGTTAGCGTCAGGACAACTATGGTTAGCGTCAGGACAACTAGGGTTAGCGTCAGGACAACTAGGGTTAGCGTCAGGACAACTCGGGTTAGCGTCAGGACAATTAGGGTTAGCGTCAGGACAACTCGGGTTAGCGTCAGGACAACTCGGGTTAGCGTCAGGACAACTCGGGTTAGCATCAGGACAACTCGGGTTAGCGTCAGGACAACTCGGGTTAGCTTCAGGACAACTCGGGTTAGCGTCAGGACAACTCGGGTTAGCGTCAGGACAACTCGGGTTAGCGTCAGGACAACTAGGGTTAGCGTCAGGACAATTAGGGTTAGCGTCAGGACAACTCGGGTTAGCGTCAGGACAACTCGGGTTAGCGTCAGGACAACTCGGGTTAGCGTCAGGACAACTCGGGTTAGCGTCAGGACAACTCGGGTTAGCGTCAGGACAACTCGGGTTAGCTTCAGGACAACTCGGGTTAGCGTCAGGACAACTCGGGTTAGCGTCAGGACAACTCGGGTTAGCGTCAGGACAACTAGGGTTAGCGTCAGGACAACTCGGGTTAGCCTCAGGACAAATAGGGTTAGCGTCAGGACAACTAGGGTTAGCGTCAGGACAACTCGGGTTAGCGTCAGGACAACTCGGGTTAGCGTCAGGAAAACTCGGGTTAGCGTCAGGACAACTAGGGTTAGCGTCAGGACAAGTAGGGTTAGCGTCAGGTCAACTAGGGTTAGCGTCAGGACAAGTAGGGTTAGCGTCAGGACAACTAGGGTTAACGTCAGGACAACTAGGGTTAACGTCAGGACAACTAGGGTTAGCATCAGGACAACTAGGCTTAGTGTCAGAACAACTAGGGTTAGCGTCAGGACAACTAGGGTTAGCGTCAGGACAACCAGGGTTAGCGTCAGGACAACTAGGGTTAGCGTCAGGACAAGTAGTGTTAGCGTCAGGACAAGTAGGGTTAGCGTCAGGACAAGTAGGGTTAGCGTCAGGACAAGTAGGGTTAGCGTCAGGACAACTAGGGTTAGCGTCAGGACAACTAGGGTTAGCGTCAGGACATCTAGGGTTAGCGTCAGGACAACTAGGGTTAGCGTCAGGACAACTAGGGTTAGCGTCAGGACAACTAGGGTTAGCGTCAGGACAACTAGGGTTAGCATCAGGACAACTAGGGTTAGCGTCAGGACAACTAGGGTTAGCGTAAGGACAACTGGGGTTAGCGTCAGGACAACTGGGGTTAGCGTCAGGACAACTAGGGTTATCGTCAGGACAACTAGGGTTAGCGTCAGGACAACTAGGGTTAGCGTCAGGACAAGTAGGGTTAGCGTCAGGACAAGTAGGGTTAGCGTCAGGACAACTAGGGTTAGCGTCAGGACAACTAGGGTTAGAGTCAGGACAAGTAGGGTTAGCGTCAGGACAACTAGGGTTAGCGTCAGGACAAGTAGGGTTAGCGTCAGGACAACAAGGGTTAGCGTCAGGACAAGTAGGGTTAGCGTCAGGACAACTAGGGTTAGCGTCAGGACAACTAGGGTTAGCGTCAGGACAAGTAGGGTTAGCGTCAGGACAAGTAGGGTTAGCGTCAGGACAACTAGGGTTAGCGTCAGGACAACTAGGGTTAGCGTCAGGACATTTAGGGTTAGCGTCAGGACAACTAGGGTTAGCGTCAGGACAACTAGGGTTAGCGTCAGGACAACTAGGGTTAGCGTCAGGACAAGTAGGGCTAGCGTCAGGACAACTAGGGTTAGTGTCAGGACAACTAGGGTTAGCGTCAGGACAAGTAGGGTTAGCGTCAGGACAACTAGGGTTAGCGTCAGGACAACTAGGGTTAGCGTCAGGACAACTAGGGTTAGCGTCAGTACAACTCGGGTTAGCGTCAAGACAACTCGGGTTAGCATCAGGACAACTCGGGTTAGCGTCAGGACAACTCGGGTTAGCTTCAGGACAACTCGGGTTAGCGTCAGGACAACTCGGGTTAGCGTCAGGACAACTCGGGTTAGCGTCAGGACAACTAGGGTTAGCGTCAGGACAAGTAGGGTTAGCATCAGGACAACTAGGGTTAGCGTCAGGACAACTAGGGTTAGCGTCAGGACAACTAGGGTAAGCGTCAGGACAACTAGGGTTAGCGTCAGGACAACTAGGGTTAGCGTCAGGACAACTAGGGTTAGCGTCAGGACAAGTAGGGTTAGCGTCAGGACAACTAGGGTTAGCGTCAGGACAACTCGGGTTAGCGTCAGGACAACTCGGGTTAGCGTCAGGACAACTAGGGTTAGCGTCAGGACAAGTAGGGTTAGCGTCAGGTCAACTAGGGTTAGCGTCAGGACAAGTAGGGTTAGCGTCAGGACAACTAGGGTTAACGTCAGGACAACTAGGGTTAGCGTCAGGACAACTAAGGTTAGCGTCAGGACAACTAGGGTTAGCGTCAGGACAACTAGGGTTAGCGTCAGGACAAGTAGGATTAGCGTCAGGACAACTAGGGTTAGCGTCAGGACAACTAGGGTTAGCATCAGGACAACTAGGGTTATCGTCAGGACAACTAGGGTTAGCGTCAGGACAACTAGGGTTAGCGTCAGGACAAGTAGGGTTAGCGTCAGGACAACTAGGGTTAGCGTCAGGACAACTAGGGTTAGCGTCAGGAAAAGTAGGGTTAGCGTCAGGACAACTAGGGTTAGCGTCAGGACAAGTAGGGTTAGCGCCAGGACAACTAGGGTTAGCGTCAGGACAAGTAGGGTTAGCATCAGGACAACTAGGGTTAGCGTCAGGACAACTAGGGTTAGCGTCAGGACAACTAGGGTTAGCGTCAGGACAACTAGCGTTAGCGTTTGGACAACTCGGGTTAGCGTCAGGACAATTAGGGTTAGCGTCAGGACAACTCGGGTTAGCGTCAGGACAACTCGGGTTAGCGTCAGGACAACTCGGGTTAGCGTCAGGACAACTCCGGTTAGCGTCAGGACAACTCGGGTTAGCTTCAGGACAACTCGGGTTAGCGTCAGGACAACTCGGGTTAGCGTCAGGACAACTAGGGTTAGCGTCAGGACAACTCGGGTTAGCGTCAGGACAAATAGGGTTAGCGTCAGGACAACTAGGGTTAGCGTCAGGACAACTAGGGTTAGCGTCAGGACAAGTAGGGTTAGCGTCAGGACAACTAGGGTTAGCGTCAGGACAACTAGAGTTAGCGTCAGGACAACTAGGGTTAGCGTCAGGACAACTAGGGTTAGCGTCAGGACAACAAGGGTTAGCGTCAGGACAACTAGGGTTAGCGTCAGGACAACTAGGGTTGGCATCAGGACAAGTAGGGTTAGCATCAGGACAACTAGGGTTAGCGTCAGGACAACTAGGGTTGGCGTCAGGACAACTAGGGTAGGCGTCAGGACAACTAGGGTTAGCGTCAGGACAACTAGGGTTAGCGTCAGGACAACTAGGGTTAGCGTCAGGACAACTAGGGTTAGCGTCAGGACAACTAGGGTTAGCATCAGGACAACTAGGGTTAGCGTCAGGACAAGTAGGGTTAGCGTCAGGACAACTAGGGTTAGCGTCAGGACAACTAGCGTTAGCGTCAGGACAACTAGGGTTAGCCTCAGGAAAACTAGGGTTAGCGTCAGGACAACTCGGGTTAGCGTCAGGACAACTCGGGTTAGCTTCAGGACAACTCGGGTTAGCGTCAGGACAACTCGGGTTAGCGTCAGGACAACTCGGGTTAGCATCAGGACAACTAGGGTTAGCGTCAGGACAACTCGGGTTAGCGTCAGGACAAAAAGGGTTAGCGTCAGGACAACTAGGGTTAACGTCAGGACAACTAGGGTTAGCGTCAGGACAACTAGGGTTAGCGTCAGGACAAGTAGGGTTAGCGTCAGGACAACTAGGGTTAGCGTCAGGACAACTAGAGTTAGCGTCAGGACAACTAGGGTTAGCGTCAGGACAACTAGGGTTAGCGTCAGGACAACAAGGGTTAGCGTCAGGACAACTAGGGTTAGCGTCAGGACAACTAGAGTTGGCATCAGGACAACTAGGGTTAGCATCAGGACAACTAGGGTTAGTGTCAGGACAACTAGGGTTGGCGTCAGGACAACTAGGGTTGGCGTCAGGACAACTAGGGTAGGCGTCAGGACAACTAGGGTTAGCGTCAGGACAACTAGGGTTAGCGTCAGGACAACTAGGGTTAGCCTCAGGACAACTAGGGTTAGCGTCAGGACAACTAGGGTTAGCGTCAGGACAACTAGGGTTAGCGTCAGGACAACTAGGGTTAGCATCAGGACAACTAGGGTTAGCGTCAGGACAAGTAGGGTTAGCGTCAGGACAACTAGGGTTAGCGTCAGGACAACTAGCGTTAGCGTCAGGACAACTAGGGTTAGCCTCAGGAAAACTAGGGTTAGCGTCAGGACAACTGGGGTTAGCGTCAGGTCATCTACGGTTAGCGTCAGGACAACTAGGGTTAGCGTCAGGACAACTAGGGTTAGCGTCAGGACAACTAGGGTTAGCGTCAGGACAAGTAGTGTTAGCGTCAGGACAAGTAGGGTTAGCGTCAGGACAAGTAGGGTTAGCGTCAGGACAAGTAGGGTTAGCGTCAGGACAACTAGGGTTAGCGTCAGGACAACTAGGGTTAGCGTCAGGACATCTAGGGTTAGCGTCAGGACAACTAGGGTTAGCGTCAGGACAACTAGGGTTAGCGTCAGGACAACTAGGGTTAGCGTCAGGACAACTAGGGTTAGCGTCAGGACAACTAGGGTTAGCGTCAGGACAACTAGGGTTAGCGTAAGGACAACTGGGGTTAGCGTCAGGACAACTGGGGTTAGCGTCAGGACAACTAGGGTTATCGTCAGGACAACTAGGGTTAGCGTCAGGACAACTAGGGTTAGCGTCAGGACAAGTAGGGTTAGCGTCAGGACAACTAGGGTTAGCGTCAGGACAACTAGGGTTAGCGTCAGGACAAGTAGCGTTAGCGTCAGGACAAGTAGGGTTAGCGTCAGGACAACTAGGGTTAGCGTCAGGACATGTAGGGTTAGCGTCAGGACAACTAGGGTTAGCGTCAGGACAACTAGGGTTAGCGTCAGGACAACTAGGGTTATCGTCAGGACAATTAGGGTTAGCATCAGGACAACTAGGGTTAGCGTCAGGACAACTAGGGTTAGCGTCAGGACAACTAGGGTTAGCGTCAGGACAACTAGGGTTAGCATCAGGACAACTAGGGTTAGCGTCAGGACAACTCGGGTTAGCGTCAGGACAATTAGGGTTAGCGTCAGGACAACTCGGGTTAGCGTCAGGACAACTCGGGTTAGCGTCAGGACAACTCGGGTTAGCGTCAGGACAACTCGGGTTAGCTTCAGGACAACTCGGGTTAGCGTCAGGACAACTCGGGTTAGCGTCAGGACAACTAGGGTTAGCGTCAGGACAATTAGGGTTAGCGTCAGGACAACTCGGGTTAGCGTCAGGACAACTCGGGTTAGCGTCAGGACAATTAGGGTTAGCGTCAGGACAACTCGGATTAGCGTCAGGACAACTCGGGTTAGCGTCAGGACAACTCGGGTTAGCGTCAGGACAACTCGGGTTAGCGTCAGGACAACTCGGGTTAGCGTCAGGACAACTCGGGTTAGCTTCAGGACAACTCGGGTTAGCATCAGGACAACTCGGGTTAGCTTCAGGACAACTCGGGTTAGCGTCAGGACAACTCGGGTTAGCGTCAGGACAACTCGGGTTAGCGTCAGGACAACTAGGGTTAGCGTCAGGACAACTCGGGTGGGTTAGCGTCAGGACAATTAGGGTTAGCGTCAGGACAACTCGGGTTAGCGTCAGGACAACTCGGGTTAGCGTCAGGACAACTCGGGTTAGCGTCAGGACAACTCGGGTTAGCGTCAGGACAACTCGGGTTAGCGTCAGGACAACTAGGGTTAGCGTCAGGACAATTAGGGTTAGCGTCAGGACAACTCGGGTTAGCGTCAGGACAACTCGGGTTAGCGTCAGGACAATTAGGGTTAGCGTCAGGACAACTCGGGTTAGCGTCAGGACAACTCGGGTTAGCGTCAGGACAACTCGGGTTAGCGTCAGGACAACTCGGGTTAGCGTCAGGACAACTCGGGTTAGCTTCAGGACAACTCGGGTTAGCGTCAGGACAACTCGGGTTAGCGTCAGGACAACTAGGGTTAGCGTCAGGACAACTCGGGTTAGCGTCAGGACAAATAGGGTTAGCGTCAGGACAACTCGGGTTAGCGTCAGGAAAACTCGGGTTAGCGTCAGGACAACTAGGGTTAGCGTCAGGACAACTAGGGTTAGCGTCAGGACAACTCGGGTTAGCGTCAGGACAACTCGGGTTAGCGTCAGGACAACTCGGGTTAGCGTCAGGACAACTAGGGTTAGCGTCAGGACAAGTAGGGTTAGCGTCAGGTCAACTAGGGTTAGCGTCAGGACAAGTAGGGTTAGCGTCAGGACAACTAGGGTTAACGTCAGGACAACTAGGGTTAACGTCAGGACAACTAGGGTTAGCATCAGGACAACTAGGCTTAGCGTCAGGACAACTAGGGTTAGCGTCAGGACAACTAGGGTTAGCGTCAGGACAACCAGGGTTAGCGTCAGGACAACTAGGGTTAGCGTCAGGACAACTAGGGTAAGCGTCAGGACATCTAGGGTTAGCGTCAGGACAACTAAGGTTAGCGTCAGGACAACTAGGGTTAGCGTCAGGACAACTAGGGTTAGCGTCAGGACAACTAGGGTTAGCGTCAGGACAACTAGGGTTGGCATCAGGACAACTAGGGTTAGCGTCAGGACAACTAGGGTTGGCGTCAGGACAACTAGGGTTGGCGTCAGGACAACTAGGGTAGGCGTCAGGACAACTAGGGTTAGCGTCAGGACAACTATGGTTAGCGTCAGGACAACTAGGGTTAGCGTCAGGACAACTAGGGTTAGCGTCAGGACAAGTAGGGTTAGCGTCAGGACAACTAGGGTTAGCGTCAGGACAACTAGGGTTAGCGTCAGGACAACTAGGTTTAGCGTCAGGACAACTAGGGTTAGCGTCAGGACAACTAGGGTTAGCGTCAGGACAACTAGGGTTAGCGTCAGGACAACTAGGGTTAGCGTCAGGACAAGTAGGGTTAGCGTCAGGACAACTAGGGTTAGCATCAGGACAACTAGGGTTGGCATCAGGACAACTAGGGTTATCGTCAGGACAACTAGGGTTAGTGTCAGGACAACTAGGGTTGGCGTCAGGACAACTAGGGTTGGCGTCAGGACAACTAGGGTAGGCGTCAGGACAAGTAGGGTTAGCGTCAGGACAACTATGGTTAGCGTCAGGACAACTAGGGTTAGCGTCAGGACAACTAGGGTTAGCGTCAGGACAACTAGGGTTAGCGTCAGGACAACTAGGGTTAGAGTCAGGACAAGTAGGGTTAGCATCAGGACAACTTTGGTTAGCGTCAGGACAACTAGGGTTAGCGTCAGGACAAGTAGGGTTAGCGTCAGGACAAGTAGGGTTAGCCTCAGGACAAGTAGGGTTAGCGTCAGGACAACTAGGGTTAGCATCAGGACAACTAGGGTTAGCGTCAGGACAACTAGGGTTAGCGTCAGGACATCTAGGGTTAGCGTCAGGACAACTAGGGTTAGCGTCAGGACAACTAGGGTTAGCGTCAGGACAACAAGGGTTAGCGTCAGGACAACTAGGGTTAGCATCAGGACAACTAGGGTTAGCGTCAGGACAACTAGGGTTAGCGTAAGGACAACTGGGGTTAGCGTCAGGACAACTGGGGTTAGCGTCAGGACAACTAGGGTTATCGTCAGGACAACTAGGGTTAGCGTCAGGACAAGTAGGGTTAGCGTCAGGACAAGTAGGGTTAGCGTCAGGACAAGTAGGGTTAGCGTCAGGACAACTAGGGTTAGCATCAGGACAACTAGGGTTAGCGTCAGGACAAGTAGGGTTAGCGTCAGGACAACTAGGGTTAGCATCAGGACAACTAGGGTTAGCGTCAGGACAACTAGGGTTAGCGTCAGGACAACTAGGGTTAGCGTCAGGACAACTAGGGTTAGCGTCAGGACAACTAGGGTTAGCGTCAGGACAAGTAGGGTTAGCGTCAGGACAACTAGGGTTAGCGTCAGGACAACTAGGGTTAGCGTCAGGACATGTAGGGTTAGCGTCAGGACAACTAGGGTTAGCGTCAGGACAACTAGGGTTAGCGTCAGGACAAGTAGGGTTAGCGTCAGGACAAGTAGGGTTAGCGTCAGGACAACTAGGGTTAGCGTCAGGACAACTAGGGTTATCGTGAGGACAATTAGGGTTAGCGTCAGGACAACTCGGGTTAGCATCAGGACAACTCGGGTTAGCGTCAGGACAACTCGGGTTAGCTTCAGGACAACTCGGGTTAGCGTCAGGACAACTCGGGTTAGCGTCAGGACAACTCGGGTTAGCGTCAGGACAACTAGGGTTAGCGTCAGGACAATTAGGGTTAGCGTCAGGACAACTCGGGTTAGCGTCAGGACAACTCGGGTTAGCGTCAGGACAACTCGGGTTAGCGTCAGGACAACTCGGGTTAGCGTCAGGACAACTCGGGTTAGCTTCAGGACAACTCGGGTTAGCGTCAGGACAACTCGGGTTAGCGTCAGGACAACTTGGGTTAGCGTCAGGACAACTAGGGTTAGCGTCAGGACAACTCGGGTTAGCCTCAGGACAAATAGGGTTAGCGTCAGGACAACTAGGGTTAGCGTCAGGACAACTCGGGTTAGCGTCAGGACAACTCGGGTTAGCGTCAGGAAAACTCGGGTTAGCGTCAGGACAACTAGGGTTAGCGTCAGGACAAGTAGGGTTAGCGTCAGGTCAACTAGGGTTAGCGTCAGGACAAGTAGGGTTAGCGTCAGGACAACTAGGGTTAACGTCAGGACAACTAGGGTTAACGTCAGGACAACTAGGGTTAGCATCAGGACAACTAGGCTTAGTGTCAGAACAACTAGGGTTAGCGTCAGGACAACTAGGGTTAGCGTCAGGACAACCAGGGTTAGCGTCAGGACAACTAGGGTTAGCGTCAGGACAACTAGGGTAAGCGTCAGGACATCTAGGGTTAGCGTCAGGACAACTAGGGTTAGCGTCAGGACAACTAGGGTTAGCATCAGGACAACTAGGGTTAGCGTCAGGACAACTAGGGTTGGCATCAGGACAACTAGGGTTAGCGTCAGGACAACTAGGGTTAGCGTCAGGACAACTAGGGTTGGCGTCAGGACAACTAGGGTTGGCGTCAGGACAACTAGGGTAGGCGTCAGGACAACTAGGGTTAGCGTCAGGACAACTATGGTTAGCGTCAGGACAACTAGGGTTAGCGTCAGGACAACTAGGGTTAGCGTCAGGACAAGTAGGGTTAGCGTCAGGACAACTAGGGTTAGCATCAGGACAACTAGGGTTAGCGTCAGGACAACTCGGGTTAGCGTCAGGACAACTCGGGTTAGCGTCAGGACAACTCGGGTTAGCGTCAGGACAACTAGGGTTAGCGTCACGACAAGTAGGGTTAGCGTCAGGTCAACTAGGGTTAGCGTCAGGACAAGTAGGGTTAGCGTCAGGACAACTAGGGTTAACGTCAGGACAACTAGGGTTAACGTCAGGACAACTAGGGTTAGCATCAGGACAACTAGGCTTAGTGTCAGGACAACTAGGGTTAGCGTCAGGACAACTAGGGTTAGCGTCAGGACAACTCGGGTTAGCGTCAGGACAACTTGGGTTAGCGTCAGGACAACTAGGGTAAGCGTCAGGACATCTAGGGTTAGCGTCAGGACAACTAGGGTTAGCGTCAGGACAACTAGGGTTAGCGTCAGGACAACTAGGGTTAGCGTCAGGACAACTAGGGTTAGCATCAGGACAACTAGGGTTAGCGTCAGGACAACTAGGGTTGGCATCAGGACAACTAGGGTTAGCGTCAGGACAACTAGGGTTAGCGTCAGGACAACTAGGGTTGGCGTCAGGACAACTAGGGTTGGCGTCAGGACAACTAGGGTAGGCGTCAGGACAACTAGGGTTAGCGTCAGGACAACTATGGTTAGCGTCAGGACAACTAGGGTTAGCGTCAGGACAGCTAGGGTTAGCGTCAGGACAAGTAGGGTTAGCGTCAGGACAACTAGGGTTAGCGTCAGGACAACTAGGTTGAGCGTCAGGACAACTAGGGTTAGCATCAGGACAACTAGGGTTAGCGTCAGGACAAGTAGGGTTAGCGTCAGGACAACTAGGGTTAGCGTCAGGACAACTAGGGTTAGCGTCAGGACAACTAGGGTTGGCATCAGGACAACTAGGGTTATCGTCAGGACAACTAGGGTTAGTGTCAGGACAACTAGGGTTGGCGTCAGGACAACTAGGGTTGGCGTCAGGACAACTAGGGTAGGCGTCAGGACAAGTAGGGTTAGCGTCAGGACAACTATGGTTAGCGTCAGGACAACTAGGGTTAGCGTCAGGACAACTAGGGTTAGCGTCAGGACAACTAGGGTTAGCGTCAGGACAACTAGGGTTAGAGTCAGGAAAAGTAGGGTTAGCATCAGGACAACTTTGGTTAGCGTCAGGACAACTCGGGTTAGCGTCAGGACAACTCGGGTTAGCTTCAGGACAACTCGGGTTAGCGTCAGGACAACTCGGGTTAGCGTCAGTACAACTCGGGTTAGCGTGAGGACAACTAGGGTTAGCGTCAGGACAACTCGGGTTAGCGTCAGGACAAATAGGGTTAGCGTCAGGACAACTCGGGTTAGCGTCAGGAAAACTCGGGTTAGCGTCAGGACAACTAGGGTTAGCGTCAGGACAACTAGGGTTAGCGTCAGGACAACTCGGGTTAGCGTCAGGACAACTCGGGTTAGCGTCAGGAAAACTCGGGTTAGCGTCAGGACAACTAGGGTTAGCGTCAGGACAAGTAGGGTTAGCGTCAGGTCAACTAGGGTTAGCGTCAGGACAAGTAGGGTTAGCGTCAGGACAACTAGGGTTAACGTCAGGACAACTAGGGTTAACGTCAGGACAACTAGGGTTAGCTTCAGGACAACTAGGCTTAGCGTCAGGACAACTAGGGTTAGCGTCAGGACAACTAGGGTTAGCGTCAGGACAACCAGGGTTAGCGTCAGGACAACTAGGGTTAGCGTCAGGACAACTAGGGTAAGCGTCAGGACATCTAGGGTTAGCGTCAGGACAACTAAGGTTAGCGTCAGGACAACTAGGGTTAGCGTCAGGACAACTAGGGTTAGCGTCAGGACAACTAGGGTTAGCGTCAGGACAACTAGGGTTGGCATCAGGACAACTAGGGTTAGCGTCAGGACAACTAGGGTTGGCGTCAGGACAACTAGGGTTGGCGTCAGGACAACTAGGGTAGGCGTCAGGACAACTAGGGTTAGCGTCAGGACAACTATGGTTAGCGTCAGGACAACTAGGGTTAGCGTCAGGACAACTAGGGTTAGCGTCAGGACAAGTAGGGTTAGCGTCAGGACAACTAGGGTTAGCGTCAGGACAACTAGGGTTAGCGTCAGGACAACTAGGTTTAGCGTCAGGACAACTAGGGTTAGCGTCAGGACAACTAGGGTTAGCGTCAGGACAACTAGGGTTAGCGTCAGGACAACTAGGGTTAGCGTCAGGACAAGTAGGGTTAGCGTCAGGACAACTAGGGTTAGCATCAGGACAACTAGGGTTGGCATCAGGACAACTAGGGTTATCGTCAGGACAACTAGGGTTAGTGTCAGGACAACTAGGGTTGGCGTCAGGACAACTAGGGTTGGCGTCAGGACAACTAGGGTAGGCGTCAGGACAAGTAGGGTTAGCGTCAGGACAACTAGGGTTAGCATCAGGACAACTAGGGTTAGCGTCAGGACAACTAGGGTTAGCGTCAGGACATCTAGGGTTAGCGTCAGGACAACTAGGGTTAGCGTCAGGACAACTAGGGTTAGCGTCAGGACAACAAGGGTTAGCGTCAGGACAACTAGGGTTAGCATCAGGACAACTAGGGTTAGCGTCAGGACAACTAGGGTTAGCGTCAGGACAACTAGGGTTGGCATCAGGACAACTAGGGTTAGCGTCAGGACAACTAGGGTTGGCGTCAGGACAACTAGGGTTGGCGTCAGGACAACTAGGGTAGGCGTCAGGACAACTAGGGTTAGCGTCAGGACAACTAGGGTTAGCGTCAGGACAACTAGGGTTAGCGTCAGGACAAGTAGGGTTAGCGTCAGGACAACTAGGGTTAGCGTCAGGACAACTAGGGTTAGCGTCAGGACAACTAGGTTTAGCGTCAGGACAACTAGGGTTAGCGTCAGGACAACTAGGGTTAGCGTCAGGACAACTAGGGTTAGCGTCAGGACAACTAGGGTTAGCGTCAGGACAAGTAGGGTTAGCGTCAGGACAACTAGGGTTAGCATCAGGACAACTAGGGTTGGCATCAGGACAACTAGGGTTATCGTCAGGACAACTAGGGTTAGTGTCAGGACAACTAGGGTTGGCGTCAGGACAACTAGGGTTGGCGTCAGGACAACTAGGGTAGGCGTCAGGACAAGTAGGGTTAGCGTCAGGACAACTATGGTTAGCGTCAGGACAACTAGGGTTAGCGTCAGGACAACTAGGGTTAGCGTCAGGACAACTAGGGTTAGAGTCAGGACAAGTAGGGTTAGCATCAGGACAACTTTGGTTAGCGTCAGGACAACTAGGGTTAGCGTCAGGACAAGTAGGGTTAGCGTCAGGACAAGTAGGGTTAGCCTCAGGACAAGTAGGGTTAGCGTCAGGACAACTAGGGTTAGCATCAGGACAACTAGGGTTAGCGTCAGGACAACTAGGGTTAGCGTCAGGACATCTAGGGTTAGCGTCAGGACAACTAGGGTTAGCGTCAGGACAACTAGGGTTAGCGTCAGGACAACAAGGGTTAGCGTCAGGACAACTAGGGTTAGCATCAGGACAACTAGGGTTAGCGTCAGGACAACTAGGGTTAGCGTAAGGACAACTGGGGTTAGCGTCAGGACAACTGGGGTTAGCGTCAGGACAACTAGGGTTATCGTCAGGACAACTAGGGTTAGCGTCAGGACAAGTAGGGTTAGCGTCAGGACAAGTAGGGTTAGCGTCAGGACAAGTAGGGTTAGCGTCAGGACAACTAGGGTTAGCATCAGGACAACTAGGGTTAGCGTCAGGACAAGTAGGGTTAGCGTCAGGACAACTAGGGTTAGCATCAGGACAACTAGGGTTAGCGTCAGGACAACTAGGGTTAGCGTCAGGACAACTAGGGTTAGCGTCAGGACAACTAGGGTTAGCGTCAGGACAACTAGGGTTAGCGTCAGGACAAGTAGGGTTAGCGTCAGGACAACTAGGGTTAGCGTCAGGACAACTAGGGTTAGCGTCAGGACATGTAGGGTTAGCGTCAGGACAACTAGGGTTAGCGTCAGGACAACTAGGGTTAGCGTCAGGACAAGTAGGGTTAGCGTCAGGACAACTAGGGTTAGCGTCAGGACAACTAGGGTTAGCGTCAGGACAACTAGGGTTATCGTGAGGACAATTAGGGTTAGCATCAGGACAACTAGGGTTAGCGTCAGGACAACTAGGGTTAGCGTCAGGACAACTATGGTTAGCGTCAGGACAACTAGGGTTAGCGTCAGGACAACTAGGGTTAGCGTCAGGACAACTCGGGTTAGCGTCAGGACAATTAGGGTTAGCGTCAGGACAACTCGGGTTAGCGTCAGGACAACTCGGGTTAGCGTCAGGACAACTCGGGTTAGCATCAGGACAACTCGGGTTAGCGTCAGGACAACTCGGGTTAGCTTCAGGACAACTCGGGTTAGCGTCAGGACAACTCGGGTTAGCGTCAGGACAACTCGGGTTAGCGTCAGGACAACTAGGGTTAGCGTCAGGACAATTAGGGTTAGCGTCAGGACAACTCGGGTTAGCGTCAGGACAACTCGGGTTAGCGTCAGGACAACTCGGGTTAGCGTCAGGACAACTCGGGTTAGCGTCAGGACAACTCGGGTTAGCGTCAGGACAACTCGGGTTAGCTTCAGGACAACTCGGGTTAGCGTCAGGACAACTCGGGTTAGCGTCAGGACAACTCGGGTTAGCGTCAGGACAACTAGGGTTAGCGTCAGGACAACTCAGGTTAGCCTCAGGACAAATAGGGTTAGCGTCAGGACAACTAGGGTTAGCGTCAGGACAACTCGGGTTAGCGTCAGGACAACTCGGGTTAGCGTCAGGAAAACTCGGGTTAGCGTCAGGACAACTAGGGTTAGCGTCAGGACAAGTAGGGTTAGCGTCAGGTCAACTAGGGTTAGCGTCAGGACAAGTAGGGTTAGCGTCAGGACAACTAGGGTTAACGTCAGGACAACTAGGGTTAACGTCAGGACAACTAGGGTTAGCATCAGGACAACTAGGCTTAGTGTCAGAACAACTAGGGTTAGCGTCAGGACAACTAGGGTTAGCGTCAGGACAACCAGGGTTAGCGTCAGGACAACTAGGGTTAGCGTCAGGACAACTAGGGTAAGCGTCAGGACATCTAGGGTTAGCGTCAGGACAACTAGGGTTAGCGTCAGGACAACTAGGGTTAGCATCAGGACAACTAGGGTTAGCGTCAGGACAACTAGGGTTGGCATCAGGACAACTAGGGTTAGCGTCAGGACAACTAGGGTTAGCGTCAGGACAACTAGGGTTGGCGTCAGGACAACTAGGGTTGGCGTCAGGACAACTAGGGTAGGCGTCAGGACAACTAGGGTTAGCGTCAGGACAACTATGGTTAGCGTCAGGACAACTAGGGTTAGCGTCAGGACAACTAGGGTTAGCGTCAGGACAAGTAGGGTTAGCGTCAGGACAACTAGGGTTAGCGTCAGGACAACTAGGGTTAGCGTCAGGACAACTCGGGTTAGCGTCAGGACAACTCGGGTTAGCGTCAGGACAACTCGGGTTAGCGTCAGGACAACTAGGGTTAGCGTCACGACAAGTAGGGTTAGCGTCAGGTCAACTAGGGTTAGCGTCAGGACAAGTAGGGTTAGCGTCAGGACAACTAGGGTTAACGTCAGGACAACTAGGGTTAACGTCAGGACAACTAGGGTTAGCATCAGGACAACTAGGCTTAGTGTCAGGACAACTAGGGTTAGCGTCAGGACAACTAGGGTTAGCGTCAGGACAACCAGGGTTAGCGTCAGGACAACTAGGGTTAGCGTCAGGACAACTAGGGTAAGCGTCAGGACATCTAGGGTTAGCGTCAGGACAACTAGGGTTAGCGTCAGGACAACTAGGGTTAGCGTCAGGACAACTAGGGTTAGCGTCAGGACAACTAGGGTTAGCATCAGGACAACTAGGGTTAGCGTCAGGACAACTAGGGTTGGCATCAGGACAACTAGGGTTAGCGTCAGGACAACTAGGGTTAGCGTCAGGACAACTAGGGTTGGCGTCAGGACAACTAGGGTTGGCGTCAGGACAACTAGGGTAGGCGTCAGGACAACTAGGGTTAGCGTCAGGACAACTATGGTTAGCGTCAGGACAACTAGGGTTAGCGTCAGGACAGCTAGGGTTAGCGTCAGGACAAGTAGGGTTAGCGTCAGGACAACTAGGGTTAGCGTCAGGACAACTAGGTTGAGCGTCAGGACAACTAGGGTTAGCGTCAGGACAACTAGGGTTAGCGTCAGGACAACTAGGGTTAGCGTCAGGACAAGTAGGGTTAGCGTCAGGACAACTAGGGTTAGCGTCAGGACAACTAGGGTTAGCGTCAGGACAACTAGGGTTGGCATCAGGACAACTAGGGTTATCGTCAGGACAACTAGGGTTAGTGTCAGGACAACTAGGGTTGGCGTCAGGACAACTAGGGTTGGCGTCAGGACAACTAGGGTAGGCGTCAGGACAAGTAGGGTTAGCGTCAGGACAACTATGGTTAGCGTCAGGACAACTAGGGTTAGCGTCAGGACAACTAGGGTTAGCGTCAGGACAACTAGGGTTAGCGTCAGGACAACTAGGGTTAGAGTCAGGAAAAGTAGGGTTAGCATCAGGAAAAGTAGGGTTAGCATCAGGACAACTTTGGTTAGCGTCAGGACAACTCGGGTTAGCGTCAGGACAACTCGGGTTAGCTTCAGGACAACTCGGGTTAGCGTCAGGACAACTCGGGTTAGCGTCAGTACAACTCGGGTTAGCGTGAGGACAACTAGGGTTAGCGTCAGGACAACTCGGGTTAGCGTCAGGACAAATAGGGTTAGCGTCAGGAAAACTCGGGTTAGCGTCAGGACAACTCGGGTTAGCGTCAGGACAACTAGGGTTAGCGTCAGGACAACTCGGGTTAGCGTCAGGACAACTCGGGTTAGCGTCAGGAAAACTCGGGTTAGCGTCAGGAAAACTCGGGTTAGCGTCAGGACAACTAGGGTTAGCGTCAGGACAAGTAGGGTTAGCGTCAGGTCAACTAGGGTTAGCGTCAGGACAAGTAGGGTTAGCGTCAGGACAACTAGGGTTAACGTCAGGACAACTAGGGTTAACGTCAGGACAACTAGGGTTAGCATCAGGACAACTAGGCTTAGTGTCAGAACAACTAGGGTTAGCGTCAGGACAACTAGGGTTAGCGTCAGGACAACCAGGGTTAGCGTCAGGACAACTAGGGTTAGCGTCAGGACAACTAGGGTAAGCGTCAGGACATCTAGGGTTAGCGTCAGGACAACTAGGGTTAGCGTCAGGACAACTCGGGTTAGCGTCAGGACAACTAGGGTTAGCGTCAGGACAACTAGGGTTAGCGTCAGGACAACTAGGGTTAGCGTCAGGACAACTAGGGTTAGCGTCAGGACAACTAGGGTTGGCGTCAGGACAACTAGGGTTGGCGTCAGGACAACTAGGGTAGGCGTCAGGACAACTAGGGTTAGCGTCAGGACAACTATGGTTAGCGTCAGGACAACTAGGGTTAGCGTCAGGACAACTAGGGTTAGCGTCAGGACAACTAGGGTTGGCATCAGGACAACTAGGGTTAGCGTCAGGACAACTAGGGTTAGCGTCAGGACAACTAGGGTTGGCGTCAGGACAACTAGGGTTGGCGTCAGGACAACTAGGGTAGGCGTCAGGACAACTATGGTTAGCGTCAGGACAACTAGGGTTAGCGTCAGGACAACTAGGGTTAGCGTCAGGACAACTAGGGTTAGCGTCAGGACAACTAGGGTTAGCGTCAGGACAACTAGGGTTAGCGTCAGGACAACTAGGGTTGGCATCAGGACAACTAGGGTTAGCGTCAGGACAACTAGGGTTAGCGTCAGGACAACTAGGGTTAGAGTCAGGACAAGTAGGGTTAGCATCAGGACAACTTTGGTTAGCGTCAGGACAACTCGGGTTAGCGTCAGGACAACTCGGGTTAGCTTCAGGACAACTCGGGTTAGCGTCAGGACAACTCGGGTTAGCGTCAGGACAACTCGGGTTAGCGTCAGGACAACTAGGGTTAGCGTCAGGACAACTCGGGTTAGCGTCAGGACAAATAGGGTTAGCGTCAGGACAACTCGGGTTAGCGTCAGGAAAACTCGGGTTAGCGTCAGGACAACTAGGGTTAGCGTCAGGACAACTAGGGTTAGCGTCAGGACAACTCGGGTTAGCGTCAGGACAACTCGGGTTAGCGTCAGGAAAACTCGGGTTAGCGTCAGGACAACTAGGGTTAGCGTCAGGACAAGTAGGGTTAGCGTCAGGTCAACTAGGGTTAGCGTCAGGACAAGTAGGGTTAGCGTCAGGACAACTAGGGTTAACGTCAGGACAACTACTGTTAACGTCAGGACAACTAGGGTTAGCATCAGGACAACTAGGCTTAGTGTCAGGACAACTAGGCTTAGTGTCAGAACAACTAGGGTTAGCGTCAGGACAACTAGGGTTAGCGTCAGGACAACCAGGGTTAGCGTCAGGACAACTAGGGTTAGCGTCAGGACAACTAGGGTAAGCGTCAGGACATCTAGGGTTAGCGTCAGGACAACTAGGGTTAGCGTCAGGACAACTCGGGTTAGCGTCAGGACAACTAGGGTTAGCGTCAGGACAACTAGGGTTAGCGTCAGGACAACTAGGGTTAGCGTCAGGACAACTAGGGTTAGCGTCAGGACAACTAGGGTTGGCGTCAGGACAACTAGGGTTGGCGTCAGGACAACTAGGGTAGGCGTCAGGACAACTAGGGTTAGCGTCAGGACAACTATGGTTAGCGTCAGGACAACTAGGGTTAGCGTCAGGACAACTAGGGTTAGCGTCAGGACAACTAGGGTTGGCATCAGGACAACTAGGGTTAGCGTCAGGACAACTAGGGTTAGCGTCAGGACAACTAGGGTTGGCGTCAGGACAACTAGGGTTGGCGTCAGGACAACTAGGGTAGGCGTCAGGACAACTATGGTTAGCGTCAGGACAACTAGGGTTAGCGTCAGGACAACTAGGGTTAGCGTCAGGACAACTAGGGTTAGCGTCAGGACAACTAGGGTTAGCGTCAGGACAACTAGGGTTAGCGTCAGGACAACTAGGGTTGGCATCAGGACAACTAGGGTTAGCGTCAGGACAACTAGGGTTAGCGTCAGGACAACTAGGGTTAGAGTCAGGACAAGTAGGGTTAGCATCAGGACAACTTTGGTTAGCGTCAGGACAACTCGGGTTAGCGTCAGGACAACTCGGGTTAGCTTCAGGACAACTCGGGTTAGCGTCAGGACAACTCGGGTTAGCGTCAGGACAACTCGGGTTAGCGTCAGGACAACTAGGGTTAGCGTCAGGACAACTCGGGTTAGCGTCAGGACAAATAGGGTTAGCGTCAGGACAACTCGGGTTAGCGTCAGGAAAACTCGGGTTAGCGTCAGGACAACTAGGGTTAGCGTCAGGACAACTAGGGTTAGCGTCAGGACAACTCGGGTTAGCGTCAGGACAACTCGGGTTAGCGTCAGGAAAACTCGGGTTAGCGTCAGGACAACTAGGGTTAGCGTCAGGACAAGTAGGGTTAGCGTCAGGTCAACTAGGGTTAGCGTCAGGACAAGTAGGGTTAGCGTCAGGACAACTAGGGTTAACGTCAGGACAACTACTGTTAACGTCAGGACAACTAGGGTTAGCATCAGGACAACTAGGCTTAGTGTCAGAACAACTAGGGTTAGCGTCAGGACAACTAGGGTTAGCGTCAGGACAACCAGGGTTAGCGTCAGGACAACTAGGGTTAGCGTCAGGACAACTAGGGTAAGCGTCAGGACATCTAGGGTTAGCGTCAGGACAACTAGGGTTAGCGTCAGGACAACTAGGGTTAGCGTCAGGACAACTAGGGTTAGCGTCAGGACAACTAGGGTTAGCGTCAGGACAACTAGGGTTGGCATCAGGACAACTAGGGTTAGCGTCAGGACAACTAGGGTTAGCGTCAGGACAACTAGGGTTGGCGTCAGGACAACTAGGGTTGGCGTCAGGACAACTAGGGTAGGCGTCAGGACAACTAGGGTTAGCGTCAGGACAACTATGGTTAGCGTCAGGACAACTAGGGTTAGCGTCAGGACAACTAGGGTTAGCGTCAGGACAAGTAGGGTTAGCGTCAGGACAACTAGGGTTAGCGTCAGGACAACTAGGGTTAGCGTCAGGACAACTCGGGTTAGCGTCAGGACAACTCGGGTTAGCGTCAGGACAACTCGGGTTAGCGTCAGGACAACTAGGGTTAGCGTCAGGACAAGTAGGGTTAGCGTCAGGTCAACTAGGGTTAGCGTCAGGACAAGTAGGGTTAGCGTCAGGACAACTAGGGTTAACGTCAGGACAACTAGGGTTAACGTCAGGACAACTAGGGTTAGCATCAGGACAACTAGGCTTAGTGTCAGGACAACTAGGGTTAGCGTCAGGACAACTAGGGTTAGCGTCAGGACAACCAGGGTTAGCGTCAGGACAACTAGGGTTAGCGTCAGGACAACTAGGGTAAGCGTCAGGACATCTAGGGTTAGCGTCAGGACAACTAGGGTTAGCGTCAGGACAACTAGGGTTAGCGTCAGGACAACTAGGGTTAGCGTCAGGACAACTAGGGTTAGCGTCAGGACAACTAGGGTTGGCATCAGGACAACTAGGGTTAGCGTCAGGACAACTAGGGTTAGCGTCAGGACAACTAGGGTTAGCGTCAGGACAACTAGGGTTGGCGTCAGGACAACTAGGGTTGGCGTCAGGACAACTAGGGTAGGCGTCAGGACAACTAGGGTTAGCGTCAGGACAACTAGGGTTAGCGTCAGGACAACTAGGGTTAGCGTCAGGACAACTAGGGTTAGCGTCAGGACAACTAGGGTTAGCGTCAGGACAACTAGGTTTAGCGTCAGGACAACTAGGGTTAGCGTCAGGACAACTAGGGTTAGCGTCAGGACAACTAGGGTTAGCGTCAGGACAACTAGGGTTAGCGTCAGGACAAGTAGGGTTAGCGTCAGGACAACTAGGGTTAGCGTCAGGACAACTAGGGTTAGCGTCAGGACAACTAGGGTTGGCATCAGGACAACTAGGGTTATCGTCAGGACAACTAGGGTTAGCGTCAGGACAACTAGGGTTGGCGTCAGGACAACTAGGGTTGGCGTCAGGACAACTAGGGTAGGCGTCAGGACAAGTAGGGTTAGCGTCAGGACAACTATGGTTAGCGTCAGGACAACTAGGGTTAGCGTCAGGACAACTAGGGTTAGCGTCAGGACAACTAGGGTTAGAGTCAGGACAAGTAGGGTTAGCATCAGGACAACTTTGGTTAGCGTCAGGACAACTAGGGTTAGCGTCAGGACAAGTAGGGTTAGCGTCAGGACAAGTAGGGTTAGCGTCAGGACAAGTAGGGTTAGCGTCAGGACAACTAGGGTTAGCGTCAGGACAACTAGGGTTAGCGTCAGGACAACTAGGGTTAGCGTCAGGACAACTAGGGTTAGCGTCAGGACATCTAGGGTTAGCGTCAGGACAACTAGGGTTAGCGTCAGGACAACTAGGGTTAGCGTCAGGACAACTAGGGTTAGCGTCAGGACAACTAGGGTTAGCATCAGGACAACTAGGGTTAGCGTCAGGACAACTAGGGTTAGCGTAAGGACAACTGGGGTTAGCGTCAGGACAACTGGGGTTAGCGTCAGGACAACTAGGGTTATCGTCAGGACAACTAGGGTTAGCGTCAGGACAACTAGGGTTAGCGTCAGGACAAGTAGGGTTAGCGTCAGGACAAGTAGGGTTAGCGTCAGGACAACTAGGGTTAGCATCAGGACAACTAGGGTTAGCGTCAGGACAAGTAGGGTTAGCGTCAGGACAAGTAGGGTTAGCATCAGGACAACTAGGGTTAGCGTCAGGACAACTAGGGTTAGCGTCAGGACAAGTAGGGTTAGCGTCAGGACAACTAGGGTTAGCGTCAGGACAACTAGGGTTAGCGTCAGGACAAGTAGGGTTAGCGTCAGGACAACTAGGGTTAGCGTCAGGACAACTAGGGTTAGCGTCAGGACATGTAGGGTTAGCGTCAGGACAACTAGGGTTAGCGTCAGGACAACTAGGGTTAGCGTCAGGACAAGTAGGGTTAGCGTCAGGACAACTAGGGTTAGCGTCAGGACAACTAGGGTTAGCGTCAGGACAACTAGGGTTATCGTCAGGACATTTAGGGTTAGCATCAGGACAACTAGGGTTAGCGTCAGGACAACTAGGGTTAGCGTCAGGACAACTAGGGTTAGCGTCAGGACAACTAGGGTTAGCGTCAGGACAACTCGGGTTAGCGTCAGGACAATTAGGGTTAGCGTCAGGACAACTCGGGTTAGCGTCAGGACAACTCGGGTTAGCGTCAGGACAACTCGGGTTAGCGTCAGGACAACTCGGGTTAGCTTCAGGACAACTCGGGTTAGCGTCAGGACAACTCGGGTTAGCGTCAGGACAACTCGGGTTAGCGTCAGGACAACTAGGGTTAGCGTCAGGACAATTAGGGTTAGCGTCAGGACAACTCGGGTTAGCGTCAGGACAACTCGGGTTAGCGTCAGGACAACTCGGGTTAGCGTCAGGACAACTCGGGTTAGCGTCAGGACAACTCGGGTTAGCGTCAGGACAACTCGGGTTAGCTTCAGGACAACTCGGGTTAGCGTCAGGACAACTCGGGTTAGCGTCAGGACAACTCGGGTTAGCGTCAGGACAACTAGGGTTAGCGTCAGGACAACTCGGGTTAGCGTCAGGACAAATAGGGTTAGCGTCAGGACAACTCGGGTTAGCGTCAGGAAAACTCGGGTTAGCGTCAGGACAACTAGGGTTAGCGTCAGTACAACTAGGGTTAGCGTCAGGACAACTCGGGTTAGCGTCAGGACAACTCGGGTTAGCGTCAGGACAACTCGGGTTAGCGTCAGGACAACTAGGGTTAGCGTCAGGACAAGTAGGGTTAGCGTCAGGTCAACTAGGGTTAGCGTCAGGACAAGTAGGGTTAGCGTCAGGACAACTAGGGTTAACGTCAGGACAACTAGGGTTAACGTCAGGACAACTAGGGTTAGCATCAGGACAACAAGGCTTAGTGTCAGAACAACTAGGGTTAGCGTCAGGACAACTAGGGTTAGCGTCAGGACAACCAGGGTTAGCGTCAGGACAACTAGGGTTAGCGTCAGGACAACTAGGGTAAGCGTCAGGACATCTAGGGTTAGCGTCAGGACAACTAGGGTTAGCGTCAGGACAACTAGGGTTAGCGTCAGGACAACTAGGGTTAGCGTCAGGACAACTAGGGTTAGCGTCAGGACAACTAGGGTTGGCATCAGGACAACTAGGGTTAGCGTCAGGACAACTAGGGTTAGCGTCAGGACAACTAGGGTTAGCGTCAGGACAACTAGGGTTGGCGTCAGGACAACTAGGGTTGGCGTCAGGACAACTAGGGTAGGCGTCAGGACAACTAGGGTTAGCGTCAGGACAACTAGGGTTAGCGTCAGGACAACTAGGGTTAGCGTCAGGACAAGTAGGGTTAGCGTCAGGACAAGTAGGGTTAGCGTCAGGACAACTACGGTTAGCGTCAGGACAACTAGGTTTAGCGTCAGGACAACTAGGGTTAGCGTCAGGACAACTAGGGTTAGCGTCAGGACAACTAGGGTTAGCGTCAGGACAACTAGGGTTAGCGTCAGGACAAGTAGGGTTAGCGTCAGGACAAGTAGGGTTAGCGTCAGGACAACTAGGGTTAGCGTCAGGACAACTAGGGTTAGCGTCAGGACAACTAGGGTTGGCATCAGGACAACTAGGGTTATCGTCAGGACAACTAGGGTTAGTGTCAGGACAACTAGGGTTGGCGTCAGGACAACTAGGGTTGGCGTCAGGACAAGTAGGGTTAGCGTCAGGACAACTATGGTTAGCGTCAGGACAACTAGGGTTAGCGTCAGGACAACTAGGGTTAGCGTCAGGACAACTAGGGTTAGAGTCAGGATAAGTAGGGTTAGCATCAGGACAACTTTGGTTAGCGTCAGGACAACTAGGGTTAGCGTCAGGACAACTAGGGTTAGCGTCAGGACAACTAGGTTTAGCGTCAGGACAACTAGGGTTAGCGTCAGGACAACTAGGTTTAGCGTCAGGACAACTAGGGTTAGCATCAGGACAACTAGGGTTATCGTCAGGACAACTAGGGTTAGCGTCAGGACAACTAGGGTTAGCGTCAGGACAACTAGGGTTAGCGTCAGGACAACTAGGGTGAGCGTCAGGACAAGTAGGGTTAGCGTCAGGACAACTAGGGTTAGCGTCAGGACAACTAGGGTTAGCGTCAGGACAAGTAGGGTTAGCGTCAGGACAACTAGGGATAGCGTCAGGACAAGTAGGGTTAGCGTCAGGACAACTAGGGTTAGCGTCAGGACAAGTAGGGTTAGCGTCAGGACAACTAGGGTTAGCGTCAGGACAACTAGGGTTAGCGTCAGGACAAGTAGGGTTAGCGTCAGGACAAGTAGGGTTAGCGTCAGGACAACTAGGGTTAGCGTCAGGACAACTCGGGTTAGCGTCAGGACAACTAGGGTTAGCGTCAGGACAATTAGGGTTAGCGTCAGGACAACTCGGGTTAGCGTCAGGACAACTCGGGTTAGCGTCAGGACAACTCGGGTTAGCGTCAGGACAACTCGGGTTAGCTTCAGGACAACTCGGGTTAGCGTCAGGACAACTCGGGTTAGCGTCAGGACAACTCGGGTTAGCGTCAGGACAACTAGGGTTAGCGTCAGGACAACTAGGGTTAGCGTCAGGACAACTCGGGTTAGCGTCAGGACAAATAGGGTTAGCGTCAGGACAACTCGGGTTAGCGTCAGGAAAACTCGGGTTAGCATCAGGACAACTAGGGTTAGCGTCAGGACAACTAGGGTTAGCGTCAGGACAACTCGGGTTAGCGTCAGGACAACTAGGGTTAGCGTCAGGACAAGTAGGGTTAGCGTCAGGTCAACTAGGGTTAGCGTCAGGACAAGTAGGGTTAGCGTCAGGACAACTAGGGTTAACGTCAGGACAACTAGGGTTAACGTCAGGACAACTAGGGTTAGCATCAGGACAACAAGGCTTAGTGTCAGAACAACTAGGGTTAGCGTCAGGACAACTAGGGTTAGCGTCAGGACAACCAGGGTTAGCGTCAGGACAACTAGGGTTAGCGTCAGGACAACTAGGGTAAGCGTCAGGACATCTAGGGTTAGCGTCAGGACAACTAGGGTTAGCGTCAGGACAACTAGGGTTAGCGTCAGGACAACTAGGGTTAGCGTCAGGACAACTAGGGTTAGCGTCAGGACAACTAGCGTTGGCATCAGGACAACTAGGGTTAGCGTCAGGACAACTAGGGTTAGCGTCAGGACAACTAGGGTTGGCGTCAGGACAACTAGGGTTGGCGTCAGGACAACTAGGGTAGGCGTCAGGACAACTAGGGTTAGCGTCAGGACAACTATGGTTAGCGTCAGGACAACTAGGGTTAGCGTCAGGACAACTAGGGTTAGCGTCAGGACAAGTAGGGTTAGCGTCAGGACAACTAGGGTTAGCGTCAGGACAACTAGTGTTAGCGTCAGGACAACTAGGTTTAGCGTCAGGACAACTAGGGTTAGCGTCAGGACAACTAGGGTTAGCGTCAGGACAACTAGGGTTAGCGTCAGGACAACTAGGGTTAGCGTCAGGACAAGTAGGGTTAGCGTCAGGACAACTAGGGTTAGCGTCAGGACAACTAGGGTTAGCGTCAGGACAACTAGGGTTAGCGTCAGGACAACTAGGGTTAGCGTCAGGACAACTAGGGTTGGCATCAGGACAACTAGGGTTAGCGTCAGGACAACTAGGGTTAGCGTCAGGACAACTAGGGTTGGCGTCAGGACAACTAGGGTTGGCGTCAGGACAACTAGGGTAGGCGTCAGGACAACTAGGGTTAGCGTCAGGACAACTATGGTTAGCGTCAGGACAACTAGGGTTAGCGTCAGGACAACTAGGGTTAGCGTCAGGACAAGTAGGGTTAGCGTCAGGACAACTAAGGTTAGCGTCAGGACAACTAGGGTTAGCGTCAGGACAACTAGGTTTAGCGTCAGGACAACTAGGGTTAGCGTCAGGACAACTAGGGTTAGCGTCAGGACAACTAGGGTTAGCGTCAGGACAACTAGGGTTAGCGTCAGGACAAGTAGGGTTAGCGTCAGGACAACTAGGGTTAGCGTCAGGACAACTAGGGTTAGCGTCAGGACAACTAGGGTTGGCATCAGGACAACTAGGGTTATCGTCAGGACAACTAGGGTTAGTGTCAGGACAACTAGGGTTGGCGTCAGGACAACTAGGGTTGGCGTCAGGACAACTAGGGTAGGCGTCAGGACAAGTAGGGTTAGCGTCAGGACAACTATGGTTAGCGTCAGGACAACTAGGGTTAGCGTCAGGACAACTAGGGTTAGCGTCAGGACAACTAGGGTTAGAGTCAGGATAAGTAGGGTTAGCATCAGGACAACTTTGGTTAGCGTCAGGACAACTAGGGTTAGCGTCAGGACAACTAGGGTTAGCGTCAGGACAACTAGGTTTAGCGTCAGGACAACTAGGGTTAGCGTCAGGACAACTAGGGTTAGCGTCAGGACAACTAGGGTTAGCGTCAGGACAAGTAGGATTAGCGTCAGGACAACTAGGTTTAGCGTCAGGACAACTAGGGTTAGCATCAGGACAACTAGGGTTATCGTCAGGACAACTAGGGTTAGCGTCAGGACAACTAGGGTTAGCGTCAGGACAACTAGGGTTAGCGTCAGGACAACTAGGGTGAGCGTCAGGACAAGTAGGGTTAGCGTCAGGACAACTAGGGTTAGCGTCAGGACAACTAGGGTTAGCGTCAGGACAAGTAGGGTTAGCGTCAGGACAACTAGGGATAGCGTCAGGACAAGTAGGGTTAGCGTCAGGACAACTAGGGTTAGCGTCAGGACAAGTAGGGTTAGCGTCAGGACAACTAGGGTTAGCGTCAGGACAACTAGGGTTAGCGTCAGGACAAGTAGGGTTAGCGTCAGGACAAGTAGGGTTAGCGTCAGGACAACTAGGGTTAGCGTCAGGACAACTCGGGTTAGCGTCAGGACAACTAGGGTTAGCGTCAGGACAATTAGGGTTAGCGTCAGGACAACTCGGGTTAGCGTCAGGACAACTCGGGTTAGCGTCAGGACAACTCGGTTTAGCGTCAGGACAACTCGGGTTAGCTTCAGGACAGCTAGGGTTAACGTCAGGACAACTAGGGTTAACGTCAGGACAACTAGGGTTAGCATCAGGACAACAAGGCTTAGTGTCAGAACAACTAGGGTTAGCGTCAGGACAACTAGGGTTAGCGTCAGGACAACCAGGGTTAGCGTCAGGACAACTAGGGTTAGCGTCAGGACAACTAGGGTAAGCGTCAGGACATCTAGGGTTAGCGTCAGGACAACTAGGGTTAGCGTCAGGACAACTAGGGTTAGCGTCAGGACAACTAGGGTTAGCGTCAGGACAACTAGGGTTAGCGTCAGGACAACTAGCGTTGGCATCAGGACAACTAGGGTTAGCGTCAGGACAACTAGGGTTAGCGTCAGGACAACTAGGGTTGGCGTCAGGACAACTAGGGTTGGCGTCAGGACAACTAGGGTAGGCGTCAGGACAACTAGGGTTAGCGTCAGGACAACTATGGTTAGCGTCAGGACAACTAGGGTTAGCGTCAGGACAACTAGGGTTAGCGTCAGGACAAGTAGGGTTAGCGTCAGGACAACTAGGGTTAGCGTCAGGACAACTAGTGTTAGCGTCAGGACAACTAGGTTTAGCGTCAGGACAACTAGGGTTAGCGTCAGGACAACTAGGGTTAGCGTCAGGACAACTAGGGTTAGCGTCAGGACAACTAGGGTTAGCGTCAGGACAAGTAGGGTTAGCGTCAGGACAACTAGGGTTAGCGTCAGGACAACTAGGGTTAGCGTCAGGACAACTAGGGTTAGCGTCAGGACAACTAGGGTTAGCGTCAGGACAACTAGGGTTGGCATCAGGACAACTAGGGTTAGCGTCAGGACAACTAGGGTTAGCGTCAGGACAACTAGGGTTGGCGTCAGGACAACTAGGGTTGGCGTCAGGACAACTAGGGTAGGCGTCAGGACAACTAGGGTTAGCGTCAGGACAACTATGGTTAGCGTCAGGACAACTAGGGTTAGCGTCAGGACAACTAGGGTTAGCGTCAGGACAAGTAGGGTTAGCGTCAGGACAACTAAGGTTAGCGTCAGGACAACTAGGGTTAGCGTCAGGACAACTAGGTTTAGCGTCAGGACAACTAGGGTTAGCGTCAGGACAACTAGGGTTAGCGTCAGGACAACTAGGGTTAGCGTCAGGACAACTAGGGTTAGCGTCAGGACAAGTAGGGTTAGCGTCAGGACAACTAGGGTTAGCGTCAGGACAACTAGGGTTAGCGTCAGGACAACTAGGGTTGGCATCAGGACAACTAGGGTTATCGTCAGGACAACTAGGGTTAGTGTCAGGACAACTAGGGTTGGCGTCAGGACAACTAGGGTTGGCGTCAGGACAACTAGGGTAGGCGTCAGGACAAGTAGGGTTAGCGTCAGGACAACTATGGTTAGCGTCAGGACAACTAGGGTTAGCGTCAGGACAACTAGGGTTAGCGTCAGGACAACTAGGGTTAGAGTCAGGATAAGTAGGGTTAGCATCAGGACAACTTTGGTTAGCGTCAGGACAACTAGGGTTAGCGTCAGGACAACTAGGGTTAGCGTCAGGACAACTAGGTTTAGCGTCAGGACAACTAGGGTTAGCGTCAGGACAACTAGGGTTAGCGTCAGGACAACTAGGGTTAGCGTCAGGACAAGTAGGATTAGCGTCAGGACAACTAGGTTTAGCGTCAGGACAACTAGGGTTAGCATCAGGACAACTAGGGTTATCGTCAGGACAACTAGGGTTAGCGTCAGGACAACTAGGGTTAGCGTCAGGACAACTAGGGTTAGCGTCAGGACAACTAGGGTGAGCGTCAGGACAAGTAGGGTTAGCGTCAGGACAACTAGGGTTAGCGTCAGGACAACTAGGGTTAGCGTCAGGACAAGTAGGGTTAGCGTCAGGACAACTAGGGATAGCGTCAGGACAAGTAGGGTTAGCGTCAGGACAACTAGGGTTAGCGTCAGGACAAGTAGGGTTAGCGTCAGGACAACTAGGGTTAGCGTCAGGACAACTAGGGTTAGCGTCAGGACAAGTAGGGTTAGCGTCAGGACAAGTAGGGTTAGCGTCAGGACAACTAGGGTTAGCGTCAGGACAACTCGGGTTAGCGTCAGGACAACTAGGGTTAGCGTCAGGACAATTAGGGTTAGCGTCAGGACAACTCGGGTTAGCGTCAGGACAACTCGGGTTAGCGTCAGGACAACTCGGTTTAGCGTCAGGACAACTCGGGTTAGCTTCAGGACAACTCGGGTTAGCGTCAGGACAACTCGGGTTAGCGTCAGGACAACTCGGGTTAGCGTCAGGACAACTAGGGTTAGCGTCAGGACAACTCGGGTTAGCGTCAGGACAAATAGGGTTAGCGTCAGGACAACTCGGGTTAGCGTCAGGAAAACTCGGGTTAGCATCAGGACAACTAGGGTTAGCGTCAGGACAACTAGGGTTAGCGTCAGGACAACTCGGGTTAGCGTCAGGACAACTAGGGTTAGCGTCAGGACAAGTAGGGTTAGCGTCAGGTCAACTAGGGTTAGCGTCAGGACAAGTAGGGTTAGCGTCAGGACAACTAGGGTTAACGTCAGGACAACTAGGGTTAACGTCAGGACAACTAGGGTTAGCATCAGGACAACAAGGCTTAGTGTCAGAACAACTAGGGTTAGCGTCAGGACAACTAGGGTTAGCGTCAGGACAACCAGGGTTAGCGTCAGGACAACTAGGGTTAGCGTCAGGACAACTAGGGTAAGCGTCAGGACATCTAGGGTTAGCGTCAGGACAACTAGGGTTAGCGTCAGGACAACTAGGGTTAGCGTCAGGACAAATAGGGTTAGCGTCAGGACAAGTAGGGTTAGCGTCAGGACAACTAGCGTTGGCATCAGGACAACTAGGGTTAGCGTCAGGACAACTAGGGTTAGCGTCAGGACAACTAGGGTTGGCGTCAGGACAACTAGGGTTGGCGTCAGGACAACTAGGGTAGGCGTCAGGACAACTAGGGTTAGCGTCAGGACAACTAGGGTTAGCGTCAGGACAACTAGGGTTAGCGTCAGGACAACTAGGGTTAGCGTCAGGACAAGTAGGGTTAGCGTCATGACAACTAGGGTTAGCGTCAGGACAACTAGGGTTAGCGTCAGGACAACTAGGTTTAGCGTCAGGACAACTAGGGTTAGCGTCAGGACAACTAGGGTTAGCGTCAGGACAACTAGGGTTAGCATCAGGACAACTAGGGTTAGCGTCAGGACAAGTAGGGTTAGCGTCAGAACAACTAGGGTTAGCGTCAGGACAACTAGGGTTAGCGTCAGGACAACTAGGGTTGGCATCAGGACAACTAGGGTTATCGTCAGGACAACTAGGGTTAGTGTCAGGACAACTAGGGTTGGCGTCAGGACAACTAGGGTTGGCGTCAGGACAACTAGGGTAGGCGTCAGGACAAGTAGGGTTAGCGTCAGGACAACTATGGTTAGCGTCAGGACAACTAGGGTTAGCGTCAGGACAACTAGGGTTAGCGTCAGGACAACTAGGGTTAGAGTCAGGGCAAGTAGGGTTAGCATCAGGACAACTTTGGTTAGCGTCAGGACAACTAGGGTTAGCGTCAGGACAACTAGGGTTAGCGTCAGGACAACTAGGGTTAGCGTCAGGACAACTAGGTTTAGCGTCAGGACAACTAGGGTTAGCGTCAGGACAACTAGGGTTAGCGTCAGGACAACTAGGGTTAGCGTCAGGACAAGTAGGATTAGCGTCAGGACAACTAGGGTTAGCGTCAGGACAACTAGGGTTAGCATCAGGACAACTAGGGTTATCGTCAGGACAACTAGGGTTAGCGTCAGGACAACTAGGGTTAGCGTCAGGACAACTAGGGTTAGCGTCAGGACAACTAGGGTGAGCGTCAGGACAAGTAGGGTTAGCGTCAGGACAACTAGGGTTAGCGTCAGGACAACTAGGGTTAGCGTCAGGACAAGTAGGGTTAGCGTCAGGACAACTAGGGATAGCGTCAGGACAAGTAGGGTTAGCGTCAGGACAACTAGGGTTAGCGTCAGGACAAGTAGGGTTAGCGTCAGGACAACTAGGGTTAGCGTCAGGACAACTAGGGTTAGCGTCAGGACAAGTAGGGTTAGCGTCAGGACAAGTAGGGTTAGCGTCAGGACAACTAGGGTTAGCGTCAGGACAACTCGGGTTAGCGTCAGGACAACTAGGGTTAGCGTCAGGACAATTAGGGTTAGCGTCAGGACAACTCGGGTTAGCGTCAGGACAACTCGGGTTAGCGTCAGGACAACTCGGGTTAGCGTCAGGACAACTCGGGTTAGCGTCAGGACAACTCGGGTTAGCTTCAGGACAACTCGGGTTAGCGTCAGGACAACTCGGGTTAGCGTCAGGACAACTCGGGTTAGCGTCAGGACAACTAGGGTTAGCGTCAGGACAACTCGGGTTAGCGTCAGGACAAATAGGGTTAGCGTCAGGACAACTCGGGTTAGCGTCAGGAAAACTCGGGTTAGCATCAGGACAACTAGGGTTAGCGTCAGGACAACTAGGGTTAGCGTCAGGACAACTCGGGTTAGCGTCAGGACAACTCGGGTTAGCGTCAGGACAACTAGGGTTAGCGTCAGGACAAGTAGGGTTAGCGTCAGGTCAACTAGGGTTAGCGTCAGGACAAGTAGGGTTAGCGTCAGGACAACTAGGGTTAACGTCAGGACAACTAGGGTTAACGTCAGGACAACTAGGGTTAGCATCAGGACAACTAGGCTTAGTGTCAGGACAACTAGGGTTAGCGTCAGGACAACTAGGGTTAGCGTCAGGACAACCAGGGTTAGCGTCAGGACAACTAGGGTTAGCGTCAGGACAACTAGGGTAAGCGTCAGGACATCTAGGGTTAGCGTCAGGACAACTAGGGTTAGCGTCAGGACAACTAGGGTTAGCGTCAGGACAACTAGGGTTAGCGTCAGGACAACTAGGGTTAGCGTCAGGACAACTAGTGTTAGCGTCAGGACAACTAGGGTTGGCATCAGGACAACTAGGGTTAGCATCAGGACAACTAGGGTTAGCGTCAGGACAACTAGGGTTGGCGTCAGGACAACTAGGGTTGGCGTCAGGACAACTAGGGTAGGCGTCAGGACAACTAGGGTTAGCGTCAGGACAAGTAGGGTTAGCGTCAGGACAACTAGGGTTAGCGTCAGGACAACTAGGGTTAGCGTCAGGACAACTAGGTTTAGCGTCAGGACAACTAGGGTTAGCGTCAGGACAACTAGGGTTAGCGTCAGGACAACTAGGGTTAGCGTCAGGACAACTAGGGTTAGCGTCAGGACAAGTAGGGTTAGCGTCAGGACACCTAGGGTTAGCGTCAGGACAACTAGGGTTAGCGTCAGGACAACTAGGGTTGGCATCAGGACAACTAGGGTTATCGTCAGGACAACTAGGGTTAGTGTCAGGACAACTAGGGTTGGCGTCAGGACAACTAGGGTTGGCGTCAGGACAACTAGGGTAGGCGTCAGGACAAGTAGGGTTAGCGTCAGGACAACTATGGTTAGCGTCAGGACAACTAGGGTTAGCGTCAGGACAACTAGGGTTAGCGTCAGGACAACTAGGGTTAGAGTCAGGACAAGTAGGGTTAGCATCAGGACAACTTTGGTTAGCGTCAGGACAACTAGGGTTAGCGTCAGGACAACTAGGGTTAGCGTCAGGACAACTAGGTTTAGCGTCAGGACAACTAGGGTTAGCGTCAGGACAAATAGGGTTAGCGTCAGGACAACTAGGGTTAGCGTCAGGACAAGTAGGATTAGCGTCAGGACAACTAGGGTTAGCGTCAGGACAACTAGGGTTAGCATCAGGACAACTAGGGTTATCGTCAGGACAACTAGGGTTAGCGTCAGGACAACTAGGGTTAGCGTCAGGACAACTAGGGTGAGCGTCAGGACAAGTAGGGTTAGCGTCAGGACAACTAGGGTTAGCGTCAGGACAAGTAGGGTTAGCGTCAGGACAAGTAGGGTTAGCGTCAGGACAACTAGGGTTAGCGTCAGGACAAGTAGGGTTAGCGTCAGGACAACTAGGGTTAGCGTCAGGACAACTAGGGTTAGCGTCAGGACAAGTAGGGTTAGCGTCAGGACAAGTAGGGTTAGCGTCAGGACAACTAGGGTTAGCGTCAGGACATTTAGGGTTAGCGTCAGGACAACTAGGGTTAGCGTCAGGACAAGTAGGGTTAGCGTCAGGACAACTAGGGTTAGCGTCAGGACAACTAGGGTTAGCGTCAGGACAAGTAGGGTTAGCGTCAGGACAACTAGGGTTAGCGTCAGGACAACTAGGGTTAGCGTCAGAACAACTAGGGTTAGCATCAGGACAACTACGGTTAGCTTCAGGACAACTCGGGTTAGCGTCAGAACAATTAGGGTTAGCGTCAGGACAACTCGGGTTAGCGTCAGGACAACTCGGGTTAGCGTCAGGACAACTCGGGTTAGCGTCAGGACAACTCGGGTTAGCTTCAGGACAACTCGGGTTAGCGTCAGGACAACTCGGGTTAGCGTCAGGACAACTCGGGTTAGCGTCAGGACAACTAGGGTTAGCGTCAGGACAACTCGGGTTAGCGTCAGGACAACTCGGGTTAGCGTCAGGACAACTAGGGTTAGCGTCAGGACAACTAGGGTTAGCGTCA
The DNA here is from genome assembly GCF_046119375.1 of Phyllobates terribilis. NCBI lineage: Eukaryota > Metazoa > Chordata > Amphibia > Anura > Dendrobatidae > Phyllobates > Phyllobates terribilis. The sequence continues at coordinate 4,223,498 of NW_027362827.1, read as the reverse complement.
GGACAACTCGGGTTAGCGTCAGGACAACTAGGGTTAACGTCAGGACAACTAGGGTTAGCGTCAGGACAACTAGGGTTAGCGTCAGGACAAGTAGGGTTAGCGTCAGGACAACTAGGGTTAGCGTCAGGACAACTAGGGTAAGCGTCAGGACAACTAGGGTTAGCGTCAGGACAACTAGGGTTAGCGTCAGGACAACTAGGGTAAGCGTCAGGACAACTAGGGTTAGCGTCAGGACAACTAGGGTTAGCGTCAGGACAACTATGGTTAGCGTCAGGACAACTAGGGTTAGCGTCAGGACAACTAGGGTTAGCGTCAGGACAACTAGGGTTAGCGTCAGGACAACTAGGGTTAGAGTCAGGACAAGTAGGGTTAGCATCAGGACAACTTTGGTTAGCGTCAGGACAACTAGGGTTAGCGTCAGGACAACTAGGGTTAGCGTCAGGACAACTAGGGTTAGCGTCAGGACAACTAGGGTTAGCGTCAGGACAACTAGGTTTAGCGTCAGGACAACTAGGGTTAGCGTCAGGACAACTAGGGTTAGCGTCAGGACAAGTAGGATTAGCATCAGGACAACTAGGGTTAGCGTCAGGACAACTAGGGTTAGCATCAGGACAACTAGGGTTATCGTCAGGACAACTAGGGTTAGCGTCAGGACAACTAGAGTTAGCGTCAGGACAACTAGGGTTAGCGTCAGGACAAGTAGGGTTAGCGTCAGGACAACTAGGGTTAGCGTCAGGACAACTAGGGTTAGCGTCAGGACAAGTAGGGTTAGCGTCAGGACAACTAGGGTTAGCGTCAGGACAAGTAGGGTTAGCGTCAGGACAACTAGGGTTAGCGTCAGGACAAGTAGGGTTAGCGTCAGGACAACTAGGGTTAGCGTCAGGACAACTAGGGATAGCGTCAGGACAAGTAGGGTTAGCATCAGGCAAGTAGGGTTAGCGTCAGGACAACTAGGGTTAGCGTCAGGACAACTAGGGTTAGCGTCAGGACATTTAGGGTTAGCGTCAGGACAACTAGGGTTAGCGTCAGGACAACTAGGGTTAGCGTCAGGACAACTAGGGTTAGCGTCAGGACAAGTAGGGCTAGCGTCAGGACAACTAGGGTTAGCGTCAGGACAACTAGGGTTAGCGTCAGGACAAGTAGGGTTAGCGTCAGGACAACAAGGGTTGGCGTCAGGACAACTAGGGTTAGCGTCAGGACAACTAGGGTTAGCATCAGGACAACTACGGTTAGCGTCAGGACAACTCGGGTTAGCGTCAGAACAATTAGGGTTAGCGTCAGGACAACTCGGGTTAGCGTCAAGACAACTCGGGTTAGCGTCAGGACAACTCGGGTTAGTGTCAGGACAACTCGGGTTAGCGTCAGGACAACTCGGGTTAGCTTCAGGACAACTCGGGTTAGCGTCAGGACAACTCGGGTTAGCGTCAGGACAACTCGGGTTAGCGTCAGGACAACTCGGGTTAGCGTCAGGACAACTAGGGTAAGCGTCAGGACAACTCGGGTTAGCGTCAGGACAACTCGTGTTAGCGTCAGGACAACTAGGGTTAGCGTCAGGACAACGAGGGTTAGCGTCAGGACAACTCGGGTTAGCGTCAGGACAACTCGGGTTAGCGTCAGGACAACTAGGGTTAACGTCAGGACAAGTAGGGTTAGCGTCAGGACAACTAGGGTTAGCGTCAGGACAAGTAGGGTTAGCGTCAGGACAACTAGGGTTAGCGTCAGGACAACTAGGGTAAGCGTCAGGACAACTAGGGTTAGCGTCAGGACAACTAGGGTTAGCGTCAGGACAACTAGGGTAAGCGTCAGGACAACTAGGGTTAGCGTCAGGACAACTAGGGTTAGCGTCAGGACAACTAGGGTTAGCGTCAGGACAACTAGGGTTAGCGTCAGTACATCTAGGGTAAGCGTCAGGACAACTAGGGTTAGCGTCAGGACAACTAGGGTTAGCGTCAGGACAAGTAGGGTTAGTGTCAGGACAACTAGGGTTAGCGTCAGGACAACTAGGGTTAGCGTCAGGACAACTAGGGTTAGCGTCAGGGCAAGTATGGTTAGCGTCAGGGCAAGTATGGTTAGCGTCAGGACAACTAGGGTTAGCGTCAGGACAACTAGGGTTAGCGTCAGGACAACTAGGGTTAGCGTCAGGACAAGTAGGGTTAGCGTCAGGACAAGTAGGGTTAGCGTCAGGACACCTAGGGTTAGCGTCAGGACAACTAGGGTTAGCGTCAGGACAACTAGGGTTAGCGTCAGGACAACTAGGGTTAGCGTCAGGACAACTAGGGTTAGCGTCAGGACAACTAGGGTTAGCGTCAGGACAAGTAGGGTTAGCGTCAGGACAAGTAGGGTTAGCGTCAGGACAACTAGGGTTAGCATCAGTACATCTAGGATTAGCGTCAGGACAAGTAGTGTTAGCATCAGGACAACTAGGGTTAGCGTCAGGACAACTAGGGTTAGCGTCAGGACAACTAGGGTTAGCGTGAAGACAACTAGGGTTAGCGTCAGGACAACTAGGGTTAGCGTCAGGACAACTAGGGTTAGCGTCAGGACAACTAGGGTTAGCGTCAGGACAAGTAGGGTTAGCGTCAGGACAACTAGGGTTAGCGTCAGGACAAGTAGGGTTAGCGTCAGGACAAGTAGGATTAGCGTCACGACAAGTAGGGTTAGCGTCAGGACAACTAGGGTTAGCATCAGGACGACTAGGGTTAGCGTCAGGACAACTAGGGTTAGCGTCAGGACAACTAGGGTTAGCGTCAGGACAACTAGGGTTAGCGTCAGGACAAGTAGGGTTAGCGTCAGGACAAGTAGGGTTAGCGTCAGGACAACTAGGGTTAGCGTCAGTACATCTAGGATTAGCGTCAGGACAAGTAGTGTTAGCATCAGGACAACTAGGGTTAGCGTCAGGACAACTAGGGTTAGCGTCAGGACAACTAGGGTTAGCGTCAAGACAACTAGGGTTAGCGTCAGGACAACTAGGGTTAGCGTCAGGACAACTAGGGTTAGCGTCAGGACAAGTAGGGTTAGCGTCAGGACAACTAGGGTTAGCGTCAGGACAAGAAGGGTTAGCGTCAGGACAAGTAGGATTAGCGTCACGACAAGTAGGGTTAGCGTCAGGACAACTAGGGTTAGCGTCAGGACAACTAGGGTTAGCGTCAGGACAACTAGGGTTAGCGTCAGGACAAGTAGGGTTAGCGTCAGGACAACTAGGGTTAGCGTCAGGACATCTAGGGTTAGCGTCAGGACAACTAGGGTTAACGTCAGTACAACTAGGGTTAGCGTCAGGACAACTAGGGTTAGCGTCAGGACAACTAGGGTTAGCGTCAGGACAACTAGGGTTAGCGTCAGGACAACTAGGGTTAGCGTCAGGACAACTAGGGTTAGCGTCAGGACAACTAGGGTTAGCGTCAGGACAACTAGGGTTAGCGTCAGGACAAGTAGGGTTAGCGTCAGGACGACTAGGGTTAGCGTCAGGACGACTAGGGTTAGCATCAGGACGACTAGGGTTAGCATCAGGACGACTAGGGTTAGCGTCAGGACGACTAGGGTTAGCGTCAGGACAACTAGGGCTAGCGTCAGGACAACTAGGGTTAGCGTCAGGACAACTAGGGTTAGCGTCAGGACAACTAGGGTTAGCGTCAGGACAAGTAGGGTTAGCATCAGGACAAATAGGGTTAGCGTCAGGACAACTAGGGTTAGCGTCAGGACATCTAGGATTAGCATCAGGACAAGTAGTGTTAGCATCAGGACAACTAGGGTTAGCATCAGGACAACTAGGGTTAGCGTCAAGACAACTAGGGTTAGCGTCAGGACAACTAGGGTTAGCGTCAGGACAACTAGGGTTAGCGTCAGGACAAGTAGGGTTAGCGTCAGGACAAGTAGGGTTAGCATCAGGACAACTAGGGTTAGCGTCAGGACAACTAGGGTTAGCGTCAGGACAACTAGGGTTAGCGTCAGGACAAGTAGGGTTAGCGTCAGGACAACTAGGGTTAGCGTCAGGACAACTAGGGTTAGCGTCAGTACAACTAGGGTTAGCGTCAGGACAACTAGGGTTAGCGTCAGGACAAGTAGGGTTAGCGTCAGGACAAGTAGGGTTAGTGTCAGGACAACTAGGGTTAGCGTCAGGACAACTAGAGTTAGCGTCAGGACAAGTAGGGTTAGCGTCAGGACAAGTAGGGTTAGCGTCAGGACAACTAGGGTTAGCGTCAGGACATCTAGGATTAGCGTCAGGACAAGTAGTGTTAGCATCAGGACAACTAGGGTTAGCGTCAAGACAACTAGGGTTAGCGTCAAGACAACTAGGGTTAGCGTCAGGACAACTAGGGTTAGCGTCAGGACAACTAGGGTTAGCGTCAGGACAACTAGGGTTAGCGTCAGGACAAGTAGGGTTAGCGTCAGGACAACTAGGGTTAGCGTCAGGACAAGTAGGGTTAGCGTCACGACAAGTAGGGTTAGCGTCACGACAAGTAGGGTTAGCGTCAGGACAACTAGGGTTAGCGTCAGGACAACTAGGGTTAGTGTCAGGACAAGTAGGGTTAGCGTCAGGACAACTGGGGTTAGCGTCAGGACATCTAGGGTTAGCGTCAGGACAACTAGGGTTAACGTCAGTACAACTAGGGTTAGCGTCAGGACAACTAGGGTTAGCGTCAGGACAACTAGGGTTAGCGTCAGGACAACTAGGGTTAGCGTCAGGACAACTAGAGTTAGCGTCAGGACAACTAGGGTTAGCGTCAGGACAACTAGGGTTAGCGTCAGGACAACTAGGGTTAGCGTCAGGACAAGTAGGGTTAGCGTCAGGACAAGTAGGGTTAGCGTCAGGACGACTAGGGTTAGCGTCAGGACGACTAGGGTTAGCGTCAGGACGACTAGGGTTAGCGTCAGGACGACTAGGGTTAGCATCAGGACAACTAGGGTTAGCGTCAGGACAACTAGGGTTAGCGTCAGGACAACTAGGGTTAGCGTCAGGACAACTAGGGTTAGCGTCAGGACAAGTAGGGTTAGCGTCAGGACAACTGGGGTTAGCGTCAGGACATCTAGGGTTAGCGTCAGGACAACTAGGGTTAACGTCAGTACAACTAGGGTTAGCGTCAGGACAACTAGGGTTAGCGTCAGGACAACTAGGTTTAGCGTCAGGACAACTAGGGTTAGCGTCAGGACAACTAGAGTTAGCGTCAGGACAACTAGGGTTAGCGTCAGGACAACTAGGGTTAGCGTCAGGACAACTAGGGTTAGCGTCAGGACAACTAGGGTTAGCGTCAGGACAAGTAGGGTTAGCGTCAGGACGACTAGGGTTAGCGTCAGGACGACTAGGGTTAGCGTCAGGACGACTAGGGTTAGCGTCAGGACGACTAGGGTTAGCGTCAGGACGACTAGGGTTAGCATCAGGACAACTAGGGTTAGCGTCAGGACAACTAGGGTTAGCGTCAGGACAACTAGGGTTAGCGTCAGGACAACTAGGGTTAGCGTCAGGACATCTAGGATTAGCATCAGGACAAGTAGTGTTAGCATCAGGACAACTAGGGTTAGCGTCAGGACAACTAGGGTTAGCGTCAGGACAACTAGGGTTAGCGTCAAGACAACTAGGGTTAGCGTCAAGACAACTAGGGTTAGCGTCAGGACAACTAGGATTAGCGTCAGGACAACTAGGGTTAGCGTCAGGACAACTAGGGTTAGCGTCAGGACAACTAGGGTTAGCGTCAGGACAAGTAGGGTTAGCGTCAGGACGACTAGGGTTAGCGTCAGGACGACTAGGGTTAGCGTCAGGACGACTAGGGTTAGCATCAGGACAACTAGGGTTAGCATCAGGACAACTAGGGTTAGCGTCAGGACAACTAGGGTTAGCGTCAGGACAACTAGGGTTAGCGTCAGGACAACTAGGGTTAGCGTCAGGACAAGTAGGGTTAGCGTCAGGACAAGTAGGGTTAGCGTCAGGACAACTGGGGTTAGCGTCAGGACATCTAGGGTTAGCGTCAGGACAACTAGGGTTAACGTCAGTACAACTAGGGTTAGCGTCAGGACAACTAGGGTTAGCGTCAGGACAACTAGGGTTAGCGTCAGGACAACTAGGGTTAGCGTCAGGACAACTAGGGTTAGCATCAGGACAACTAGGGTTAGCGTCAGGACAACTAGGGTTAGCGTCAGGACAAGTAGGGTTAGCGTCAGGACGACTAGGGTTAGCGTCAGGACGACTAGGGTTAGTGTCAGGACGACTAGGGTTAGCGTCAGGACGACTAGGGTTAGCATCAGGACAACTAGGGTTAGCGTCAGGACAACTAGGGTTAGCGTCAGGACAACTAGGGTTAGCGTCAGGACAACTAGGGTTAGCGTCAGGACAAGTAGGGTTAGCGTCAGGACAAGTAGGGTTAGCGTCAGGACAACTAGGGTTAGCGTCAGGACATCTAGGATTAGCATCAGGACAAGTAGTGTTAGCATCAGGACAACTAGGGTTAGCGTCAGGACAACTAGGGTTAGCGTCAAGACAACTAGGGTTAGCGTCAGGACAACTAGGATTAGCGTCAGGACAACTAGGGTTAGCGTCAGGACAACTAGGGTTAGCGTCAGGACAAGTATGGTTAGCGTCAGGACAACTAGGGTTAGCGTCAGGACAACTAGGATTAGCGTCAGGACAACTAGGGTTAGCGTCAGGACAACTAGGGTTAGCGTCAGGACAAGTATGGTTAGCGTCAGGACAACTAGGGTTAGCGTCAGGACAACTAGGGTTAGCGTCAGGACAACTAGGGTTAGCGTCAGGACAAGTAGGGTTAGCGTCAGGACAAATAGGGTTAGCGTCAGGACAACTAGGGTTAGCGTCAGGACATCTAGGATTAGCATCAGGACAAGTAGTGTTAGCATCAGGACAACTAGGGTTAGCGTCAGGACAACTAGGGTTAGCGTCAAGACAACTAGGGTTAGCGTCAGGACAACTAGGGTTAGCGTCAGGACAACTAGGGTTAGCGTCAGGACAAGTAGGGTTAGCGTCAGGACAAGTAGGGTTAGCGTCAGGACAACTAGGGTTAGCGTCAGGACAAGTAGGTTTAGCGTCAGGACAACTAGGGTTAGCGTCAGGACAAGTATGGTTAGCGTCAGGACAACTAGGGTTAGCGTCAGGACAACTAGGATTAGCGTCAGGACAACTAGGGTTAGCGTCAGGACAACTAGGGTTAGCGTCAGGACAAGTATGGTTAGCGTCAGGACAACTAGGGTTAGCGTCAGGACAACTAGGGTTAGCGTCAGGACAACTAGGGTTAGCGTCAGGACAAGTAGGGTTAGCGTCAGGACAAATAGGGTTAGCGTCAGGACAACTAGGGTTAGCGTCAGGACATCTAGGATTAGCATCAGGACAAGTAGTGTTAGCATCAGGACAACTAGGGTTAGCGTCAGGACAACTAGGGTTAGCGTCAAGACAACTAGGGTTAGCGTCAGGACAACTAGGGTTAGCGTCAGGACAACTAGGGTTAGCGTCAGGACAAGTAGGGTTAGCGTCAGGACAAGTAGGGTTAGCGTCAGGACAACTAGGGTTAGCGTCAGGACAACTAGGGTTAGCGTCAGGACAAGTAGGTTTAGCGTCAGGACAACTAGGGTTAGCGTCAGGACAACTAGGGTTAGCGTCAGTACAACTAGGGTTAGCGTCAGGACAACTAGGGTTAGCGTCAGGACAAGTAGGGTTAGCGTCAGGACAAGTAGGGTTAGCGTCAGGACAAGTAGGGTTAGTGTCAGGACAACTAAGGTTAGCGTCAGGACAACTAGGGTTAGCGTCAGGACAACTAGGGTTAGCGTCAGGACAACTAGGGATAGCGTCAGGACAAGTATGGTTAGCGTCAGGACAACTAGGGTTAGCGTCAGGACAACTAGTGTTAGCGTCAGGACAAGTAGGGTTAGCGTCAGGACAAGTAGGGTTAGCGTCAGGACAACTAGGATTAGCGTCAGGACAACTAGGGTTAGCGTCAGGACAAGTAGGGTTAGCGTCAGGACAAGTAGGGTTAGCGTCAGGACAACTAGGGTTAGCGTCAGGACGACTAGGGTTAGCGTCAGGACGACTAGGGTTAGCATCAGGACGACTAGGGTTAGCGTCAGGACGACTAGGGTTAGCGTCAGGACAACTAGGGTTAGCGTCAGGACAACTAGGGTTAGCTTCAGGACAACTAGGGTTAGCGTCAGGACAAGTAGGGTTAGCGTCAGGACAAGTAGGGTTAGCGTCAGGACAACTAGGGTTAGCGTCAGGACATCTAGGATTAGCGTCAGGACAAGTAGTGTTAGCATCAGGACAACTAGGGTTAGCGTCAGGACAACTAGGGTTAGCGTCAGGACAACTAGGGTTAGCGTCAGGACAAGTAGGGTTAGCGTCACGACAAGTAGGGTTAGCGTCACGACAAGTAGGGTTAGCGTCAGGACAACTAGGGTTAGCGTCAGGACAACTAGGGTTAGCGTCAGGACAAGTAGGGTTAGCGTCAGGACAACTGGGGTTAGCGTCAGGACATCTAGGGTTAGCGTCAGGACAACTAGGGTTAACGTCAGTACAACTAGGGTTAGCGTCAGGACAACTAGGGTTAGCATCAGGACAACTAGGGTTAGCGTCAGGACAACTAGGGTTAGCGTCAGGACAACTAGAGTTAGCGTCAGGACAACTAGGGTTAGCGTCAGGACGACTAGGGTTAGCGTCAGGACGACTAGGGTTAGCATCAGGACAACTAGGGTTAGCGTCAGGACAACTAGGGTTAGCGTCAGGACAAGTAGGGTTAGCGTCAGGACAAGTAGGGTTAGCGTCAGGACAAGTAGGGTTAGCGTCAGGACAAGTAGGGTTAGCGTCAGGACAACTGGGGTTAGCGTCAGGACATCTAGGGTTAGCGTCAGGACAACTAGGGTTAACGTCAGTACAACTAGGGTTAGCGTCAGGACAACTAGGGTTAGCGTCAGGACAACTAGGGTTAGCGTCAGGACAACTAGGGTTAGCGTCAGGACAACTAGAGTTAGCGTCAGGACAACTAGGGTTAGCGTCAGGACAACTAGGGTTAGCGTCAGGACAACTAGGGTTAGCGTCAGGACAACTAGGGTTAGCGTCAGGACAAGTAGGGTTAGCGTCAGGACGACTAGGGTTAGCGTCAGGACGACTAGGGTTAGCGTCAGGACGACTAGGGTTAGCATCAGGACAACTAGGGTTAGCGTCAGGACAACTAGGGTTAGCGTCAGGACAACTAGGGTTAGCGTCAGGACAACTAGGGTTAGCGTCAGGACAAGTAGGGTTAGCGTCAGGACAACTAGGGTTAGCGTCAGGACATCTAGGATTAGCATCAGGACAAGTAGTGTTAGCATCAGGACAACTAGGGTTAGCGTCAGGACAACTAGGGTTAGCGTCAGGACAACTAGGGTTAGCGTCAAGACAACTAGGGTTAGCGTCAGGACAACTAGGATTAGCGTCAGGACAACTAGGGTTAGCGTCAGGACAACTAGGATTAGCGTCAGGACAAGTATGGTTAGCGTCAGGACAACTAGGGTTAGCGTCAGGACAACTAGGGTTAGCGTCAGGACCAGTGTTGAGCCACCCCCGTAGTGTTCGGGTTCGGTTCGGTTCGTCGAACACCGGGATGTTCGAGGAACTGTTCGTCGAACTGTTCGTCGAACACCTTAGAACACCGTCGAACACCGTTAAAACCAATGGCAGGCAAACAAAAACACATAGAAACACATAGAAAACACCTGCAAAGGTGTCCAAAAGCTGACAAACTGCTCAGAAGACACTCTCTTTAAAAAAGCCGGCCGGCAAATTCAGCAGCGGCATACACCGGTACCCGACAATTTAGACAAGAAGGAATAGAGCATCACACATAGATTAGATAGATAGAAACATGTCAGTCACATATATATGAAGTACAGTGACAGTGTTGGTTACTGCACTTGTCATTTAGTGTAAAGGATTTATTAAAAAAAATATTAGTGTTTTCATGCACCGTCTCTTTAAAAAAGCCGGCCGGCAATTCAGCATCTGTACCCGACAATTTAGAACAGAAAGAATAGAGCTTCACACATAGATTAGATAGATAGAAACATGTCAGTCACATATATAATAAGTACAGTGACAGTGCTGCTTACTGTACTTGTCATTTAGTGTAAAGGATTTATTTAAAAAAATAATAGTGTTTTCATGCACTGTCTCTTTAAAAAAGCCGGCCGGCAATTCAGCAGCGGTACCCGACAATTTAGAACAGAAAGATAGAGCATCACACATAGATTAGATAGATAGAAACATGTCAGTCACATATATATGAAGTACAGTGATAGTGTTGGTTACTGTACTTGTCATTTAGTATTAAAATAAAGGATTTATTATTAAAAAAATTGGCGTGGGGTTCCCCTTAATTTTAGGCTCTAGCGGAGGTTAAGCAGACGGCTGGGGCAGATGTTTGAAGCCTGGGAAGGGGGTAATACCCACGGAGCTTCCCAGGCTACTAATATCAGCCCCCAGCTGAATACATAGCCTTTACTAGCTATTAAAATGGGGGACCCCCCAAAGAAAATGACGTGGGGTCCCCCCTAATTTAATAGCTAGCAAAGGCTAGGCAGACAGCTGGGGGCTGATATTAATAGCCCAGGAAGGGAGCCATGAATATTGGCCCCCTCCCAGGCTAGAAACACCATCCGTCAGCCGCCCCAGAAATGGCGCATTCATAGGATGCGCCAATTCTGGCACTTAGCCTCGCTCTTCCACGCTGCCCTGGTGCGGTGGCAGGGGGTAATAGGGTTGGGGTTGATGTCAGCTTATAATGCCAGCTGACATCAAGCCCAGGTTAGTAATGGAGAGGCGTCTATAAGACACCCCCATTACTAACCCCATAGTCAAAGTTAAAAAAAACACAAACACCCAGAATAAAGTCCTTTAATTGAAATAAAGACACAATCCTTTATTGTTCTAAATTAAACCATACTTACCATCACGCCCATTCCAGCTGAAGCCAACGATCTCCTGCAATAAAAGAAAAATAATAAAGCAACCTCATCCTTACCTTTCCATGGTTCCCACGACAGCTTCAGCTCTGCTACATCGAGATGACAGGCTGGACCGCAGCAGAACGCTGCCATCCAGCCTGTCATCCCGCAGACACTGAGAAGCGCAGGCTTGCTTGCGCTGCTCAGCGTCTCTCTGTGACGACATCCAGATGAGCCGAGTTCATGTCCAATGAACTCGGCTCACCTCATGCACGTCACTGACAGCGTGGGAAAATTCTCACGCTGAAGCGCTGATTGCAGGAGAATTTTCCCACGCTGTCAGTGACGTGCAGGAGGTGAGCTGAGTTCATTGGACATGAGCTCACTTCATGCACATCACTGACAGCGTGGGAGAATTCTCCTGCACTCAGCACTTCAGCGTGAGAATTTTCCCACGCTGTCAGTGACGTGCATGAGGTGAGCCGAGTTCATTGGACATGACCTCGGCTCATCTGGATGCCGTCACAGCGAGACAGTGAGGAGCGCAAGCATGCCTGCGCTTCTCAGTGTCTGCGGGATGACAGACTGGATGGCAGCGTTCTGCTGCGGTCCAGCCAGTCATCTCGATTGTTATGCACACGGCCGGGCTAAGCGGCGTGTGCGTGTGATTGTAGTGATTCCACTGGACCGTGCCGGAGAGTGAATGCCTGGAGGGGCGTGACTAAGTATTCACCCGATCCGACCAGGGTCGCACGACGGCATACGACGCCAGTGCACCAAGGAGGAACCGAGCAGAGGGACCAGGTGCTACTCCAGGACAGACCCCGGACACGGCTGTTGACCCACACAGGGGAATACAGGAACAGGCTGGTAGGCTGGCACACAGACTGGTGGGTATAGGCAGGCACGACTGGTATGCAGGCAGGCGGGTATGCAGGCAGGGGGGTAAAGGCAAGCACAGCTAGAGTGCAGACAGGGAGGCACTAGCAGGTAGGAACACAGGCGGGATAGGACCCAGTACACACCGGGACTCAGGAACAATACAGGCAGAGGGTTACAGGCAAGCACAGCTAGAGTGCAGACAAGGCTGAGCAGGGAGGACAGGGCTCTGTTCACACGGAACAGACAGGAAGGGAAAGACAGAGCCAGATACTCACACAGTACTTGCAGAGACAACAAGCAGGAGTTAGGTACGAGTTCAGACTCTGCAGAAAAAGGAAGGGAACGGACATAGAGGCAAAACAGGTAAAGGACAGGAGAGAGTTCAGACTGGAACTGAGTGTACAGAGGAGACCGACACTGCAGAGGGATACAGGAGCGGGTCTGGGAATACGGCCCCCAGAGAGGCGGAACGAACAGGCAAGGAGCGTGTTCAGACAGGACAGACCAGACGCAGGAGCGGGTCTAGGAAATCGGCCACTAAAAGGCGGAACGAACAGGCAAGGAGCGTGTTCAGACAGGACAGACCAGAGAACACAAAAAGGACACAGTTCAGACACGGGAGCTGATACCGCAAAGCAGGAGACATACAGGACTCAGTTCAGACACGGGAGCTGAAACCGCAAAGCAGGAGACATACAGGACTCAGTTCAGACATGGGAGCTGAAACCGCAAAGCAGGAGACATACAGGACACAGTTCAGACACGGGAGCTGATACCGCAAAGCAGGAGACATACAGGACTCAGTTCAGACACGGGAACTGATACAAAAAGCAGGAGACAAGAGACGGGACCTGGCACCTTCAGAGTGCAAGCACACACTGAAGGAAACACTATGCACAGGCAGGGATAGAAGGGAGCTGCTGAGCTATATACCAAGTGTCAGACAGCAATAGGCTGAGGACGCACAAGGGGTGTGACCCACAGCAGGTACAAAAAGCAGGAAGTGATCGGGCGCCGCCCTTAAGCAGCAGAGACAGACACAAACAGACAGCATGGAGGGAAGCCAGAGAGACACTCTGGACAGGAGATCAAGTGCGCTCTCTTGCACAGTGGGAGATGGACCACCATGCAAGGACGCCGCCAGGTATGTTACAGTACCTCCCCCCTTACGCCCCCTCTTCTTCAGGCCTGCCAGAATCTTCCGCAGGGAATTCGAGGACCAGTCGTTCACTGGGTTGGAGGGGGACAGAGACTTGAGGGTAATCTCTGCTTCGAGGTACATCTTGTCAAGCTCACAGGAAAAAATAGACGGGTTATCAGGTACATAATGAGGAAAAGTCACTGTCTCTTTGTTATCTGGTGGTACCCCGGAGGATTCAGGAAACAACTGGAGGTCCTCCGCCGGGTCAGAAGAGTGCAGAGGCTCAGAGAAAACAACTGCTTCAGAGTACACTAGGTCGGACTCACTGGAGGAAGCAGGCGAGGTATCGGGTACCGAGTATAGGAAAGTCTCTGTCCATTCACCACCAGGTGGCACCCCGAAGGGTTCTGAACACAACTGGAGGTCCTCCGCCTGGTCGGAGGGGTGTAGAGACTCGGGAGTAACCTCTGCTTCGGAGTACACTAGGTTGGACTCACTGGACGAAGCGAGCGAGGTATCAGGTACAGGATATAGGAAAGTCTCTGTCCATTCACCACCAGGTGGCACCCCGAAGGATTCTGAACACAACTGGAGGTCCTCCGCCTGGTCGGAGGGGTGTAGAGACTCAGGAGTAACCTCTGCTTCGGAGTACACTAGGTTGGACTCACTGGACGAAGCGAGCGAGGTATCAGGTACAGAGTATAGGAAAGTCTCTGTCCATTCACCACCAGGTGGCACCCCGAAGGATTCTGAACACAACTGGAGGTCCTCCGCCTGGTCGGAGGGGTGTAGAGACTCAGGAGTAACCTCTGCTTCGGAGTACACTAGGTTGGACTCACTGGACAAAGCGAGCGAGGTATCAGGTACAGAGTATAGGAGAGTCTCTGTCCTTTCGCTACCAGGTAGCACCCCGAAGGGTTCAGGAGACAACTGGAGATCCTCCGCCTGGTCAGAGGGGTGTAGAGACTCGGAGGTAACTACCACTTTGGGGTACCCATTGTCAGGCTCACAGGACGAAGCGGACAAAGTATTGAGTACCGGGTGTAGAGAAGTCTCTCTCCATTTGTCATCGAGTGGTATCCCGGAGGATTCAGGAGGCAACAGGGGATCCTCCGCCAGGTAGTAGAGGTGCACAGACTCAGAGGTAACCACAGCTTTGGAGCATCCTTGGACATGCACACCGGTTAAAGAGAGAGAAGCATCTGATGCCGGGTGCAGGAAGTTCTCCTGTGTGGAGTCTGGATGGGCAGAAGTCTCTTCGGGCAGGAGAACTGGTGCACTACCCACGCACATTACCCATTGGGGTTTCTCCGGGATACAGGGAGATGAAGCCTCAGTAGGGACTTCAAGGTTGGGGTCAGGAGGTCTCAGGGAGGACAGACCCTGGCGTGACGGCTTGCCTCTAAGTCTAGCACATCTGGACTGCCTCTTGAGGTTGAGAGAAGTATTCCGGAAAGCGTAGTCACCCTGTGAGGATTCTGGGTGGGCAGTAGTCTCATTGGGCTGGAGGACTATTGCGCTACCCACACACATTACCCATCGGGGCTGCTCCGGGATATTAGGAGGTGAAGCTTCAGCAGGAGCCTCCGGGTTAGGATCATCGAAGACCATTAGAAAGGCCACCAGGAAGGCCATTAGGTCCCGGAGGATCGGATCCTGTGTTTCATATAGGGGGTTGATCCATTCCAAGGCATCACCCGCCAGGTAAGACATCATAAAGGCCACTTTAGCCCAATCGGAAGGAAAGTAGAGAGGGTAGGCCTTAAAGTGTAGCATGCATTGCTCCACAAATGCACGACACTGTCTTGGATCCCCATAGTAACGTGGCGGATCCGCAGGAACGAGAGCTGATAGATCCATCTGGACGGTGCGTAATTTCGCCTGGAACTCAGCTAAGAGAAAAAAAATTTATTTATTTATTTTAATGCATATATTCGCTGGAAAACTTCTCAGAGGGCGAAGGCCGTGGGGCTCAACGGGAACCATGGCCTGAGCATGCTGTTATGCACACGCCCGGGCTAAGCGGCGTGTGCGTGTGATTGTAGTGATTCCACTGGACCGTGCCGGAGAGTGAATACCTGGAGGGGCGTGACTAAGTATTCACCCGATCCGACCAGGGTCGCACGACGGCATACGACGCCAGTGCACCAAGGAGGAACCGAGCAGAGGGACCAGGTGCTACTCCAGGACAGACCCCGGACACTGCTGTTGACCCACACAGGGGAATACAGGAACAGGCTGGTAGGCTGGCACACAGACTGGTGGGTATAGGCAGGCACGACTGGTATGCAGGCAGGCGGGTATGCAGGCAGGGGGGTAAAGGCAAGCACAGCTAGAGTGCAGACAGGGAGGCACTAGCAGGTAGGAACACAGGCGGGATAGGACCCAGTACACACCGGGACTCAGGAACAATACAGGCAGAGGGTTACAGGCAAGCACAGCTAGAGTGCAGACAAGGCTGAGCAGGGAGGACAGGGCTCTGTTCACACGGAACAGACAGCAAGGGAAAGACAGAGCCAGATACTCACACAGTACTTGCAGAGACAACAAGCAGGAGTAAGGTACGAGTTCAGACTCTGCAGAAAAAGGAAGGGAACGGACATAGAGGCAAAACAGGTAAAGGACAGGAGAGAGTTCAGACTGGAACTGAGTGTACGGAGGAGACCGACACTGCAGAGGGATACAGGAGCGGGTCTGGGAATACGGCCCCCAGAGAGGCGGAACGAACAGGCAAGGAGCGTGTTCAGACAGGACAGACCAGACGCAGGAGCGGGTCTAGGAAATCGGCCACTAAAAGGCGGAACGAACAGGCAAGGAGCGTGTTCAGACAGGACAGACCAGAGAACACAAAAAGGACACAGTTCAGACACGGGAGCTGATACCGCAAAGCAGGAGACATACAGGACTCAGTTCAGACACGGGAGCTGAAACCGCAAAGCAGGAGACATACAGGACTCAGTTCAGACACGGGAGCTGAAACCGCAAAGCAGGAGACATACAGGACACAGTTCAGACACGGGAGCTGATACCGCAAAGCAGGAGACATACAGGACTCAGTTCAGACACGGGAACTGATACAAAAAGCAGGAGACAAGAGACGGGACCTGGCACCTTCAGAGTGCAAGCACACACTGAAGGAAACACTATGCACAGGCAGGGATAGAAGGGAGCTGCTGAGCTATATACCAAGTGTCAGACAGCAATAGGCTGAGGACGCACAAGGGGTGTGACCCACAGCAGGTACAAAAAGCAGGAAGTGATCGGGCGCCGCCCTTAAGCAGCAGAGACAGACACAAACAGACAGCATGGAGGGAAGCCAGAGAGACACTCTGGACAGGAGATCAAGTGCGCTCTCTTGCACAGTGGGAGATGGACCACCATGCAAGGACGCCGCCAGGTATGTTACATCGATGTAGCAGAGCTGAAGCTGTCGTGGGAACCATGGAAAGGTAAGGATGAGGTTGGTTTATTATTTTTCTTTTATTGCAGGAGATCGTTGGCTTCAGCTGGAATGGGTGTGATGGTAAGTATGGTTTAATTTAGAACAATAAAGAATTGTGTCTTTATTTCAATTAAAGGACTTTATTCTGGGTGTTGTGTTTTTTTTAAATACTTTACTAGAAATTCATGGCGGTCATGTCTAATACTGGCATGACCCCATGAATTTTGGGCTTGGGGCCAGCTGATAATACCAAGCTGGCCCTAACCCCTTTATTACCCAGTGAGCCACCGCACCAGGGCCCTGGATGAGTTGGGTACAGCGCCAGAAGATGGCGCTTCTATGAACGCGCCATTTTCCGGGGTGGCTGCGGACTGCAATTTGTAGCGGGGGGGGGCCCAGAAAGCTTGGGCCTCCCTGCGCTGCAGATTCCAGCCCCCAGCTGCCTAGTTGTACCTGGCTGGACACAAAAATAGGGCGAAGCCCCACGTACTTTTTTTTTAATTATTTCATGAAATTCATGAAATAATTAAGAAAAAAAGGGCTTCCCTATATTGTTGTGTCCGGCCAGGTACAAATAGGCAGCTGGTGGTTGGGGGCAGCCCGTTCCTGCCTGCTGTACCTGGCTGGACACAAATATAGTGCGAAGCCCCACTTCAATTTTTTTTAATTATTTCATGAAATTCATGAAATAATTAAGAAAAAAAGGGCTTCCCTATATTGTTGTGTCCGGCCAGGTACAAATAGGCAGCTGGTGGATGGGGGCAGCCCGTTCCTGCCTGCTGTACCTGGCTGGACACAAATATAGTGCGAAGCCCCACTTCAATTTTTTTTAATTATTTCATGAAATTCATGAAATAATTAAGAAAAAAAGGGCTTCCCTATATTGTTGTGTCCGGCCAGGTACAAATAGGCAGCTGGTGGATGGGGGCAGCCCGTTCCTGCCTGCTGTACCTGGCTGGACACAAATATAGTGCGAAGCCCCACGTCAATTTTTTTTAAATCATTTCAGGAAATTCATGAAATAATTTAAAAAAAATTGACGTGGGGCTTCGCACTATATTTGTGTCCAGCCAGGTACAGCAGGCAGGAACGGGCTGCCCCCAACCACCAGCTGCCTATTTGTACCTGGTCGGACACAACAATATAGGGAAGCCCTTTTTTTCTTAATTATTTCATGAAATAATTTAAAGAAAATTGACGTGGGGCTTCGCCCTGTTTTTGTGTCCAGCCAGGTACAACTAGGCAGCTGGGGGCTGGAATCCGCAGCGCAGGGAGGCCCAAGCTTTCTGGGCCACCCCCGCTGCAAATTGCAGTCCGCAGCCACCCCGGAAAATGGCGCGTTCATAGAAGCGCCATCTTCTGGCGCTGTACCCAACTCATCCAGGGCCCTGATGCGGTGGCTCACTGGGTAATAAAGGGGTTAGGGCCAGCTTGGCATTATCAGCTGGCCCTAAGCCCGAAATTCATGGGGTCACGCCAATATTAGACATGACCACCATGAATTTCTAGTAAAGTATTTAAAAAAAACACAACACCCAGAAAAAAGTCCTTTAATTGAAATAAACACACAATTCTTTATTGTTCTAAATTAAACCATACTTACCATCACGCCCATTCCAGCTGAAGCCAACGATCTCCTGAAATAAAAGAAAAATAATAAAGCAACATCATCCTTACCTTTCCATGGTTCCCATGACAGCTTCAGCTCTGCTACATCGAGATGACAGGCTGGACCGCAGCAGAACGCTGCCATCCAGCCTGTCATCCCGCAGACACTGAGAAGCGCAGGCTTGCTTGCGCTCCACAGTGTCTCTCTGTGAGGGCATCCAGATGAGCCGAGTTAATGTCCAATGAACTCGGCTCACCTCATGCGCGTCACTGACAGCGTGGGAAAATTCTCCTGCACTCAGCGCTTCAGCGTAGGAGAATTCTCACACTGAAGCGCTGAGTGCAGGAGAATTCTACCACGCTGTCAGTGACGTGCAGGAGGTGAGCTGAGTTCATTGGACATGAGCTCACCTTCTGCACGTCACTGACAGCGTGGGAAAATTCTCCTGCACTCAGCGCTTCAGCGTGGGAGAATTCTCACGCTGAAGCGCTGAGTGCAGGAGAATTCTCCCACGCTGTCAGTGACGTGCAGGAGGTGAGCTGAGTTCATTGGACATGAGCTCACCTTATGCACGTCACTGACAGCGTGGGAGAATTCTCCTGCACTCACCGCTTCAGCGTGAGAATTTTCCCACGCTGTCAGTGACATGCATGAGGTGAGCCGAGTTCATTGGACATGAACTCGGCTCATCTGGATGTCGTCACAGAGAGACGCTGAGCAGCGCAAGCATGCCTGCGCTTCTCAGTGTCTGCGGGATGAGAGGCTGGATGGCAGCGTTCTGCTGCGGTCCAGCCTGTCATCTCGATGTAGCAGAGCTGAAGCTGTCGTGGGAACCATGGAAAGGTAAGGATGAGGTTGCTTTATTATTTTTCTTTTATTGCAGGAGATCGTTGGCTTCAGCTGGAATGGGCGTGACGGTAAGTATGGTTTAATTTAGAACAATAAAGGATTGTGTCTTTATTTCAATTAAAGGACTTTATTCTGGGTGTTTGTGTTTTTTTTAACTTTGACTATGGGGTTAGTAATGGGGGTGTCTTATAGACGCCTCTCCATTACTAACCTGGGCTTGATGTCAGCTGGCATTATAAGCTGACATCAACCCCAACCCTATTACCCCCTGCCACCGCACCAGGGCAGCGTGGAAGAGCGAGGCTAAGTGCCAGAATTGGCGCATCCTATGAATGCGCCATTTCTGGGGCGGCTGACGGCTGGTGTTTCTAGCCTGGGAGGGGGCCAATATTCATGGCTCCCTTCCTGGGCTATTAATATCAGCCCCCAGCTGTCTGCCTAGCCTTTGCTAGCTATTAAATTAGGGGGGACCCCACGTCATTTTTTTGGGGGGGTCCCCCATTTTAATAGCTAGTAAAGGCTATGTATTCAGCTGGGGGCTGATATTAGTAGCCTGGGAAGCTCCGTGGGTATTACCCCCTTCCCAGGCTTCAAACATCTGCCCCAGCTGTCTGCTTAACCTCCGCTAGAGCCTAAAATTAAGGGGAACCCCACGCCAATTTTTTTAATAATAAATCCTTTATTTTAATACTAAATGACAAGTACAGTAACCAACACTATCACTGTACTTCATATATATGTGACTGACATGTTTCTATCTATCTAATCTATGTGTGAAGCTCTATTCTGTCTGTTATAAATTGTCGGGTACCGCTGCTGAATTGCGGCCGGCTTTTTTAAAGAGACGGTGCATGAAAACACT
Organism: Phyllobates terribilis; assembly: GCF_046119375.1. Lineage (NCBI taxonomy): Eukaryota > Metazoa > Chordata > Amphibia > Anura > Dendrobatidae > Phyllobates > Phyllobates terribilis. The sequence goes on along the minus strand of NW_027362827.1, from coordinate 4,203,802 downwards.
ATTATTTTTTTTGATAAATCCTTTACGCTAAATGACAAGTACAGTAAGCAGCCCTTTCACTGTACTTCGTATATATGTGGCTGACATGTTTATATCTATCTAATCTATGTGTGAAGCTCTATTCTTTCGGTTCTAAATTGTCGGGTACAGGTGTATGCCGCTGCTGAATTGCCGGCTTTTCATGTTTCACTGTTGGCACTGTTCCCATCGATTTGGGCAATCACTGTAATGCCACAACCACCATGGCTGTGGCATTACAGTGAGTGGCAGACAATCCCTGCATGATTGGTGCTCTAAATAGCGCCAGACATGCAGGACACGCTTTTGGTGCACGAACAGTTATCGAACATAACCTCGAACAGCCGAATTTTTTGCAAATCGTTCGGGTTCGTCGAACAACTCGAACACCGCCCAAAACAGCTCGAATTTGAGATTGGCGAACAGTTCTAGTCGAACACCGCTCATCTCTAGTCAGGACAACTAGGGTTAGCGTCAGGACAACTAGGGTTAGCGTCAGGACAACTAGGGTTAGCGTCAGGGCAACAAGGGTTAGCGTCAGGTCAACTAGGGTTAGCGTCAGGACAACTAGGGTTAGCGTCAGGACAACTAGGGTTAGCGTCAGGACAACTAGGGTTAGCGTCAGGACAAGTAGGGTTAGCGTCAGGACAAGTAGGGTTAGCGTCAGGACAACCAGGGTTAGTGTCAGGACAAGTAGGGTTAGCATCAGGACATCTAGGGTTAGCATCAGGACAACTAGGGTTAGCGTCAGGACAACTAGGGTTAGCGTCAGGACAGCTAGGGTTAGCTCAGGACAACTAGGGTTAGCGTCAGGACAAATAGGGTTAGCGTCAGGACAACTAGTGTTAGCGTCAGGACAAGTAGGGTTAGCGTCAGGACAACTAGGGTTAGCGTCAGGACAACTAGGGTTAGCGTCAGGACAAGTAGGGTTAGCGTCAGGACAACTAGGGTTAGCGTCAGGACAAGTAGGGTTAGCGTCAGGACAACTAGGGTTAGCGTCAGGACAACTAGGGTTAGCGTCAGGACAAGTAGGGTTAGCATCAGGACAACTAGGGTTAGCGTCAGGACAACTAGGGTTAGCGTCAGGACAAGTAGGGTTAGCGTCAGGACAAGTAGGGTTAGCGTCAGGACAAGTAGGGTTAGCGTCAGGACAACTAGGGTTAGCGTCAGGACGACTAGGGTTAGCGTCAGGACGACTAGGGTTAGCGTCAGGACGACTAGGGTTAGCATCAGGACAACTAGGGATAGCGTCAGGACAACTAGGGTTAGCGTCAGGACAACTAGGGTTAGCGTCAGGACAACTAGGGTTAGCGTCAGGACAAGTAGGGTTAGCGTCAGGACAAGTAGGGTTAGCGTCAGGACAACTAGGGTTAGCGTCAGGACATCTAGGATTAGCATCAGGACAAGTAGTGTTAGCATCAGGACAACTAGGGTTAGCGTCAGGACAACTAGGGTTAGCGTCAGGACAACTAGGGTTAGCGTCAAGACAACTAGGGTTAGCGTCAGGACAACTAGGGTTAGCGTCAGGACAACTAGGGTTAGCGTCAGGACAACTAGGGTTAGCGTCAGGACAAGTATGGTTAGCGTCAGGACAACTAGGGTTAGCGTCAGGACAACTAGGGTTAGCGTCAGGACAAGTAGGGTTAGCGTCAGGACAACCAGGGTTAGCATCAGGACAAGTAGGGTTAGCGTCAGGACATCTAGGGTTAGCGTCAGGACAACTAGGGTTAGCGTCAGGACAACTAGGGTTAGCGTCAGGACAACTAGGGTTGGCGTCAGGATAACTAGGGTTAGCGTCAGGACAACTAGGGTTAGCGTCAGGACAACTAGGGTTAGCGTCAGGACAAGTAGGGTTAGCGTCAGGACAACTAGGGTTAGCGTCAGGACAACTAGGGTTAGCGTCAGGACAAGTAGGGTTAGCGTCAGGACAACTAGGGTTAGCGTCAGGACAACTAGGGTTAGCGTCAGGACAAGTAGGGTTAGCGTCAGGACAACTAGGGTTAGCGTCAGGACAAGTAGGGTTAGCGTCAGGACAACTAGGGTTAGCGTCAGGACAACTAGGGTTAGCGTCATGACAACTAGGGTTAGCGTCAGGACAACTAGGGTTAGCGTCAGGTCAACTAGGGTTAGCGTCAGGACAACTAGGGTTAGCGTCAGGACAACTAGGGTTAGCGTCAGGACAACTAGGGTTAGCGTCAGGACAACCAGGGTTAGTGTCAGGACAAGTAGGGTTAGCATCAGGACATCTAGGGTTAGCATCAGGACATCTAGGGTTAGCGTCAGGACAACTAGGGTTAGCGTCAGGACAACTAGGGTTAGCGTCAGGACAACTAGGGTTAGCGTCAGTACAACTAGGGTGAGCGTCAGGACAACTAGGGTTAGCGTCAGGACAACTAGGGTTAGCGTCAGGACAACTAGGGTTAGCGTCAGGACAAGTAGGGTTAGCGTCAGGACAACCAGGGTTAGCATCAGGACAAGTAGGGTTAGCGTCAGGACATCTAGGGTTAGCGTCAGGACAACTAGGGTTAGCGTCAGGACAACTAGGGTTAGCGTCAGGACAACTAGGGTTAGCGTCAGGACAACTAGGGTTAGCGTCAGGATAACTAGGGTTAGCGTCAGGACAACTAGGGTTAGCGTCAGGACAACTAGGGTTAGCGTCAGGACAAGTAGGGTTAGCGTCAGGACAACTAGGGTTAGCGTCAGGACAACTAGGGTTAGCGTCAGGACAACTAGGGTTAGCGTCAGGACAACTAGGGTTAGCGTCAGGACAACTAGGGTTAGCGTCAGGACAAGTAGGGTTAGCGTCAGGACAACTAGGGTTAGCGTCAGGACAACTAGGGTTAGCGTCAGGACAACTAGGGTTAGCGTCAGGACAACTAGGGTTAGCGTCAGGACAACTAGGGTTAGCGTTAGGTCAACTAGGGTTAGCGTCAGGACAACTAGGGTTAGCGTCAGGACAACTAGGGTTAGCGTCAGGACAACTAGGGTTAGCGTCAGGACAACTAGGGTTAGTGTCAGGACAACTAGGGTTAGCGTCAGGACAAGTAGGGTTAGCGTCAGAACAAGTAGGGTTAGCGTCAGGACAACTAGGGTTAGCATCAGGACAACTAGGGTTAGCGTCAGGACAAGTAGGGTTAGCGTCAGGACAACCAGGGTTAGCGTCAGGACAAGTAGGGTTAGCGTCAGGACATCTAGGGTTAGCGTCAGCACAACTAGGGTTAGCGTCAGGAAAACTAGGGTTAGCGTCAGGACAACTAGGGTTAGCATCAGGACAACTAGGGTTAGCGTCAGGACAACTAGGGTTAGTGTCAGGACAACTAGGATTAGCGTCAGGACAACTAGGGTTAGCGTCAGGACAACTAGGGTTAGCATCAGGACAACTAGGGTTAGCGTCAGGACAACTAGGGTTAGCGTCAGGACAAGTAGGGTTAGCGTCAGGACAAGTAGGGTTAGCGTCAGGACAACTAGGGTTAGCGTCAGGACAAGTAGGGTTAGCGTCAGGACAACTAGGGTTAGCGTCAGGACAACTAGGGTTAGCGTCAGGACAACTAGGGTTAGCGTCAGGACAACTAGGGTTAGCGTCAGGACAAGTAGGGTTAGCATCAGGACAACTAGGGTTAGCGTCAGGACAAGTAGGGTTAGCGTCAGGAAAACTAGGGTTAGCGTCAGGACAACTAGGGTTAGCATCAGGATAACTAGGGTTAGCGTCAGGACAACTAGGGTTAGCGTCAGGACAACTAGGGTTAGCGTCAGGACAACTAGGGTTAGCGTCAGGACAACTATGGTTAGCGTCAGGACAACTAGGGTTAGCGTCAGGACAACTAGGGTTAGCGTCAGGACAACTAGGGTTAGCGTCAGGACAACTAGGGTTAGCGTCAGGATAACTAGGGTTAGCGTCAGGACAACTAGGGTTAGCGTCAGGACTACTAGGGTTAGCGTCAGGACTACTAGGGTTATCGTCAGGACAACTAGGGTTAGCGTCAGGACAAGTAGGGTTAGCGTCAGTACAACTAGGGTTAGCGTCAGGACAAGTAGGGTTAGCGTCAGGACAAGTAGGGTTAGCGTCAGGACAACTAGGGTTAGCGTCAGACAACTATTGTTAGCGTCAGGACAAGTAGGGTTAGCCTCAGGACAACTAGGGTTGGCGTCAGGACAACTAGGGTTAGCTTCAGGACAAGTAGGGTTAGCGTCAGGACAACTAGGGTTAGCGTCAGGACAACTAGGGTTAGCGTCAGGACAACTAGGGTTAGCATCAGGACAACTAGGTTTAGCGTCAGGTCAACTAGGGTTAGCGTTAGGCAACTAGGGTTAGCGTCAGGACAACTAGGGTTAGCGTCAGGACAACTAGGGTTAGCGTCAGGACAGCTAGGGTTAGCGTCAGGACAGCTAGGGTTAGCGTCAGGACAAGTAGGGTTTGCGTCAGGACAACTAGGGTTAGCGTCAGGAGAACTAGGGTTAGCGTCAGGACAAGTAGGGTTAGCGTCAGGACAAGTAGGGTTAGCGTCAGGACAACTAGGGTTAGCGTCAGGACAAGTAGGGTTAGCGTCAGGACAACTATGGTTAGCGTCAGGACAACTAGGGTTAGCGTCAGGACAACTAGGGTTAGCGTCAGGACAACTAGGGTTAGCGTCAGGTCAACTAGGGTTAGCATCAGGACAACTAGGGTTAGCGTCAGGACAACTAGGGTTAGCGTCAGGACAACTAGGGTTAGCGTCAGGACAACTAGGGTTGGCGTCAGGACAACTAGGGTTAGCGTCAGGACAGCTAGGGTTAGCGTCAGGACAAGTAGGGTTTGCGTCAGGACAACTAGGGTTAGCGTCAGGACAACTAGGGTTAGCGTCAGGACAAGTAGGGTTAGCGTCAGGACAACTAGGGTTAGCGTCAGGACAACTAGGGTTAGCGTCAGGACAAGTAGGGTTAGCGTCAGGACAACTAGGGTTAGCGTCAGGACAACTATGGTTAGCGTCAGGACAACTAGGGTTAGCGTCAGGTCAACTAGGGTTAGCGTCAGGACAACTAGGGTTAGCGTCAGGACAACTAGGGTTAGCGTCAGGACAACTAGGGTTAGCGTCAGGACAACTAGGGTTAGCGTCAGGACAACTAGGGTTAGCATCAGGACAACTAGGGTTAGCGTCAGGACAACTAGGGTTAGCATCAGGATAACTAGGGTTAGCGTCAGGACAAGTAGGGTTAGCGTCAGGTCAACTAGGGTTAGCGTCAGGACAACTAGGGTTAGCGTCAGGACAAGTAGGGTTAGCGTCAGGACAACTAGGGTTAGCTTCAGGACAAGTAGGGTTAGCGTCAGGACAACTAGGGTTAGCGTCAGGACAACTAGGGTTAGCGTCAGGACAACTAGGGTTAGCGTCAGGACAACTAGGGTTAGCATCAGGACAACTAGGTTTAGCGTCAGGTCAACTAGGGTTAGCGTTAGGCAACTAGGGTTAGCGTCAGGACAACTAGGGTTAGCGTCAGGACAACTAGGGTTAGCGTCAGGACAACTAGGGTTAGCGTCAGGACAACTAGGGTTAGCGTCAGGACAGCTAGGGTTAGCGTCAGGACAACTAGGGTTAGCGTCAGGACAACTAGGGTTAGCGTCAGGACAAGTAGGGTTAGCCTCAGGACAACTAGGGTTAGCGTCAGGACAACTAGGGTTAGCTTCAGGACAAGTAGGGTTAGCGTCAGGACAACTAGGGTTAGCGTCAGGACAACTAGGGTTAGCGTCAGGACAACTAGGGTTAGCATCAGGACAACTAGGTTTAGCGTCAGGTCAACTAGGGTTAGCGTTAGGCAACTAGGGTTAGCGTCAGGACAACTAGGGTTAGCGTCAGGACAACTAGGGTTAGCGTCAGGACAACTAGGGTTAGCGTCAGGACAGCTAGGGTTAGCGTCAGGACAACTAGGGTTAGCGTCAGGACAACTAGGGTTAGCGTCAGGACAGCTAGGGTTAGCGTCAGGACAAGTAGGGTTTGCGTCAGGACAACTAGGGTTAGCGTCAGGACAACTAGGGTTAGCGTCAGGACAAGTAGGGTTAGCGTCAGGACAAGTAGGGTTAGCGTCAGGACAACTAGGGTTAGCGTCAGGACAAGTAGGGTTAGCGTCAGGACAACTAGGGTTAGCGTCAGGACAACTAGGGTTAGCGTCAGGACAACTAGGGTTAGCGTCAGGACAACTAGGGTTAGCGTCAGGTCAACTAGGGTTAGCGTCAGGACAACTAGGGTTAGCGTCAGGACAACTAGGGTTAGCGTCAGGACAACTAGGGTTAGCGTCAGGACAACTAGGGTTGGCGTCAGGACAACTAGGGTTAGCGTCAGGACAGCTAGGGTTAGCGTCAGGACAAGTAGGGTTTGCGTCAGGACAACTAGGGTTAGCGTCAGGACAACTAGGGTTAGCGTCAGGACAAGTAGGGTTAGCGTCAGGACAACTAGGGTTAGCGTCAGGACAACTAGGGTTAGCGTCAGGACAAGTAGGGTTAGCGTCAGGACAACTAGGGTTAGCGTCAGGACAACTATGGTTAGCGTCAGGACAACTAGGGTTAGCGTCAGGTCAACTAGGGTTAGCGTCAGGACAACTAGGGTTAGCGTCAGGACAACTAGGGTTAGCGTCAGGACAACTAGGGTTAGCGTCAGGAAAACTAGGGTTAGCGTCAGGACAACTAGGGTTAGCATCAGGACAACTAGGGTTAGCGTCAGGACAACTAGGGTTAGCATCAGGATAACTAGGGTTAGCGTCAGGACAACTAGGGTTAGCGTCAGGACAACTAGGGTTAGCGTCAGGACAACTAGGGTTAGCGTCAGGACAACTAGGGTTAGCGTCAGGATATCTAGGGTTAGCGTCAGGACAACTAGGGTTAGCGTCAGGACAACTAGGGTTAGTGTCAGGACAAGTAGGGTTAGCGTCAGGACAACTAGGGTTAGCGTCAGGACAACTAGGGTTAGCGTCAGGACAACTAGGGTTAGCGTCAGGACAACTAGGGTTAGCGTCAGGACAACTAGGGTTAGCGTCAGGACAAGTAGGTTAGCGTCAGGACAACTAGGGTTAGCGTCAGGACAAGTAGGGTTAGCGTCTGGAAAAGTAGGGTTAGCGTCAGGACAACTAGGGTTAGCGTCAGGACAACTAGGGTTAGCGTCAGGACAACTAGGGTTAGCGTCAGGACAACTAGGGTTAGCGTCAGAACAACTAGGGTTAGCGTCAGGACAACTAGGGTTAGCGTCAGGACAACTAGGGTTAGCGTCAGGACAACTAGGGTTAGCGTCAGGACAACTAGAGTTAGCGTAAGGACAACTAGGGTTAGCGTCAGGACAACTAGGGTTAGCGTCAGGAAAACTATGGTTAGCGTCAGGACAACTAGGGTTAGCGTCAGGACAGCTAGGGTTAGCGTCAGGACAACTAGGGTTAGCGTCAGGACAACTAGGGTTAGCGTCAGGACAACTAGGGTTAGCGTCAGGACAAGTAGGGTTAGCGTCAGGACAACTAGGGTGAGCGTCAGGAGAACTAGGGTTAGCGTCATGACAAGTAGGGTTAGCGTCAGGACAAGTAGGGTTAGCATCAGGACAAGTAGGGTTAGCGTCAGGACAACTAGGGTTAGCGTCAGGACAACTAGGGTTAGCGTAAGGACAACTAGGGTTAGCGTCAGGACAACTAGGGTTAGCGTCAGGAAAACTAGGGTTAGCGTCAGGACAACTAGGGTTAGCGTCAGGACAGCTAGGGTTAGCGTCAGGACAACTAGGGTTAGCGTCAGGACAACTAGGGTTAGCGTCAGGACAACTAGGGTTAGCGTCAGGACAAGTAGGGTTAGCGTCAGGACAACTAGGGTGAGCGTCAGGACAAGTAGGGTTAGCGTCATGACAAGTAGGGTTAGCGTCAGAACAAGTAGGGTTAGCGTCAGGACAAGTAGGGTTAGCGTCAGGACAACTAGGGTTAGCGTCAGGACAACTAGGGTTAGCGTCAGGACAACTAGGGTTAGCGTCAGGACAACTAGGGTTAGCGTCAGGACAACTAGGGTTAGCGTCAGGACATCTAATGTTAGCGTCAGGACAACTAGGGTTGGCTTCAGGACAACTAGGGTTAGCGTCAGGACAACTAGGGTTAGCGTCAGGACAACTAGGGTTGGCATCAGGACAACTAGGGTTGGCGTCAGGACAACTAGGGTAGGCGTCAGGACAACTAGGGTTGGCGTCAGGACAACTAGGGTTAGCGTCAGGACAACTAGGGTTAGCGTCAGGACAACTAGGGTTTGCGTAAGGACAAGTAGGGTTAGCGTCAGGACAACTAGGGTTAGCGTCAGGACAACTAGGGTTAGCGTCAGGACAACTAGGGTCAGCGTCAGAACAACTAGGGTTAGCGTCAGGACAACTAGGGTTAGCGTCAGGACAACTAGGTTTAGCGTCAGGACAACTAGGGTTAGCGTCAGGACAACCAGGGTTAGCGTCAGGACAACTAGGGTTAGCGTCAGGACAACTAGGGTTAGCGTCAGGACAAGTAGGGTTAGCGTCAGGACAAGTAGGGTTAGCGTCAGGACAACTAGGGTTAGCGTCAGGACAACTAGGGTTAGCGTCAGGACAAGTAGGGTTAGCGTCAGGACAACTAGGGTTAGCGTCAGGACAAGTAGGGTTAGCGTCAGGAAAACTAGGGTTAGCGTCAGGACAACTAGGGTTAGCGTCAGGACAAGTAGGGTTAGCGTCAGGACAACTAGGGTTGGCGTCAGGACAACTAGGGATAGGGTCAGGACAACTAGGGTTAGCATCAGGACAACTAGTGTTAGCGTCAGGACAACTAGGGTTAGCGTCAGGACAACTAGGGTTAGCGTCAGGACAACTAGGGTTAGCGTCAGGACAAGTAGGGTTAGCGTCAGGACAACTAGGGTTAGCGTCAGGACAACTAGGGTTAGCGTCAGGACAAGTAGGGTTGGCGTCAGGACAAGTAGGGTTAGCATCAGGACAACTAGGGTTAGCGTCAGGACAACTAGGGTTAGCGTCAGGACAAGTAGGGTTAGCGTCAGGACAACTAGGGTTAGCGTCAAGACAACTAGGGTTAGCGTCAGGACTACTAGGGTTAGCATCAGGACAACTAGGGTTAGCGTCCGGACAACTAGGGTTAGCGTCAGGACAACTAGGGTTAGCGTCAGGATAACTAGGGTTAGCATCAGGACAACTTTGGTTAGTGTCAGGACAACTAGGGTTAGCATCAGGACAACTAGGGTTAGCATCAGGATAACTAGGGTTAGCGTCAGGACAACTCGGGTTAGCGTCAGGACAACTAGGGTTAGCGTCAGTACAACTAGGGTTAGTGTCAGGACAAGTAGGGTTAGCGTCAGGACAAGTAGGGTTAGCGTCAGGACAACTAGGGTTAGCATCAGGACAACTAGGGTTAGCGTCAGGACAAGTAGGGTTAGCGTCAGGACAACTAGGGTTAGCGTCAGGACAACTAGGGTTAGCGTCAGGACAAGTAGGGTTGGCGTCAGGACAAGTAGGGTTAGCATCAGGACAACTAGGGTTAGCATCAGGACAACTAGGGTTAGCGTCAGGACAAGTAGGGTTAGCGTCAGGACAACTAGGGTTAGCGTCAAGACAACTAGGGTTAGCGTCAGGACTACTAGGGTTAGCATCAGGACAACTAGGGTTAGCGTCCGGACAACTAGGGTTAGCGTCAGGACAACTAGGGTTAGCGTCAGGATAACTAGGGTTAGCGTCAGGACAACTAGGGTTAGCATCAGGACAACTTTGGTTAGTGTCAGGACAACTAGGGTTAGCATCAGGACAACTAGGGTTAGCATCAGGATAACTAGGGTTAGCGTCAGGACAACTCGGGTTAGCGTCAGGACAACTAGGGTTAGCGTCAGTACAACTAGGGTTAGTGTCAGGACAAGTAGGGTTAGCGTCAGGACAAGTAGGGTTAGCGTCAGGACAACTAGGGTTAGCATCAGGACAAGTAGGGTTAGCGTCAGGACAACTAGGGTTAGCGTCAGGACAACTATGGTTAGCGTCAGGACAACTAGGGTTAGCGTCAGGACAACTAGGGTTAGCGTCAGGACAACTAGGGTTAGTGTCAGGACAACTAGGATTAGCGTCAGGACAACTAGGGTTAGCGTCAGGATAACTAGGGTTAGCATCAGGACAACTAGGGTTAGCGTCAGGACAACTAGGGTTAGCGTCAGGACAAGTAGGGTTAGCGTCAGGACAAGTAGGGTTAGCGTCAGGACAACTAGGGTTAGCGTCAGGACAAGTAGGGTTAGCGTCAGGACAACTAGGGTTAGCGTCAGGACAACTAGGGTTAGCGTCAGGACAACTAGGGTTAGCGTCAGGACAACTAGGGTTAGCGTCAGGACAAGTAGGGTTAGCGTCAGGACAACTACGGTTAGCGTCAGGACAAGTAGGGTTAGCGTCAGGAAAACTAGGGTTAGCGTCAGGAAAACTAGGGTTAGCGTCAGGACAACTAGGGTTAGCATCAGGATAACTAGGGTTAGCGTCAGGACAACTAGGGTTAGCGTCAGGACAACTAGGGTTAGCGTCAGGACAACTAGGGTTAGCGTCAGGACAACTAGGGTTAGCGTCAGGACAACTAGGGTTAGCGTCAGGACAACTAGGGTTAGCATCAGGACAACTAGGGTTAGCATCAGGACAAGTAGGGTTAGCGTCAGGACAACTAGGGTTAGCGTCAGGACAACTAGGGTTAGCGTCAGGACAACTAGGGTTAGCGTAAGGATAACTAGGGTTAGCGTCAGGACAACTAGGGTTAGCGTCAGGACTACTAGGGTTAGCGTCAGGACTACTAGGGTTATCGTCAGGACAACTAGGGTTAGCGTCAGGACAAGTAGGGTTAGCGTCAGTACAACTAGGGTTAGCGTCAGGACAAGTAGGGTTAGCGTCAGGACAAGTAGGGTTAGCGTCAGGACAACTAGGGTTAGCGTCAGACAACTATTGTTAGCGTCAGGACAAGTAGGGTTAGCCTCAGTACAACTAGGGTTGGCGTCAGGACAACTAGGGTTAGCTTCAGGACAAGTAGGGTTAGCGTCAGGACAACTAGGGTTAGCGTCAGGACAACTAGGGTTAGCGTCAGGACAACTAGGGTTAGCATCAGGACAACTAGGTTTAGCGTCAGGTCAACTAGGGTTAGCGTTAGGCAACTAGGGTTAGCGTCAGGACAACTAGGGTTAGCGTCAGGACAACTAGGGTTAGCGTCAGGACAACTAGGGTTAGCGTCAGGACAGCTAGGGTTAGCGTCAGGACAAGTAGGGTTTGCGTCAGGACAACTAGGGTTAGCGTCAGTAGAACTAGGGTTAGCGTCTGGACAAGTAGGGTTAGCGTCAGGACAAGTAGGGTTAGCGTCAGGACAACTAGGGTTAGCGTCAGGACAAGTAGGGTTAGCGTCAGGACAACTAGGGTTAGCGTCAGGACAACTATGGTTAGCGTCAGGACAACTAGGGTTAGCGTCAGGACAACTAGGGTTAGCGTCAGGTCAACTAGGGTTAGCATCAGGACAACTAGGGTTAGCGTCAGGACAACTAGGGTTAGCGTCAGGACAACTAGGGTTGGCGTCAGGACAACTAGGGTTAGCGTCAGGACAGCTAGGGTTAGCGTCAGGACAGCTAGGGTTAGCGTCAGGACAAGTAGGGTTTGCGTCAGGACAACTAGGGTTAGCGTCAGGACAACTAGGGTTAGCGTCAGGACAAGTAGGGTTAGCGTCAGGACAACTAGGGTTAGCGTCAGGACAACTAGGGTTAGCGTCAGGACAAGTAGGGTTAGCGTCAGGACAACTAGGGTTAGCGTCAGGACAACTATGGTTAGCGTCAGGACAACTAGGGTTAGCGTCAGGTCAACTAGGGTTAGCGTCAGGACAACTAGGGTTAGCGTCAGGACAACTAGGGTTAGCGTCAGGACAACTAGGGTTAGCGTCAGGAAAACTAGGGTTAGCGTCAGGACAACTAGGGTTAGCATCAGGACAACTAGGGTTAGCGTCAGGACAACTAGGGTTAGCATCAGGATAACTAGGGTTAGCGTCAGGACAAGTAGGGTTAGCGTCAGGTCAACTAGGGTTAGCGTCAGGACAACTAGGGTTAGCGTCAGGACAAGTAGGGTTAGCCTCAGGACAACTAGGGTTAGCGTCAGGACAACTAGGGTTAGCTTCAGGACAAGTAGGGTTAGCGTCAGGACAACTAGGGTTAGCGTCAGGACAACTAGGGTTAGCGTCAGGACAACTAGGGTTAGCATCAGGACAACTAGGTTTAGCGTCAGGTCAACTAGGGTTAGCGTTAGGCAACTAGGGTTAGCGTCAGGACAACTAGGGTTAGCGTCAGGACAACTAGGGTTAGCGTCAGGACAACTAGGGTTAGCGTCAGGACAGCTAGGGTTAGCGTCAGGACAACTAGGGTTAGCGTCAGGACAAGTAGGGTTAGCCTCAGGACAAGTAGGGTTAGCCTCAGGACAACTAGGGTTAGCGTCAGGACAACTAGGGTTAGCTTCAGGACAAGTAGGGTTAGCGTCAGGACAACTAGGGTTAGCGTCAGGACAACTAGGGTTAGCGTCAGGACAACTAGGGTTAGCATCAGGACAACTAGGTTTAGCGTCAGGTCAACTAGGGTTAGCGTTAGGCAACTAGGGTTAGCGTCAGGACAACTAGGGTTAGCGTCAGGACAACTAGGGTTAGCGTCAGGACAACTAGGGTTAGCGTCAGGACAGCTAGGGTTAGCGTCAGGACAAGTAGGGTTTGCGTCAGGACAACTAGGGTTAGCGTCAGGACAACTAGGGTTAGCGTCAGGACAACTAGGGTTAGCGTCAGGACAGCTAGGGTTAGCGTCAGGACAAGTAGGGTTTGCGTCAGGACAACTAGGGTTAGCGTCAGGACAACTAGGGTTAGCGTCAGGACAAGTAGGGTTAGCGTCAGGACAAGTAGGGTTAGCGTCAGGACAACTAGGGTTAGCGTCAGGACAAGTAGGGTTAGCGTCAGGACAACTAGGGTTAGCGTCAGGACAACTATGGTTAGCGTCAGGACAACTAGGGTTAGCGTCAGGACAACTAGGGTTAGCGTCAGGTCAACTAGGGTTAGCGTCAGGACAGCTAGGGTTAGCGTCAGGACAACTAGGGTTAGCGTCAGGACAACTAGGGTTAGCGTCAGGACAACTAGGGTTGGCGTCAGGACAACTAGGGTTAGCGTCAGGACAGCTAGGGTTAGCGTCAGGACAAGTAGGGTTTGCGTCAGGACAACTAGGGTTAGCGTCAGGACAACTAGGGTTAGCGTCAGGACAAGTAGGGTTAGCGTCAGGACAACTAGGGTTAGCGTCAGGACAACTAGGGTTAGCGTCAGGACAAGTAGGGTTAGCGTCAGGACAACTAGGGTTAGCGTCAGGACAACTATGGTTAGCGTCAGGACAACTAGGGTTAGCGTCAGGTCAACTAGGGTTAGCGTCAGGACAACTAGGGTTAGCATCAGGACAACTAGGGTTAGCGTCAGGACAACTAGGGTTAGCGTCAGGAAAACTAGGGTTAGCGTCAGGACAACTAGGGTTAGCATCAGGACAACTAGGGTTAGCGTCAGGACAACTAGGGTTAGCGTCAGGATAACTAGGGTTAGCGTCAGGACAACTAGGGTTAGCGTCAGGACAACTAGGGTTAGCGTCAGGACAACTAGGGTTAGCGTCAGGATATCTAGGGTTAGCGTCAGGACGACTAGGGTTAGCGTCAGGACAACTAGGGTTAGTGTCAGGACAAGTAGGGTTAGCGTCAGGACAACTAGGGTTAGCATCAGGACAACTAGGGTTAGCGTCAGGACAAGTAGGGTTAGCGTCAGGACAACTAGGGTTAGCGTCAGGACAACTAGGGTTAGCGTCAGGACAAGTAGGTTAGCGTCAGGACAACTAGGGTTATCGTCAGGACAAGTAGGGTTAGCGTCTGGAAAAGTAGGGTTAGCGTCAGGACAACTAGGGTTAGCGTCAGGACAACTAGGGTTAGCGTCAGGACAACTAGGGTTAGCGTCAGGACAACTAGGGTTAGCGTCAGAACAACTAGGGTTAGCGTCAGGACAACTAGGGTTAGCGTCAGGACAACTAGGGTTAGCGTCAGGACAACTAGGGTTAGCGTCAGGACAACTAGGGTTAGCGTCAGGACAAGTAGGGTTAGCGTCAGGACAACTAGGGTGAGCGTCAGGACAACTAGGGTTAGCGTCATGACAAGTAGGGTTAGCGTCAGGACAAGTAGGGTTAGCGTCAGGACAAGTAGGGTTAGCGTCAGGACAACTAGGGTTAGCGTCAGGACAACTAGGGTTAGCGTAAGGACAACTAGGGTTAGCGTCAGGACAGCTAGGGTTAGCGTCAGGAAAACTAGGGTTAGCGTCAGGACAACTAGGGTTAGCGTCAGGACAGCTAGGGTTAGCGTCAGGACAACTAGGGTTAGCGTCAGGACAACTAGGGTTAGCGTCAGGACAACTAGGGTTAGCGTCAGGACAAGTAGGGTTAGCGTCAGGACAACTAGGGTGAGCGTCAGGACAAGTAGGGTTAGCGTCATGACAAGTAGGGTTAGCGTCATGACAAGTAGGGTTAGCGTCAGGACAAGTAGGGTTAGCGTCAGGACAAGTAGGGTTAGCGTCAGGACAACTAGGGTTAGCGTCAGGACAACTAGGGTTAGCGTCAGGACAACTAGGGTTAGCGTCAGGACAACTAGGGTTAGCGTCAGGACATCTAATGTTAGCGTCAGGACAACTAGGGTTGGCTTCAGGACAACTAGGGTTAGCATCAGGACAACTAGGGTTAGCGTCAGGACAACTAGGGTTAGCGTCAGGACAACTAGGGTTAGTGTCAGGACAAGTAGGGTTAGCGTCAGGACAACTAGGGTTAGCGTCAGGACAACTAGGGTTAGCGTCAGGACAAGTAGGGTTAGCGTCAGGACAACTAGGGTTAGCGTCAGGACAACTAGGGTTAGCGTCAGGACAAGTAGGTTAGCGTCAGGACAACTAGGGTTAGCGTCAGGACAAGTAGGGTTAGCGTCTGGAAAAGTAGGGTTAGCGTCAGGACAACTAGGGTTAGCATCAGGACAACTAGGGTTAGCGTCAGGACAACTAGGGTTAGCGTCAGGACAACTAGGGTTAGCGTCAGAACAACTAGGGTTAGCGTCAGGACAACTAGGGTTAGCGTCAGGACAACTAGGGTTAGCGTCAGGACAACTAGGGTTAGCGTCAGGACAACTAGGGTTAGCGTAAGGACAACTAGGGTTAGCGTCAGGACAACTAGGGTTAGCGTCAGGAAAACTAGGGTTAGCGTCAGGACAACTAGGGTTAGCGTCAGGACAGCTAGGGTTAGCGTCAGGACAACTAGGGTTAGCGTCAGGACAACTAGGGTTAGCGTCAGGACAACTAGGGTTAGCGTCAGGACAAGTAGGGTTAGCGTCAGGACAACTAGGGTGAGCGTCAGGACAACTAGGGTTAGCGTCATGACAAGTAGGGTTAGCGTCAGGACAAGTAGGGTTAGCGTCAGGACAAGTAGGGTTAGCGTCAGGACAACTAGGGTTAGCGTCAGGACAACTAGGGTTAGCGTAAGGACAACTAGGGTTAGCGTCAGGACAACTAGGGTTAGCGTCAGGAAAACTAGGGTTAGCGTCAGGACAACTAGGGTTAGCGTCAGGACAGCTAGGGTTAGCGTCAGGACAACTAGGGTTAGCGTCAGGACAACTAGGGTTAGCGTCAGGACAACTAGGGTTAGCGTCAGGACAAGTAGGGTTAGCGTCAGGACAACTAGGGTGAGCGTCAGGACAAGTAGGGTTAGCGTCATGACAAGTAGGGTTAGCGTCAGGACAAGTAGGGTTAGCGTCAGGACAAGTAGGGTTAGCGTCAGGACAACTAGGGTTAGCGTCAGGACAACTAGGGTTAGCGTCAGGACAACTAGGGTTAGCGTCAGGACAACTAGGGTTAGCGTCAGGACAACTAGGGTTAGAGTCAGGACATCTAATGTTAGCGTCAGGACAACTAGGGTTGGCTTCAGGACAACTAGGGTTAGCGTCAGGACAACTAGGGTTAGCGTCAGGACAACTAGGGTTGGCATCAGGACAACTAGGGTTGGCGTCAGGACAACTAGGGTAGGCGTCAGGACAACTAGGGTTGGCGTCAGGACAACTAGGGTTAGCGTCAGGACAACTAGGGTTAGCGTCAGGACAACTAGGGTTTGCGTAAGGACAAGTAGGGTTAGCGTCAGGACAACTAGGGTTAGCGTCAGGACAACTAGGATTAGCGTCAGGACAACTAGGGTCAGCGTCAGAACAACTAGGGTTAGCGTCAGGACAACTAGGGTTAGCGTCAGGACAACTAGGTTTAGCGTCAGGACAACTAGGGTTAGCGTCAGGACAACCAGGGTTAGCGTCAGGACAACTAGGGTTAGCGTCAGGACAACTAGGGTTAGCGTCAGGACAAGTAGGGTTAGCGTCAGGACAAGTAGGGTTAGCGTCAGGACAACTAGGGTTAGCGTCAGGACAACTAGGGTTAGCGTCAGGACAAGTAGGGTTAGCGTCAGGACAACTAGGGTTAGCGTCAGGACAAGTAGGGTTAGCGTCAGGAAAACTAGGGTTAGCGTCAGGACAACTAGGGTTAGCGTCAGGACAAGTAGGGTTAGCGTCAGGACAACTAGGGTTGGCGTCAGGACAACTAGGGATAGGGTCAGGACAACTAGGGTTAGCATCAGGACAACTAGTGTTAGCGTCAGGACAACTAGGGTTAGCGTCAGGACAACTAGGGTTAGCGTCAAGACAACTAGGGTTAGCGTCAGGACTACTAGGGTTAGCATCAGGACAACTAGGGTTAGCGTCAGGACAACTAGGGTTAGCATCAGGACAACTAGGGTTAGCGTCAGGACAACTAGGGTTAGCGTCAGGATAACTAGGGTTAGCGTCAGGACAACTAGGGTTAGCATCAGGACAACTTTGGTTAGTCTCAGGACAACTAGGGTTAGCATCAGGACAACTAGGGTTAGCATCAGGATAACTAGGGTTAGCGTCAGGACAACTCGGGTTAGCGTCAGGACAACTAGGGTTAGCGTCAGTACAACTAGGGTTAGTGTCAGGACAAGTAGGGTTAGCGTCAGGACAAGTAGGGTTAGCGTCAGGACATCTAGGGTTAGCATCAGGACAAGTAGGGTTAGCGTCAGGACAACTAGGGTTAGCGTCAGGACAAGTAGGGTTAGCGTCAGGACAACTAGGGTTAGCGTCAGGACAACTAGGGTTAGCGTCAGGACAACTAGGGTTAGCGTCAGGACAACTAGGGTTAGCGTCAGGACAACTAGGGTTAGAGTCAGGACATCTAATGTTAGCGTCAGGACAACTAGGGTTGGCTTCAGGACAACTAGGGTTAGCGTCAGGACAACTAGGGTTAGCGTCAGGACAACTAGGGTTGGCATCAGGACAACTAGGGTTGGCGTCAGGACAACTAGGGTAGGCGTCAGGACAACTAGGGTTGGCGTCAGGACAACTAGGGTTAGCGTCAGGACAACTAGGGTTAGCGTCAGGACAACTAGGGTTTGCGTAAGGACAAGTAGGGTTAGCGTCAGGACAACTAGGGTTAGCGTCAGGACAACTAGGATTAGCGTCAGGACAACTAGGGTCAGCGTCAGAACAACTAGGGTTAGCGTCAGGACAACTAGGGTTAGCGTCAGGACAACTAGGTTTAGCGTCAGGACAACTAGGGTTAGCGTCAGGACAACCAGGGTTAGCGTCAGGACAACTAGGGTTAGCGTCAGGACAACTAGGGTTAGCGTCAGGACAAGTAGGGTTAGCGTCAGGACAAGTAGGGTTAGCGTCAGGACAACTAGGGTTAGCGTCAGGACAACTAGGGTTAGCGTCAGGACAAGTAGGGTTAGCGTCAGGACAACTAGGGTTAGCGTCAGGACAAGTAGGGTTAGCGTCAGGAAAACTAGGGTTAGCGTCAGGACAACTAGGGTTAGCGTCAGGACAAGTAGGGTTAGCGTCAGGACAACTAGGGTTGGCGTCAGGACAACTAGGGATAGGGTCAGGACAACTAGGGTTAGCATCAGGACAACTAGTGTTAGCGTCAGGACAACTAGGGTTAGCGTCAGGACAACTAGGGTTAGCGTCAAGACAACTAGGGTTAGCGTCAGGACTACTAGGGTTAGCATCAGGACAACTAGGGTTAGCGTCAGGACAACTAGGGTTAGCATCAGGACAACTAGGGTTAGCGTCAGGACAACTAGGGTTAGCGTCAGGATAACTAGGGTTAGCGTCAGGACAACTAGGGTTAGCATCAGGACAACTTTGGTTAGTGTCAGGACAACTAGGGTTAGCATCAGGACAACTAGGGTTAGCATCAGGATAACTAGGGTTAGCGTCAGGACAACTCGGGTTAGCGTCAGGACAACTAGGGTTAGCGTCAGTACAACTAGGGTTAGTGTCAGGACAAGTAGGGTTAGCGTCAGGACAAGTAGGGTTAGCGTCAGGACATCTAGGGTTAGCATCAGGACAAGTAGGGTTAGCGTCAGGACAACTAGGGTTAGCGTCAGGACAACTATGGTTAGCGTCAGGACAACTAGGGTTAGCATCAGGACAACTAGGGTTAGCGACAGGTCAACTAGGGTTAGCATCAGGACAACTAGGGTTAGCGTCAGGACAACTAGGGTTAGCGTCAGGACAACTAGGGTTAGCGTCAGGACAGCTAGGGTTAGCGTCAGGACAAGTAGGGTTTGCGTCAGGACAACTAGGGTTAGCGTCAGGACAACTAGGGTTAGCGTCAGGACAAGTAGGGTTAGCGTCAGGACAACTAGGGTTAGCATCAGGACAACTAGGGTTAGCGTCAGGACAAGTAGGGTTAGCGTCAGGACAACTAGGGTTAGCGTCAGGACAACTATGGTTAGCGTCAGGACAACTAGGGTTAGCGTCAAGACAACTAGGGTTAGCGTCAGGACTACTAGGGTTAGCATCAGGACAACTAGGGTTAGCGTCCGGACAACTAGGGTTAGCGTCAGGACAACTAGGGTTAGCGTCAGGATAACTAGGGTTAGCGTCAGGACAACTAGGGTTAGCGTCAGGACAACTTTGGTTAGTTTCAGGACAACTAGGGTTAGCATCAGGACAACTAGGGTTAGCATCAGGATAACTAGGGTTAGCGTCAGGACAACTAGGGTTAGCGTCAGGACAACTAGGGTTAGCGTCAGGACAACTAGGGTTAGTGTCAGGACAAGTAGCGTTAGCGTCAGGACAACTAGGGTTAGCGTCAGGACAATTAGGGTTAGCGTCAGGACAACTAGGGTTAGCGTCAGGTCAACTAGGGTTAGCGTCAGGACAACTAGGGTTAGCGTCAGGACAACGAGGGTTAGCGTCAGGACAACTAGGGTTAGCGTCAGGAAAACTAGGGTTAGCGTCAGGACAACTAGGGTTAGCGTCAGTACAACTAGGGTTAGCGTCAGGACAACTAGGGTTAGCGTCAGGACAACTAGGGTTAGCGTCAGGACAACTAGGGTTGGCTTCAGGACAACTAGGGTTAGCGTCAGGACAACTAGGGTTAGCGTCAGGACAACTAGGGTTAGCATCAGGACAACTAGGTTTAGCGTCAGGTCAACTAGGGTTAGCGTTAGGCAACTAGGGTTAGCGTCAGGACAACTAGGGTTAGCGTCAGGACAACTAGGGTTAGCGTCAGGACAACTAGGGTTAGCGTCAGGACAACTAGGGTTAGCGTCAGGACAGCTAGGGTTAGCGTCAGGACAACTAGGGTTAGCGTCAGGACAACTAGGGTTAGCGTCAGGACAACTAGGGTTAGCGTCAGGACAAGTAGGGTTAGCCTCAGGACAACTAGGGTTAGCGTCAGGACAACTAGGGTTAGCTTCAGGACAAGTAGGGTTAGCGTCAGGACAACTAGGGTTAGCGTCAGGACAACTAGGGTTAGCGTCAGGACAACTAGGGTTAGCATCAGGACAACTAGGTTTAGCGTCAGGTCAACTAGGGTTAGCGTTAGGCAACTAGGGTTAGCGTCAGGACAACTAGGGTTAGCGTCAGGACAACTAGGGTTAGCGTCAGGACAACTAGGGTTAGCGTCAGGACAGCTAGGGTTAGCGTCAGGACAAGTAGGGTTTGCGTCAGGACAACTAGGGTTAGCGTCAGGACAACTAGGGTTAGCGTCAGGACAACTAGGGTTAGCGTCAGGACAGCTAGGGTTAGCGTCAGGACAAGTAGGGTTTGCGTCAGGACAACTAGGGTTAGCGTCAGGACAACTAGGGTTAGCGTCAGGACAAGTAGGGTTAGCGTCAGGACAAGTAGGGTTAGCGTCAGGACAACTAGGGTTAGCGTCAGGACAAGTAGGGTTAGCGTCAGGACAACTAGGGTTAGCGTCAGGACAACTAGGGTTAGAGTCAGGACAACTAGGGTTAGCGTCAGGACAACTAGGGTTAGCGTCAGGTCAACTAGGGTTAGCGTCAGGACAACTAGGGTTAGCGTCAGGACAACTAGGGTTAGCGTCAGGACAACTAGGGTTAGCGTCAGGACAACTAGGGTTGGCGTCAGGACAACTAGGGTTAGCGTCAGGACAGCTAGGGTTAGCGTCAGGACAAGTAGGGTTTGCGTCAGGACAACTAGGGTTAGCGTCAGGACAACTAGGGTTAGCGTCAGGACAAGTAGGGTTAGCGTCAGGACAACTAGGGTTAGCGTCAGGACAACTAGGGTTAGCGTCAGGACAAGTAGGGTTAGCGTCAGGACAACTAGGGTTAGCGTCAGGACAACTATGGTTAGCGTCAGGACAACTAGGGTTAGCGTCAGGTCAACTAGGGTTAGCGTCAGGACAACTAGGGTTAGCATCAGGACAACTAGGGTTAGCGTCAGGACAACTAGGGTTAGCGTCAGGAAAACTAGGGTTAGCGTCAGGACAACTAGGGTTAGCATCAGGACAACTAGGGTTAGCGTCAGGACAACTAGGGTTAGCATCAGGATAACTAGGGTTAGCGTCAGGACAACTAGGGTTAGCGTCAGGACAACTAGGGTTAGCGTCAGGACAACTAGGGTTAGCGTCAGGATATCTAGGGTTAGCGTCAGGACGACTAGGGTTAGCGTCAGGACAACTAGGGTTAGTGTCAGGACAAGTAGGGTTAGCGTCAGGACAACTAGGGTTAGCATCAGGACAACTAGGGTTAGCGTCAGGACAAGTAGGGTTAGCGTCAGGACAACTAGGGTTAGCGTCAGGACAACTAGGGTTAGCGTCAGGACAAGTAGGTTAGCGTCAGGACAACTAGGGTTAGCGTCAGGACAAGTAGGGTTAGCGTCTGGAAAAGTAGGGTTAGCGTCAGGACAACTAGGGTTAGCGTCAGGACAACTAGGGTTAGCGTCAGGACAACTAGGGTTAGCGTCAGGACAACTAGGGTTAGCGTCAGGACAACTAGGGTTAGCGTCAGGACAACTAGGGTTAGCGTCAGGACAACTAGGGTTAGCGTCAGGACAACTAGGGTTAGCGTCAGGACAAGTAGGGTTAGCGTCAGGACAACTAGGGTGAGCGTCAGGACAACTAGGGTTAGCGTCATGACAAGTAGGGTTAGCGTCAGGACAAGTAGGGTTAGCGTCAGGACAAGTAGGGTTAGCGTCAGGACAACTAGGGTTAGCGTCAGGACAACTAGGGTTAGCGTAAGGACAACTAGGGTTAGCGTCAGGACAGCTAGGGTTAGCGTCAGGAAAACTAGGGTTAGCGTCAGGACAACTAGGGTTAGCGTCAGGACAGCTAGGGTTAGCGTCAGGACAACTAGGGTTAGCGTCAGGACAACTAGGGTTAGCGTCAGGACAACTAGGGTTAGCGTCAGGACAAGTAGGGTTAGCGTCAGGACAAGT
The DNA here is from genome assembly GCF_046119375.1 of Phyllobates terribilis. Classification (NCBI taxonomy): domain Eukaryota; kingdom Metazoa; phylum Chordata; class Amphibia; order Anura; family Dendrobatidae; genus Phyllobates; species Phyllobates terribilis. The sequence continues at coordinate 4,181,999 of NW_027362827.1, read as the reverse complement.
AGGGTTAGCGTCAGGACAACTAGGGTGAGCGTCAGGACAAGTAGGGTTAGCGTCATGACAAGTAGGGTTAGCGTCAGGACAAGTAGGGTTAGCGTCAGGACAAGTAGGGTTAGCGTCAGGACAAGTAGGGTTAGCGTCAGGACAACTAGGGTTAGCGTCAGGACAACTAGGGTTAGCGTCAGGACAACTAGGGTTAGCGTCAGGACAACTAGGGTTAGCGTCAGGACATCTAATGTTAGCGTCAGGACAACTAGGGTTGGCTTCAGGACAACTAGGGTTAGCGTCAGGACAACTAGGGTTAGCGTCAGGACAACTAGGGTTAGCGTCAGGACAACTAGGGTTAGTGTCAGGACAAGTAGGGTTAGCGTCAGGACAACTAGGGTTAGCGTCAGGACAACTAGGGTTAGCGTCAGGACAAGTAGGGTTAGCGTCAGGACAACTAGGGTTAGCGTCAGGACAACTAGGGTTAGCGTCAGGACAAGTAGGTTAGCGTCAGGACAACTAGGGTTAGCGTCAGGACAAGTAGGGTTAGCGTCTGGAAAAGTAGGGTTAGCGTCAGGACAACTAGGGTTAGCATCAGGACAACTAGGGTTAGCGTCAGGACAACTAGGGTTAGCGTCAGGACAACTAGGGTTAGCGTCAGAACAACTAGGGTTAGCGTCAGGACAACTAGGGTTAGCGTCAGGACAACTAGGGTTAGCGTCAGGACAACTAGGGTTAGCGTCAGGACAACTAGGGTTAGCGTAAGGACAACTAGGGTTAGCGTCAGGACAACTAGGGTTAGCGTCAGGAAAACTAGGGTTAGCGTCAGGACAACTAGGGTTAGCGTCAGGACAGCTAGGGTTAGCGTCAGGACAACTAGGGTTAGCGTCAGGACAACTAGGGTTAGCGTCAGGACAACTAGGGTTAGAGTCAGGACAAGTAGGGTTAGCGTCAGGACAACTAGGGTGAGCGTCAGGACAACTAGGGTTAGCGTCATGACAAGTAGGGTTAGCGTCAGGACAAGTAGGGTTAGCGTCAGGACAAGTAGGGTTAGCGTCAGGACAACTAGGGTTAGCGTCAGGACAACTAGGGTTAGCGTAAGGACAACTAGGGTTAGCGTCAGGACAACTAGGGTTAGCGTCAGGAAAACTAGGGTTAGCGTCAGGACAACTAGGGTTAGCGTCAGGACAGCTAGGGTTAGCGTCAGGACAACTAGGGTTAGCGTCAGGACAACTAGGGTTAGCGTCAGGACAACTAGGGTTAGCGTCAGGACAAGTAGGGTTAGCGTCAGGACAACTAGGGTGAGCGTCAGGACAAGTAGGGTTAGCGTCATGACAAGTAGGGTTAGCGTCAGGACAAATAGGGTTAGCGTCAGGACAAGTAGGGTTAGCGTCAGGACAACTAGGGTTAGCGTCAGGACAACTAGGGTTAGCGTCAGGACAACTAGGGTTAGCGTCAGGACAACTAGGGTTAGCGTCAGGACAACTAGGGTTAGAGTCAGGACATCTAATGTTAGCGTCAGGACAACTAGGGTTGGCTTCAGGACAACTAGGGTTAGCGTCAGGACAACTAGGGTTAGCGTCAGGACAACTAGGGTTGGCATCAGGACAACTAGGGTTGGCGTCAGGACAACTAGGGTAGGCGTCAGGACAACTAGGGTTGGCGTCAGGACAACTAGGGTTAGCGTCAGGACAACTAGGGTTAGCGTCAGGACAACTAGGGTTTGCGTAAGGACAAGTAGGGTTAGCGTCAGGACAACTAGGGTTAGCGTCAGGACAACTAGGGTTAGCGTCAGGACAACTAGGGTCAGCGTCAGAACAACTAGGGTTAGCGTCAGGACAAGTAGGGTTAGCGTCAGGACAACTAGGTTTAGCGTCAGGACAACTAGGGTTAGCGTCAGGACAACCAGGGTTAGCGTCAGGACAACTAGGGTTAGCGTCAGGACAACTAGGGTTAGCGTCAGGACAAGTAGGGTTAGCGTCAGGACAAGTAGGGTTAGCGTCAGGACAACTAGGGTTAGCGTCAGGACAACTAGGGTTAGCGTCAGGACAAGTAGGGTTAGCGTCAGGACAACTAGGGTTAGCGTCAGGACAAGTAGGGTTAGCGTCAGGAAAACTAGGGTTAGCGTCAGGACAACTAGGGTTAGCGTCAGGACAAGTAGGGTTAGCGTCAGGACAAGTAGGGTTGGCGTCAGGACAACTAGGGATAGGGTCAGGACAACTAGGGTTAGCATCAGGATAACTAGGGTTAGCGTCAGGACAACTAGGGTTAGCGTCAGGACAACTAGGGTTAGCGTCAGGACAACTAGGGTTAGTGTCAGGACAAGTAGCGTTAGCGTCAGGACAACTAGGGTTAGCGTCAGGACAATTAGGGTTAGCGTCAGGACAACTAGGGTTAGCGTCAGGTCAACTAGGGTTAGCGTCAGGACAACTAGGGTTAGCGTCAGGACAACTAGGGTTAGCGTCAGGACAACTAGGGTTAGCGTCAGGAAAACTAGGGTTAGCGTCAGGACAACTAGGGTTAGCGTCAGTACAACTAGGGTTAGCGTCAGGACAACTAGGGTTAGCGTCAGGACAACTAGGGTTAGCGTCAGGACAACTAGGGTTGGCTTCAGGACAACTAGAGTTGGCGTCAGGACAACTAGGGTAGGCGTCAGGACAACTAGGGTTAGCGTCAGGACAACTAGGGTTCGCGTCAGGACAACTAGGGTTAGCGTCAGGACAACTAGGGTTAGCGTCAGGACAACTAGGGTTAGCGTCAGGACAACTAGGTTTAGCGTCTGGACAACTAGGGTTAGCGTCAGGACAACTAGGGTTAGCGTCAGGACAACTAGGGTTAGCGTCAGGACAACTAGGGTTAGCGTCAGGCAACTAGAGTTAGCGTCAGGACAACTAGTGTTAGCGTCAGGACAACTAGGGTTAGCGTCAGGACAACTAGGGTTAGCGTCAGGAAAAGTAGGGTTAGCGTCAGGACAACTAGGGTTAGCGTCAGGACAACTAGGGTTAGCGTCAGGACAAGTAGGGTTAGCGTCAGGACAACTAGGGTTAGCGTCAGGACAACTAGGGTTAGCGTCAGGACAAGTAGGGTTAGCGTCAGGACAACTAGGGTTAGCGTCAGGACAACTAGGGTTAGCGTCAGGACAAGTAGGGTTAGCGTCAGGACAACTAGGGTTAGCGTCAGGACAAGTAGGGTTGGCGTCAGGACAAGTAGGGTTAGCGTCAGGACAACTAGGGTTAGCGTCAGGACAACTAGGGTTAGCGTCAGGACAACTAGGGTTAGCGTCAGGACAAGTAGGGTTAGCGTCAGGACAACTAGGGTTAGCGTCAGGATAACTAGGGTTAGCGTCAGGACAACTAGGGTTAGCGCCAGGACAACTTTGGTTAGTGTCAGGACAACTAGGGTTAGCATCAGGACAACTAGGGTTAGCATCAGGATAACTAGGGTTAGCGTCAGGACAACTAGGGTTAGCGTCAGGACAACTAGGGTTAGCGTCAGGACAACTAGGGTTAGCGTCAGGACAACTAGGGTTAGCGTCAGGACAACTAGGGTTAGCGTCAGGTCAACTAGGGTTAGCGTCAGGACAACTAGGGTTAGCGTCAGGACAGCTAGGGTTAGCGTCAGGACAACTAGGGTTAGCGTGAGGACAACTAGGGTTAGCATCAGGAAAACTAGGGTTAGCGTCAGGACAACTAGGGTTAGCGTCAGTACAACTAGGGTTAGCGTCAGGACAACTAGGGTTAGCGTCAGGACAACTAGGGTTAGCGTCAGGACAACTAGGGTTGGCTTCAGGACAACTAGGGTTAGCGTCAGGACAACTAGGGTTAGCGTCAGGACAACTAGGGTTAGCGTCAGGACAACTAGGGTTGGCGTCAGGACAACTAGGGTTGGCGTCAGGACAACTAGAGTTGGCGTCAGGAAAACTAGGGTTAGCATCAGGATAACTAGGGTTAGCGTCAGTACAACTAGGGTTAGCGTCAGGACAACTAGGGTTAGCGTCAGGACAACTAGGGTTAGCGTCAGGACAACTAGGGTTGGCTTCAGGACAACTAGGGTTAGCGTCAGGACAACTAGGGTTAGCGTCAGGACAACTAGGGTTGGCGTCAGGACAACTAGAGTTGGCGTCAGGACAACTAGGGTAGGCGTCAGGACAACTAGGGTTAGCATCAGGACAACTAGGGTTCGCGTCAGGACAACTAGGGTTAGCGTCAGGACAACTAGGGTTAGCGTAAGGACAACTATTGTTAGCGTCAGGACAACTAGGGTTAGCGTCAGGACAACTAGGGTTAGCGTCAGGACAACTAGGGTTAGCGTCAGGACAACTAGGGTTAGCGTCAGGACAACTAGGGTTAGCGTCAGGACAACAAGGGTTAGCGTCAGGACAACTAGGGTTAGCGTCAGGACAAGTAGGGTTAGCGTCAGGACAACTAGGGTTAGCGTCAGGACAACTAGGGTTAGCGTCAGGACAACTAGGGTTAGCGTCAGGACAAGTAGGGTTAGCGTCAGGACAACTAGGGTTAGCGTCAGGACAACTAGGGTTAGCGTCAGGACAAGTAGGGTTAGCGTCAGGACAACTAGGGTTGGCGTCAGGACAACTAGGGTTAGCGTCAGGACAACTAGGGTTAGCGTCAGGACAGCTAGGCTTAGCGTCAGGACAACTAGGGTTAGCGTCAGGACAACTAGGGTTAGCGTCAGGACAACTAGGGTTAGCGTCAGGACAAGTAGGGTTAGCGTCAGGACAACTAGGGTTAGCGTCAGGACAAGTAGGGTTAGCGTCAGGACAACTAGGGTTAGCGTCAGGACAACTAGGGTTAGCGTCAGGACAAGTAGGGTTAGCGTCAGGACAAGTAGGGTTAGCGTCAGGACAACTAGGGTTAGCGTCAGGACAAGTAGGGTTAGCGTCAGGACAACTAGGGTTGGCGTCAGGACAACTAGGGTTAGGGTCAGGACAACTAGGGTTAGCGTCAGGACAACTAGGGTTAGCGTCAGGACAACTAGGGTTAGCGTCAGGACAACTAGGGTTAGCGTCAGGACAACTAGGGTTAGCGTCAGGACAACTAGGGTTAGCGTCAGGACAAGTAGGGTTGGTGTCAGGACAAGTAGGGTTAGCGTCAGGACAGCTAGGGTTAGCGTCAGGACAACTAGGGTTAGCGTCAGGACAAGTAGGGTTAGCGTCAGGACAACTAGGGTTAGCGTCAAGACAACTAGGGTTAGCGTCAGGACTACTAGGGTTAGCATCAGGACAACTAGGGTTAGCGTCCGGACAACTAGGGTTAGCGTCAGGACAACTAGGGTTAGCGTCAGGATAACTAGGGTTAGCGTCAGGACAAGTAGGGTTAGCGTCAGGACAACTAGGGTTAGCGTCAGGACAAGTAGGGTTAGCGTCAGGACAACTAGGGTTAGCGTCAAGACAACTAGGGTTAGCTTCAGGACTACTAGGTTTAGCATCAGGACAACTAGGGTTAGCGTCCGGACAACTAGGGTTAGCGTCAGGACAACTAGGGTTAGCGTCAGGACAACTAGGGTTAGCGTCAGGACAACTAGGGTTAGCGTCAGGACAAGTAGGGTTAGCGTCAGGACAACTAGGGTTAGCGTCAGGACAAGTAGGGTTAGCGTCAGGACAAGTAGGGTTAGCGTCAGGACAAGTAGGGTTAGCGTCAGGACAAGTAGGGTTAGCGTCAGGACAACTAGGGTTAGCGTCAGGACAACTAGGGTTAGCGTCAGGACAACTAGGGTTAGCGTCAGGACTACTAGGGTTAGCGTCAGGACAACTAGGGTTAGCGTCAGGACAACTAGGGTTAGCATCAGGACAAGTAGGGTTAGCGTTAGGACAACTAGGGTTAGCGTCAGGACAACTAGGGTTAGCGTCAGTACAAGTAGGGTTTGCGTCAGGACAACTATGGTTAGCGTCAGGACAACTAGGGTTAGCGTCAGGACAAGTAGGGTTAGCCTCAGGACAACTAGGGATAGCGTCAGTACAACTAGGGTTAGCGTCAGGACAAGTAGGGTTAGCGTCAGGACAAGTAGGGTTAGCGTCAGGACAACGGGGGTTAGCGTCAGGACAAGTAGGGTTAGCGTCAGGACAGCTAGGGTTAGCGTCAGGACAACTAGGGTTAGCGTCAGGACAAGTAGGGTTAGCGTCAGGACAACTAGGGTTAGCGTCAAGACAACTAGGGTTAGCGTCAGGACTACTAGGGTTAGCATCAGGACAACTAGGGTTAGCGTCCGGACAACTAGGGTTAGCGTCAGGACAACTAGGGTTAGCGTCAGGATAACTAGGGTTAGCGTCAGGACAAGTAGGGTTAGCGTCAGGACAACTAGGGTTAGCGTCAGGACAAGTAGGGTTAGCGTCAGGACAACTAGGGTTAGCGTCAAGACAACTAGGGTTAGCTTCAGGACTACTAGGTTTAGCATCAGGACAACTAGGGTTAGCGTCCGGACAACTAGGGTTAGCGTCAGGACAACTAGGGTTAGCGTCAGGACAACTAGGGTTAGCGTCAGGACAACTAGGGTTAGCGTCAGGACAACTAGGGTTAGCGTCAGGACAAGTAGGGTTAGCGTCAGGACAACTAGGGTTAGCGTCAGGACAACTAGGGTTAGCGTCAGTACAAGTAGGGTTTGCGTCAGGACAACTATGGTTAGCGTCAGGACAACTAGGGTTAGCGTCAGGACAAGTAGGGTTAGCCTCAGGACAACTAGGGATAGCGTCAGTACAACTAGGGTTAGCGTCAGGACAAGTAGGGTTAGCGTCAGGACAAGTAGGGTTAGCGTCAGGACAACGGGGGTTAGCGTCAGGACAAGTAGGGTTAGCGTCAGGACAGCTAGGGTTAGCGTCAGGACAACTAGGGTTAGCGTCAGGACAAGTAGGGTTAGCGTCAGGACAACTAGGGTTAGCGTCAAGACAACTAGGGTTAGCGTCAGGACTACTAGGGTTAGCATCAGGACAACTAGGGTTAGCGTCCGGACAACTAGGGTTAGCGTCAGGACAACTAGGGTTAGCGTCAGGATAACTAGGGTTAGCGTCAGGACAAGTAGGGTTAGCGTCAGGACAACTAGGGTTAGCGTCAGGACAAGTAGGGTTAGCGTCAGGACAACTAGGGTTAGCGTCAAGACAACTAGGGTTAGCTTCAGGACTACTAGGTTTAGCATCAGGACAACTAGGGTTAGCGTCCGGACAACTAGGGTTAGCGTCAGGACAACTAGGGTTAGCGTCAGGACAACTAGGGTTAGCGTCAGGACAACTAGGGTTAGCGTCAGGACAACTAGGGTTAGCGTCAGGACAAGTAGGGTTAGCGTCAGGACAAGTAGGGTTAGCGTCAGGACAAGTAGGGTTAGCGTCAGGACAAGTAGGGTTAGCGTCAGGACAACTAGGGTTAGCGTCAGGACAACTAGGGTTAGCGTCAGGATAACTAGGGTTAGCGTCAGGACAACTAGGGTTAGCGTCAGGACTACTAGGGTTAGCGTCAGGACAACTAGGGTTAGCGTCAGGACAAGTAGGGTTAGCATCAGGACAAGTAGGGTTAGCGTTAGGACAACTAGGGTTAGCGTCAGGACAACTAGGGTTAGCGTCAGTACAAGTAGGGTTTGCGTCAGGACAACTATGGTTAGCGTCAGGACAACTAGGGTTAGCGTCAGGACAAGTAGGGTTAGCCTCAGGACAACTAGGGATAGCGTCAGTACAACTAGGGTTAGCGTCAGGACAAGTAGGGTTAGCGTCAGGACAAGTAGGGTTAGCGTCAGGACAAGTAGGGTTAGCGTCAGGACAACTAGGGTTAGCGTCAGGACAACTAGGGTTAGCGTCAGGATAACTAGGGTTAGCGTCAGGACAACTAGGGTTAGCGTCAGGACTACTAGGGTTAGCGTCAGGACAACTAGGGTTAGCGTCAGGACAACTAGGGTTAGCATCAGGACAAGTAGGGTTAGCGTCAGGACAACTAGGGTTAGCGTCAGGACAACTAGGGTTAGCGTCAGTACAAGTAGGGTTTGCGTCAGGACAACTATGGTTAGCGTCAGGACAACTAGGGTTAGCGTCAGGACAAGTAGGGTTAGCCTCAGGACAACTAGGGATAGCGTCAGGACAACTAGGGTTAGCGTCAGGACAAGTAGGGTTAGCGTCAGGACAAGTAGGGTTAGCGTCAGGACAACGGGGGTTAGCGTCAGGACAACTAGGGTTACCGTCAGGACAACGGGGGTTAGCGTCAGGACAACTAGGGTTAGCATCAGGACAACTAGGGTTAGCATCAGGACAACTAGGTTTAGCGTCAGGTCAACTAGGGTTAGCGTCAGGACAACTAGGGTTAGCGTCAGGACAAGTAGGGTTAGCGTCAGGACAACTAGGGTTAGCGTCAGGACAACTAGGGTTAGCGTCAGGACAACTAGGGTTAGCGTCAGGACAACTAGGGTTAGCGTCAGGACAAGTAGGGTTAGTGTCAGGACAAGTAGGGTTAGCGTCAGGACAACTAGGGTTAGCGTCAGGACAACTAGGGTTAGCGTCAGGACAAGTAGGGTTAGCGTCAGGACAACTAGGGTTAGCGTCAGGACAACTAGGGTTAGCGTCAGGACAACTAGGGTTAGCGTCAGGACAAGTAGGGTTAGCGTCAGGACAAGTAGGGTTAGCGTCAGGACAACTAGGGTTTGCGTCAGGACAACTAGGGTTAGCGTCAGGACAACTAGGGTTAGCGTCAGGACAACTAGGGTTAGCGTCAAGACAACTAGGGTTAGCGTCAGGACAAGTAGGGTTAGCGTCAGGACAACTAGGGTTAGCGTCAAGACAACTAGGGTTAGCCTCAGGACTACTAGGGTTAGCATCAGGACAACTAGGGTTAGCGTCAGGACTACTAGGGTTAGCGTCAGGACTACTAGGGTTAGCGTCAGGACAACTAGGGTTAGCGACAGGACAAGTAGGGTTAGCGTCAGTACAACTAGGGTTAGCGTCAGGACAACTAGGGTTAGCGTCAGGACAACTAGGGTTAGCGTCAGGACAAGTAGGGTTAGCGTCAGGACAACTAGGGTTAGCGTCAGGACAACTAGGGTTAGCGTCAGGACAAGTAGGGTTAGCCTCAGGACAACTAGGGTTAGCGTCAGGACAACTAGGGTTAGCTTCAGGACAAGTAGGGTTAGCGTCAGGACAACTAGGGTTAGCGTCAGGACAACTAGGGTTAGCGTCAGGACAACTAGGGTTAGCGTCAGGACAACTAGGGTTAGCATCAGGACAACTAGGTTTAGCGTCAGGTCAACTAGGGTTAGCGTCAGGACAACTAGGGTTAGCGTCAGGACAACTAGGGTTAGCGTCAGGACAACTAGGGTTAGCGTCAGGACAGCTAGGGTTAGCGTCAGGACAAGTAGGTTTGCGTCAGGACAACTAGGGTTAGCGTCAGGACAACTAGGGTTAGCGTCAGGACAAGTAGGGTTAGCGTCAGGACAAGTAGGGTTAGCGTCAGGACAACTAGGGTTAGCGTCAGGACAAGTAGGGTTAGCGTCAGGACAACTAGGGTTAGCGTCAGGACAACTATGGTTAGCATTAGGACAACTAGGGTTAGCGTCAAGACAACTAGGGTTAGCGTCAGGACAACTAGGGTTAGCGTCAAGACAACTAGGGTTAGCGTCAGGACTACTAGGGTTAGCATCAGGACAACTAGGGTTAGCGTCCGGACAACTAGGGTTAGCGTCAGGACAACTAGGGTTAGCGTCAGGATAACTAGGGTTAGCGTCAGGACAAGGAGGGTTAGCGTCAAGACAACTAGGGTTAGCGTCAGGACAAGTAGGGTTAGCGTCAGGACAACTAGGGTTAGCGTCAAGACAACTAGGGTTAGCGTCAGGACTACTAGGGTTAGCATCAGGACAACTAGGGTTAGCGTCCGGACAACTAGGGTTAGCGTCAGGACAACTAGGGTTAGCGTCAGGACAACTAGGGTTAGCATCAGGACAAGTAGGGTTAGCGTCAGGACAAGTAGGGTTAGCGTCAGGACAAGTAGGGTTAGCGTCAGGACAACTAGGGTTAGCATCAGGACAACTAGGGTTAGCGTCAGGATAACTAGGGTTAGCGTCAGGACAACTAGGGTTAGCGTCAGGACTACTAGGGTTAGCGTCAGGACAACTAGGGTTAGCGTCAGGACAACTAGGGTTAGCGTCAGGACAACTAGGGTTAGCATCAGGACAAGTAGGGTTAGCGTCAGGACAACTAGGGTTAGCGTCAGGACAACTAGGGTTAGCGTCAGTACAAGTAGGGTTTGCGTCAGGACAACTATGGTTAGCGTCAGGACAACTAGGGTTAGCGTCAGGACAAGTAGGGTTAGCCTCAGGACAACTAGGGATAGCGTCAGGACAACTAGGGTTAGCGTCAGGACAAGTAGGGTTAGCGTCAGGACAACTAGGGTTAGCGTCAGGAAAAGTAGGGTTAGCGTCAGGACAACTAGGGTTAGCGTCAGGACAACTAGGGTTAGCGTCAGGATAACTAGGGTTAGCGTCAGGACAACTAGGGTTAGCGTTAGGACAAGTAGGGTTAGCGTCAGGACAACTAGGGTTAGCGTCAGGACAACTAGGGTTAGCGTCAGGACAAGTAGGGTTAGCGTCAGGACAACTAGGGTTAGCGTCAGGACAACTAGGGTTAGCGTCAGGACAAGTAGGGTTAGCGTCAGGACAACTAGGGTTAGTGTCAGGACAAGTAGGGTTAGCGTCAGGACAAGTAGGGTTAGCGTCAGGACAACGGGGGTTAGCGTCAGGACAACTAGGGTTAGCATCAGGACAACAAGGGTTAGCGTCAGGACAACTAGGGTTAGCGTCAGAACAACTAGGGTTAGTGTCAGGTCAACTAGGGTTAGCGTCAGGACAACTAGGGTTAGCGTCAGGACAACTAGGGTTAGCGTCAGGACAACTAGGGTTAGCGTCAGGACAAGTAGAATTAGCGTCAGGACAAGTAGGGTTAGCGTCAGGACAACTAGGGTTAGCGTCAGGACAACTAGGGTTAGCGTCAGGCCAACTAGGGTTAGCATCAGGATAACTAGGGTTAGCGTCAGGACAACTAGGGTTAGCGTCAGGACTACTAGGGTTAGCGTCAGGACTACTAGGGTTATCTTCAGGACAACTAGGGTTAGCGTCAGGACAAGTAGGGTTAGCGTCAGTACAACTAGGGTTAGCGTCAGGACAACTAGGGTTAGCGTCAGGACAAGTAGGGTTAGCGTCAGGACAAATAGGGTTAGCGTCAGGACAACTAGGGTTAGCGTCAGGACAAGTAGGGTTAGCCTCAGGACAACTAGGGTTAGCGTCAGGACAACTAGGGTTAGCTTCAGGACAAGTAGGGTTAGCGTCAGGACAACTAGGGTTAGCGTCAGGACAACTAGGGTTAGCGTCAGGATAACTAGGGTTAGCATCAGGACAACTAGGTTTAGCGTCAGGTCAACTAGGGTTAGCGTCAGGCAACTAGGGTTAGCGTCAGGACAACTAGGGTTAGCGTCAGGACAACTAGGGTTAGCGTCAGGACAACTAGGGTTAGCGTCAGGACAGCTAGGGTTAGCGTCAGGATAAGTAGGTTTGCGTCAGGACAACTAGGGTTAGCGTCAGGACAACTAGGGTTAGCGTCAGGACAAGTAGGGTTAGCGTCAGGACAAGTAGGGTTAGCGTCAGGACAACTAGGGTTAGCGTCAGGACAAGTAGGGTTAGCGTCAGGACAAGTAGGGTTAGCGTCAGGACAACTAGGGTTAGCGTCAGGACAACTATGGTTAGCATCAGGACAACTAGGGTTAGCATCAGGACAACTAGGGTTAGCGTCAGGTCAACTAGGGTTAGCATCAGGACAACTAGGGTTAGCGTCAGGACAACTAGGGTTAGCGTCAGGACAACTAGGGTTAGCGTCAGGACAACTAGGGTTAGCGTCAGGACAGCTAGGGTTAGCGTCAGGACAAGTAGGGTTTGCGTCAGGACAACTAGGGTTAGCGTCAGGACAACTAGGGTTAGCGTCAGGACAAGTAGGGTTAGCGTCAGGACAACTAGGGTTAGCGTCAGGACAACTAGGGTTAGCGTCAGGACAACTAGGGTTAGCGTCAGGACAAGTAGGGTTAGCGTCAGGACAACTAGGGTTAGCGTCAGGACAACTATGGTTAGCGTCAGGACAACTAGGGTTAGCGTCAGGTCAACTAGGGTTAGCATCAGGACAACTAGGGTTAGCGTCAGGATAACTAGGGTTAGCGTCAGGACAAGTAGGGTTAGCGTCAGGAAAAGTAGGGTTAGCGTCAGGACAACTAGGGTTAGCGTCAGGACAACTAGGGTTAGCGTCAGGACAACTAGGGTTAGCGTCAGAACAACTAGGGTTAGCGTCAGGTCAACTAGGGTTAGCGTCAGGACAACTAGGGTTAGCGTCAGGACAACTAGGGTTAGCGTCAGGACAACTAGGGTTAGCGTCAGGACAACTAGGGTTAGCGTCAGGACAACTAGGGTTAGCGTCAGGAAAACTAGGGTTAGCGTCAGGACAACTAGGGTTAGCGTCAGGACAGCTAGGGTTAGCGTCAGGACAACTAGGGTTAGCGTCAGGACAACTAGGGTTAGCGTCAGGACAACTAGGGTTAGCGTCAGGACAAGTAGGGTTAGCGTCAGGACAACTAGGGTGAGCGTCAGGACAACTAGGGTGAGCGTCAGGACAACTAGGGTTAGCGTCATGACAAGTAGGGTTAGCGTCAGGACAAGTAGGGTTAGCGTCAGGACAACTAGGGTTAGCGTCAGGACAACTAGGGTTAGCGTCAGGACAACTAGGGTTAGCGTCAGGACAACTAGGGTTAGCGTCAGTAAAACTAGGGTTAGCGTCAGGACAACTAGGGTTAGCGTCAGGACAACTAGGGTTAGCGTCAGGACAACTAGGGTTAGCGTCAGGACATCTAGGGTTAGCGTCAGGACAACTAGGGTTGGCTTCAGGACAACTAGGGTTAGCGTCAGGACAACTAGGGTTAGCGTCAGGACAACTAGGGTTGGCGTCAGGACAACTAGGGTTGGCGTCAGGACAACTAGGGTAGGCGTCAGGACAACTAGGGTTAGCGTCAGGACAACTAGGGTTAGCGTCAGGACAACTAGGGTTAGCGTCAGGACAACTAGGGTTTGCGTAAGGACAACTAGGGTTAGCGTCAGGACAACTAGGGTTAGCGTCAGGACAACTAGGGTTAGCGTCAGGACAACTAGGGTTAGCGTCAGGACAACTAGGGTTAGCATCAGGACAACTAGGGTTAGCGTCAGAACAACTAGGGTTAGCGTCAGGACAACTAGGGTTAGCGTCAGGACAACTAGGTTTAGCGTCAGGACAACTAGGGTTAGCGTCAGGACAACCAGGGTTAGCGTCAGGACAACTAGGGTTAGCGTCAGGACAACTAGGGTTAGCGTCAGGACAAGTAGGGTTAGCATCAGGACAAGTAGGGTTAGCGTCAGGACAACTAGGGTTAGCGTCAGGAGAACTAGGGTTAGCGTCAGGACAAGTAGGGTTAGCGTCAGGACAACTAGGGTTAGCGTCAGGACAAGTAGGGTTAGCGTCAGGAAAACTAGGGTTAGCGTCAGGACAACTAGGGTTAGCGTCAGGACAAGTAGGGTTAGCGTCAGGACAACTAGGGTTGGCGTCAGGACAACTAGGGATAGGGTCAGGACAACTAGGGTTAGCATCAGGACAACTAGGGTTAGCGTCAGGACAACTAGGGTTAGCGTCAGGACAACTAGGGTTAGCGTCAGGACAACTAGGGTTAGCATCAGGACAAGTAGGGTTAGCATCAGGACAACTAGGGTTAGCGTCAGGACAACTAGGGTTAGCGTCAGGACAAGTAGGGTTGGCGTCAGGACAAGTAGGGTTAGCGTCAGGACAACTAGGGTTAGCATCAGGACAACTAGGGTTAGCGTCAGGACAACTAGGGTTAGCGTCAGGACAAGTAGGGTTAGCTTCATTACAACTAGGGTTAGCGTCAAGACAACTAGGGTTAGCGTCAGGACTACTAGGGTTAGCATCAGGACAACTAGGGTTAGCGTCCGGACAACTAGGGTTAGCGTCAGGACAACTAGGGTTAGCGTCAGGATAACTAGGGTTAGCGTCAGGACAAAGAGGGTTAGCGTCAGGACAACTTTGGTTAGTGTCAGGACAACTTTGGTTAGTGTCAGGACAACTAGGGTTAGCATCAGGACAACTAGGGTTAGCATCAGGATAACTAGGGTTAGCGTCAGGACAACTAGGGTTAGCGTCAGGACAACTAGGGTTAGCGTCAGGACAACTAGGGTTAGCGTCAGGACAAGTAGGGTTAGCGTCAGGACAAGTAGGGTTAGCGTCAGGACAACTAGGGTTAGCGTCAGGACAAGTAGGGTTAGCGTCAGGACAACTAGGGTTAGCGTCAGGACAACTATGGTTAGCGTCAGGACAACTAGGGTTAGCGTCAGGACAACTAGGGTTAGCGTCAGGTCAACTAGGGTTAGCATCAGGACAACTAGGGTTAGCGTCAGGACAACTAGGGTTAGCGTCAGGACAACTAGGGTTAGCGTCAGGACAACTAGGGTTAGCGTCAGGACAACTAGGGTTAGCGTCAGGACAGCTAGGGTTAGCGTCAGGACAAGTAGGAATTGCGTCAGGACAACTAGGGTTAGCGTCAGGACAACTAGGGTTAGCGTCAGGACAAGTAGGGTTAGCGTCAGGACAACTAGGGTTAGCGTCAGGACAAGTAGGGTTAGCGTCAGGACAACTAGGGTTAGCGTCAGGACAACTATGGTTAGCGTCAGGACAATTAGGGTTAGCGTCAGGTCAACTAGGGTTAGCGTCAGGACAACTAGGGTTAGCGTCAGGACAACTAGGGTTAGCGTCAGGACAACTAGGGTTAGCGTCAGGACAACTAGGGTTAGCGTCAGGAAAACTAGGGTTAGCGTCAGGACAACTAGGGTTAGCATCAGGACAACTAGGGTTAGCGTCAGGACAACTAGGGTTAGCATCAGGATAACTAGGGTTAGCATCAGGACAACTAGGGTTAGCGTCAGGACAACTAGGGTTAGCGTCAGGACAACTAGGGTTAGCGTCAGGATATCTAGGGTTAGCGTCAGGACAACTAGGGTTAGCGTCAGGACAACTAGGGTTAGCGTCAGGACAAATAGGGTTAGCGTCAGGACAAGTAGGGTTAGCGTCAGGACAAGTAGGGTTAGCGTCAGGACAAGTAGGGTTAGCGTCAGGACAAGTAGGGTTAGCGTCAGGACAACTAGGGTTAGCGTCAGGACAACTAGGGTTAGCGTCAGGACAACTAGGGTTAGCGTCAGGTCAACTAGGGTTAGCATCAGGACAACTAGGGTTAGCGTCAGGACAACTAGGGTTAGCGTCAGGACAACTAGGGTTAGCGTCAGGACAACTAGGGTTAGCATCAGGACAACTAGGGTTAGCGTCAGGACAACTAGGGTTAGCATCAGGATAACTAGGGTTAGCGTCAGGACAACTAGGGTTAGCGTCAGGACAACTAGGGTTAGCGTCAGGACAACTAGGGTTAGCGTCAGGACAACTAGGGTTAGCGTCAGGACAACTAGGGTTAGCGTCAGGACAACTAGGGTTAGCGTCAGGATATCTAGGGTTAGCGTCAGGACAACTAGGGTTAGCGTCAGGACAACTAGGGTTAGCGTCAGGACAACTAGGGTTAGCGTCAGGACAAGTAGGGTTAGCGTCAGGACAACTAGGGTTAGCGTCAGGTCAACTAGGGTTAGCGTCAGGACAAGTAGGGTTAGCGTCAGGACAACTAGGGTTAGCGTCAGGACAACTAGGGTTAGCGTCAGGACAAGTAGGGTTAGCGTCAGGAAAAGTAGGGTTAGCGTCAGGACAACTAGGGTTAGCGTCAGGACAACTAGGGTTAGCATCAGAACAACTAGGGTTAGCATCAGGACAACTAGGGTTAGCGTCAGGACAACTAGGGTTAGCGTCAGGACAACTAGGGTTAGCGTCAGGAAAACTAGGGTTAGCGTCAGGACAACTAGGGTTAGCGTCAGGACAGCTAGGGTTAGCGTCAGGACAACTAGGGTTAGCGTCAGGACAACTAGGGTTAGCGTCAGGACAACTAGGGTTAGCGTCAGGACAAGTAGGGTTAGCGTCAGGACAACTAGGGTGAGCGTCAGGACAAGTAGGGTTAGCGTCAGGACAACTAGGGTTAGCGTCAGGACAACTAGGGTTAGCGTCAGGACAACTAGGGTTAGCGTCAGGACAAGTAGGGTTGGCGTCAGGACAAGTAGGGTTAGCGTCAGGACAACTAGGGTTAGCATCAGGACAACTAGGGTTAGCGTCAGGACAACTAGGGTTAGCGTCAGGACAAGTAGGGTTAGCTTCAGGACAACTAGGGTTAGCGTCAAGACAACTAGGGTTAGCGTCAGGACTACTAGGGTTAGCATCAGGACAACTAGGGTTAGCGTCCGGACAACTAGGGTTAGCGTCAGGACAACTAGGGTTAGCGTCAGGACAACTAGGGTTAGCGTCAGGACAACTAGGGTTAGCGTCAGGACAACTTTGGTTAGTGTCAGGACAACTAGGGTTAGCATCAGGACAACTAGGGTTAGCATCAGGATAACTAGGGTTAGCGTCAGGACAACTAGGGTTAGCGTCAGGACAACTAGGGTTAGCGTCAGGACAACTAGGGTTAGTGTCAGGACAAGTAGGGTTAGCGTCAGGACAACTAGGGTTAGCGTCAGGACAAGTAGGGTTAGCGTCAGGACAACTAGGGTTAGCGTCAGGACAACTATGGTTAGCGTCAGGACAACTAGGGTTAGCGTCAGGACAACTAGGGTTAGCGTCAGGTCAACTAGGGTTAGCGTCAGGACAACTAGGGTTAGCGTCAGGACAACTAGGGTTAGCGTCAGGACAACTAGGGTTAGCGTCAGGACAACTAGGGTTAGCGTCAGGACAGCTAGGGTTAGCATCAGGACAAGTAGGGTTTGCGTCAGGACAACTAGGGTTAGCGTCAGGACAACTAGGGTTAGCGTCAGGACAAGTAGGGTTAGCGTCAGGACAACTAGGGTTAGCGTCAGGACAACTAGGGTTAGCGTCAGGACAAGTAGGGTTAGCGTCAGGACAAGTAGGGTTAGCGTCAGGACAACTAGGGTTAGCGTCAGGACAACTATGGTTAGCGTCAGGACAATTAGGGTTAGCGTCAGGTCAACTAGGGTTAGCATCAGGACAACTAGGGTTAGCGTCAGGACAACTAGGGTTAGCGTCAGGACAACTAGGGTTAGCGTCAGGACAACTAGGGTTAGCGTCAGGAAAACTAGGGTTAGCGTCAGGACAACTACGGTTAGCATCAGGACAACTAGGGTTAGTGTCAGGACAACTAGGGTTAGCATCAGGATAACTAGGGTTAGCGTCAGGACAACTAGGGTTAGCGTCAGGACAACTAGGGTTAGCGTCAGGACAACTAGGGTTAGCGTCAGGATATCTAGGGTTAGCGTCAGGACAACTAGGGTTAGCGTCAGGACAACTAGGGTTAGCGTCAGGACAAATAGGGTTAGCGTCAGGACAAGTAGGGTTAGCGTCAGGACAAGTAGGGTTAGCGTCAGGACAACTAGGGTTAGCGTCAGGACAACTAGGGTTAGCGTCAGGACAAGTAGGGTTAGCGTCAGGACAACTAGGGTTAGCGTCAGGACAACTAGGGTTAGCGTCAGGACAACTAGGGTTAGCGTCAGGACAACTAGGGTTAGCGTCAGGTCAACTAGGGTTAGCGTCAGGACAACTAGGGTTAGCGTCAGGACAACTAGGGTTAGCGTCAGGACAACTAGGGTTAGCGTCAGGACAACTAGGGTTAGCATCAGGATAACTAGGGTTAGCGTCAGGACAACTAGGGTTAGCGTCAGGACAACTAGGGTTAGCGTCAGGACAACTAGGGTTAGCGTCAGGACAACTAGGGTTAGCGTCAGGATATCTAGGGTTAGCGTCAGGACAACTAGGGTTAGCGTCAGGACAACTAGGGTTAGCGTCAGGACAACTAGGGTTAGCGTCAGGACAAGTAGGGTTAGCGTCAGGACAACTAGGGTTAGCGTCAGGTCAACTAGGGTTAGCGTCAGGACAACTAGGGTTAGCGTCAGGACAACTAGGGTTAGCGTCAGGATATCTAGGGTTAGCGTCAGGACAACTAGGGTTAGCGTCAGGACAACTAGGGTTAGCGTCAGGACAAATAGGGTTAGCGTCAGGACAAGTAGGGTTAGCGTCAGGACAACTAGGGTTAGCGTCAGGACAACTAGGGTTAGCGTCAGGACAAGTAGGGTTAGCGTCAGGACAACTAGGGTTAGCGTCAGGACAACTAGGGTTAGCGTCAGGACAACTAGGGTTAGCGTCAGGTCAACTAGGGTTAGCGTCAGGACAACTAGGGTTAGCGTCAGGACAACTAGGGTTAGCGTCAGGACAACTAGGGTTAGCGTCAGGACAACTAGGGTTAGCATCAGGACAACTAGGGTTAGCGTCAGGACAACTAGGGTTAGCATCAGGATAACTAGGGTTAGCGTCAGGACAACTAGGGTTAGCGTCAGGACAACTAGGGTTAGCGTCAGGACAACTAGGGTTAGCGTCAGGACAACTAGGGTTAGCGTCAGGATATCTAGGGTTAGCGTCAGGACAACTAGGGTTAGCGTCAGGACAACTAGGGTTAGCGTCAGGACAACTAGGGTTAGCGTCAGGACAAGTAGGGTTAGCGTCAGGACAAGTAGGGTTAGCGTCAGGACAACTAGGGTTAGCGTCAGGTCAACTAGGGTTAGCGTCAGGACAAGTAGGGTTAGCGTCAGGACAACTAGGGTTAGCGTCAGGACAACTAGGGTTAGCGTCAGGACAAGTAGGGTTAGCGTCAGGACAACTAGGGTTAGCATCAGGACAAGTAGGGTTAGCGTCAGGAAAAGTAGGGTTAGCGTCAGGACAACTAGGGTTAGCGTCAGGACAACTAGGGTTAGCGTCAGAACAACTAGGGTTAGCATCAGGACAACTAGGGTTAGCGTCAGGACAACTAGGGTTAGCGTCAGGACAACTAGGGTTAGCGTCAGGACAACTAGGGTTAGCGTCAGGAAAACTAGGGTTAGCGTCAGGACAACTAGGGTTAGCATCAGGACAGCTAGGGTTAGCGTCAGGACAACTAGGGTTAGCGTCAGGACAACTAGGGTTAGCGTCAGGACAACTAGGGTTAGCGTCAGGACAAGTAGGGTTAGCGTCAGGACAAGTAGGGTTAGCGTCAGGACAACTAGGGTGAGCGTCAGGACAAGTAGGGTTAGCGTCAGGACAACTAGGGTGAGCGTCAGGACAACTAGGGTTAGCGTCATGACAAGTAGGGTTAGCGTCAGGATATCTAGGGTTAGCGTCAGGACAACTAGGGTTAGCGTCAGGACAACTAGGGTTAGCGTCAGGACAACTAGGGTTAGCGTCAGGACAAGTAGGGTTAGCGTCAGGACAACTAGGGATAGCGTCAGGACAACTAGGGTTAGCGTCAGGACAAGTAGGGTTAGCGTCAGGACAACTAGGGTTAGCGTCAGGACAACTATGGTTAGCGTCAGGACAACTAGGGTTAGCGTCAGGTCAACTAGGGTTAGCATCAGGACAACTAGGGTTAGCGTCAGGACAACTAGGGTTAGCGTCAGGACAACTAGGGTTAGCGTCAGGACAACTAGGGTTAGCGTCAGGAAAACTAGGGTTAGCGTCAGGACAACTAGGGTTAGCATCAGGACAACTAGGGTTAGCGTCAGGACAACTAGGGTTAGCATCAGGATAACTAGGGTTAGCGTCAGGACAACTAGGGTTAGCGTCAGGACAACTAGGGTTAGCGTCAGGACAACTAGGGTTAGCGTCAGGACAACTAGGGTTAGCGTCAGGAAATCTAGGGTTAGCGTCAGGACAACTAGGGTTAGCGTCAGGACAACTAGGGTTAGCGTCAGGACAACTAGGGTTAGCGTCAGGACAAGTAGGGTTAGCGTCAGGACAACTAGGGTTAGCGTTAGGTCAACTAGGGTTAGCGTCAGGACAAGTAGGGTTAGCGTCAGGACAACTAGGGTTAGCGTCAGGACAACTAGGGTTAGCGTCAGGACAAGTAGGGTTAGCGTCAGGACAACTAGGGTTAGCGTCAGGACAAGTAGGGTTAGCGTCAGGAAAAGTAGGGTTAGCGTCAGGACAACTAGGGTTAGCGTCAGGACAACTAGGGTTAGCGTCAGAACAACTAGGGTTAGCGTCAGGACAACTAGGGTTAGCGTCAGGACAACTAGGGTTAGCGTCAGGAAAACTAGGGTTAGCGTCAGGACAACTAGGGTTAGCGTCAGGACAACTAGGGTTAGCGTCAGGACAGCTAGGGTTAGCGTCAGGACAACTAGGGTTAGCGTCAGGACAAGTAGGGTTAGCGTCAGGACAAGTAGGGTTAGCATCAGGACAACTAGGGTGAGCATCAGGACAACTAGGGTTAGCGTCAGGACAAGTAGGGTTAGCGTCAGGACAAGTAGGGTTAGCGTCAGGACAAGTAGGGTTAGCGTCAGGACAACTAGAGTTAGCGTCAGGACAACTAGGGTTAGCGTCAGGACAACTAGGGTTAGCGTCAGTAAAACTAGGGTTAGCGTCAGGACAACTAGGGTTAGCGTCAGGACAACTAGGGTTAGCGTCAGGACAACTAGGGTTAGCGTCAGGACAACTAGGGTTAGCGTCAGGACAACTAGGGTTAGCGTCAGGACATCTAGGGTTAGCGTCAGGACAACTAGGGTTGGCTTCAGGACAACTAGGGTTAGCGTCAGGACAACTAGGTTTAGCGTCAGGACAACTAGGGTTGGCGTCAGGACAACTAGGGTTGGCGTCAGGACAACTAGGGTAGGCGTCAGGACAACTAGGGTTGGCGTCAGGACAACTAGGGTTAGCGTCAGGACAACTAGGGTTAGCGTCAGGACAACTAGGGTTTGCGTAAGGACAACTAGGGTTAGCGTCAGGACAACTAGGGTTAGCGTCAGGACAACTAGGGTTAGCGTCAGGACAACTAGGGTTATCGTCAGGACAACTAGGGTTAGCATCAGGACAACTAGGGTTAGCGTCAGAACAACTAGGGTTAGCGTCAGGACAACTAGGGTTAGCGTCAGGACAACTAGGTTTAGCGTCAGGACAACTAGGGTTAGCGTCAGGACAACCAGGGTTAGCGTCAGGACAACTAGGGTTAGCGTCAGGACAACTAGGGTTAGCGTCAGGACAAGTAGGGTTAGCGTCAGGACAAGTAGGGTTAGCGTCAGGACAACTAGGGTTAGCATCAGGACAACTAGGGTTAGCGTCAGGACAAGTAGGGTTAGCGTCAGGACAACTAGGGTTAGCGTCAGGACAACTAGGGTTAGCGTCAGGACAAGTAGGGTTGGCGTCAGGACAAGTAGGGTTAGCATCAGGACAACTAGGGTTAGCATCAGGACAACTAGGGTTAGCGTCAGGACAACTAGGGTTAGCGTCAGGACAAGTAGGGTTAGCGTCAGGACAACTAGGGTTAGCGTCAAGACAACTAGGGTTAGCGTCAGGACTACTAGGGTTAGCATCAGGACAACTAGGGTTAGCGTCCGGACAACTAGGGTTAGCGTCAGGACAACTAGGGTTAGCGTCAGGATAACTAGGGTTAGCGTCAGGACAACTAGGGTTAGCGTCAGGACAACTTTGGTTAGTGTCAGGACAACTAGGGTTAGCATCAGGACAACTAGGGTTAGCGTCAGGATAACTAGGGTTAGCGTCAGGACAACTAGGGTTAGCGTCAGGACAACTAGGGTTAGCGTCAGGACATCTAGGGTTAGCGTCAGGACAAGTAGGGTTAGCGTCAGGACAAGTAGGGTTATCGTCAGGACAACTAGGGTTAGCGTCAGGACAAGTAGGGTTAGCGTCAGGACAACTAGGGTTAGCATCAGGACAACTATGGTTAGCGTCAGGACAACTAGAGTTAGCGTCAGGACAACTAGGGTTAGCGTCAGGTCAACTAGGGTTAGCATCAGGACAACTAGGGTTAGCGTCAGGACAACTAGGGTTAGCGTCAGGACAACTAGGGTTAGCGTCAGGACAGCTAGGGTTAGCGTCAGGACAAGTAGGGTTTGCGTCAGGACAACTAGGGTTAGCGTCAGGACAACTAGGGTTAGCATCAGGACAAGTAGGGTTAGCGTCAGGACAACTAGGGTTAGCGTCAGGACAACTAGGGTTAGCGTCAGGACAAGTAGGGTTAGCGTCAGGACAACTAGGGTTAGCGTCAGGACAACTTTGGTTAGCGTCAGGACAACTAGGGTTAGCGTCAGGTCAACTAGGGTTAGCATCAGGACAACTAGGGTTAGCGTCAGGACAACTAGGGTTAGCGTCAGGACAACTAGGGTTAGCGTCAGGACAAGTAGGGTTAGCGTCAGGACAACTAGGGTTAGCGTCAGGACAAGTAGGGTTAGCGTCATGAAAAGTAGGGTTAGCGTCAGGACAACTAGGGTTAGCGTCAAAACAACTAGGGTTAGCGTCAGAACAACTAGGGTTAGCGTCAGGACAACTAGGGTTAGCGTCAGGACAACTAGGGTTAGCGTCAGGACAACTAGGGTTAGCATCAGGACAACTAGGGTTAGCGTCAGGAAAACTAGGGTTAGCGTCAGGACAACTAGGGTTAGCGTCAGGACAGCTAGGGTTAGCGTCAGGACAACTAGGGTTAGCGTCAGGACAACTAGGGTTAGCGTCAGGACAAGTAGGGTTAGCGTCAGGACAAGTAGGGTGAGCATCAGGACAACTAGGGTTAGCGTCATGACAAGTAGGGTTAGCGTCAGGACAAGTAGGGTTAGCGTCAGGACAA
Organism: Phyllobates terribilis; assembly: GCF_046119375.1. NCBI lineage: Eukaryota > Metazoa > Chordata > Amphibia > Anura > Dendrobatidae > Phyllobates > Phyllobates terribilis. The sequence goes on along the minus strand of NW_027362827.1, from coordinate 4,159,263 downwards.
GTAGGGTTAGCGTCAGGACAACTAGAGTTAGCGTCAGGACAACTAGGGTTAGCGTCAGGACAACTAGGGTTAGCGTCAGTAAAACTAGGGTTAGCGTCAGGACAACTAGGGTTAGCGTCAGGACAACTAGGGTTAGCGTCAGGACAACTAGGGTTAGCGTCAGGACAACTAGGGTTAGCGTCAGGACAACTAGGGTTAGCGTCAGGACATCTAGGGTTAGCGTCAGGACAACTAGGGTTGGCTTCAGGACAACTAGGGTTAGCGTCAGGACAACTAGGGTTAGCGTCAGGACAACTAGGGTTGGCGTCAGGACAACTAGGGTTGGCGTCAGGACAACTAGGGTTGGCGTCAGGACAACTAGGGTAGGCGTCAGGACAACTAGGGTTGGCGTCAGGACAACTAGGGTTAGCGTCAGGACAACTAGGGTTAGCGTCAGGACAACTAGGGTTTGCGTAAGGACAACTAGGGTTAGCGTCAGGACAACTAGGGTTAGCGTCAGGACAACTAGGGTTAGCGTCAGGACAACTAGGGTTATCGTCAGGACAACTAGGGTTAGCATCAGGACAACTAGGGTTAGCGTCAGAACAACTAGGGTTAGCGTCAGGACAACTAGGGTTAGCGTCAGGACAACTAGGTTTAGCGTCAGGACAACTAGGGTTAGCGTCAGGACAACCAGGGTTAGCGTCAGGACAACTAGGGTTAGCGTCAGGACAACTAGGGTTAGCGTCAGGACAAGTAGGGTTAGCGTCAGGACAAGTAGGGTTAGCGTCAGGACAACTAGGGTTAGCATCAGGACAACTAGGGTTAGCGTCAGGACAAGTAGGGTTAGCGTCAGGACAACTAGGGTTAGCGTCAGGACAACTAGGGTTAGCGTCAGGACAACTAGGGTTAGCGTCAGGACAAGTAGGGTTGGCGTCAGGACAAGTAGGGTTAGCGTCAGGACAACTAGGGTTAGCATCAGGACAACTAGGGTTAGCGTCAGGACAACTAGGGTTAGCGTCAGGACAAGTAGGGTTAGCGTCAGGACAACTAGGGTTAGCGTCAAGACAACTAGGGTTAGCGTCAGGACTACTAGGGTTAGCATCAGGACAACTAGGGTTAGCGTCCGGACAACTAGGGTTAGCATCAGGACAACTAGGGTTAGCGTCAGGATAACTAGGGTTAGCGTCAGGACAACTAGGGTTAGCGTCAGGACAACTTTGGTTAGTGTCAGGACAACTAGGGTTAGCATCAGGACAACTAGGGTTAGCATCAGGATAACTAGGGTTAGCGTCAGGACAACTAGGGTTAGCGTCAGGACAACTAGGGTTAGCGTCAGGACATCTAGGGTTAGCGTCAGGACAAGTAGGGTTAGCGTCAGGACAAGTAGGGTTATCGTCAGGACAACTAGGGTTAGCGTCAGGACAAGTAGGGTTAGCGTCAGGACAACTAGGGTTAGCATCAGGACAACTATGGTTAGCGTCAGGACAACTAGAGTTAGCGTCAGGACAACTAGGGTTAGCGTCAGGTCAACTAGGGTTAGCATCAGGACAACTAGGGTTAGCGTCAGGACAACTAGGGTTAGCGTCAGGACAACTAGGGTTAGCGTCAGGACAACTAGGGTTAGCGTCAGGACAGCTAGGGTTAGCGTCAGGACAAGTAGGGTTTGCGTCAGGACAACTAGGGTTAGCGTCAGGACAACTAGGGTTAGCATCAGGACAAGTAGGGTTAGCGTCAGGACAACTAGGGTTAGCGTCAGGACAACTAGGGTTAGCGTCAGGACAAGTAGGGTTAGCGTCAGGACAACTAGGGTTAGCGTCAGGACAACTATGGTTAGCGTCAGGACAACTAGGGTTAGCGTCAGGACAACTAGGGTTAGCATCAGGACAACTAGGGTTAGCGTCAGGACAACTAGGGTTAGCGTCAGGACAACTAGGGTTAGCGTCAGGACAACTAGGGTTAGCGTCAGGACAACTAGGGTTAGCGTCAGGAAAACTAGGGTTAGCGTCAGGACAACTAGGGTTAGCATCAGGACAACTAGGGTTAGTGTCAGGACAACTTAGGTTAGCATCAGGATAACTAGGGTTAGCGTCAGGACAACTAGGGTTAGCGTCAGGACAACTAGGGTTAGCGTCAGGACAACTAGGGTTAGCGTCAGGACATCTAGGGTTAGCGTCAGGATATCTAGGGTTAGCGTCAGGACAACTAGGGTTAGCGTCAGGACAACTAGGGTTAGCGTCAGGACAACTAGGGTTAGCGTCAGGACAAGTAGGGTTAGCGTCAGGACAACTAGGGTTAGCGTCAGGACAACTAGGGTTAGCGTCAGGACAACTAGGGTTAGCGTCAGGACAACTAGGGTTAGCGTCAGGACAATTAGGGTTAGCGTCAGGACAACTAGGGTTAGCGTCAGGACAAGTAGGGTTAGCGTCAGGACAACTAGGGTTAGCGTCAGGACAAGTAGGGTTAGCGTCAGGAAAAGTAGGGTTAGCGTCAGGACAACTAGGGTTAGCGTCAGGACAACTAGGGTTAGCGTCAGGACAACTAGTGTTAGCGTCAGGACAACTAGGGTTAGCGTCAGGACAACTAGGGTTAGCGTCAGGACAGGTAGGGTTAGCGTCAGGACAACTAGGGTTAGCGTCAGGAAAACTAGGGTTAGCGTCAGGACAACTAGGGTTAGCGTCAGGACAACTAGGGTTAGCGTCAGGACAACTATGGTTAGCGTCAGGACAACTAGGGTTAGCGTCAGGACAACTAGGGTTAGCATCAGGACAACTAGGGTTAGCGTCAGGACAACTAGGGTTAGCGTCAGGACAACTAGGGTTAGCGTCAGGACAACTAGGGTTAGCGTCAGGACAACTAGGGTTAGCGTCAGGAAAACTAGGGTTAGCGTCAGGACAACTAGGGTTAGCATCAGGACAACTAGGGTTAGTGTCAGGACAACTTAGGTTAGCATCAGGATAACTAGGGTTAGCGTCAGGACAACTAGGGTTAGCGTCAGGACAACTAGGGTTAGCGTCAGGACAACTAGGGTTAGCGTCAGGACATCTAGGGTTAGCGTCAGGATATCTAGGGTTAGCGTCAGGACAACTAGGGTTAGCGTCAGGACAACTAGGGTTAGCGTCAGGACAACTAGGGTTAGCGTCAGGACAAGTAGGGTTAGCGTCAGGACAACTAGGGTTAGCGTCAGGACAACTAGGGTTAGCGTCAGGACAACTAGGGTTAGCGTCAGGACAACTAGGGTTAGCGTCAGGACAATTAGGGTTAGCGTCAGGACAACTAGGGTTAGCGTCAGGACAAGTAGGGTTAGCGTCAGGACAACTAGGGTTAGCATCAGGACAAGTAGGGTTAGCGTCAGGAAAAGTAGGGTTAGCGTCAGGACAACTAGGGTTAGCGTCAGGACAACTAGGGTTAGCGTCAGGACAACTAGTGTTAGCGTCAGGACAACTAGGGTTAGCGTCAGGACAACTAGGGTTAGCGTCAGGACAGGTAGGGTTAGCGTCAGGACAACTAGGGTTAGCGTCAGGAAAACTAGGGTTAGCGTCAGGACAACTAGGGTTAGCGTCAGGACAACTAGGGTTAGCGTCAGGATATCTAGGGTTAGCGTCAGGACAACTAGGGTTAGCGTCAGGACAACTAGGGTTAGCGTCAGGATATCTAGGGTTAGCGTCAGGACAACTAGGGTTAGCGTCAGGACAACTAGGGTTAGCGTCAGGACAACTAGGGTTAGCGTCAGGACAAGTAGGGTTAGCGTCAGGACAACTAGGGTTAGCGTCAGGACAACTAGGGTTAGCGTCAGGACAACTAGGGTTAGCGTCAGGACAAGTAGGGTTAGCGTCAGGACAACTAGGGTTAGCGTCAGGACAACTAGGGTTAGCGTCAGGACAACTATGGTTAGCGTCAGGACAACTAGGGTTAGCGTCAGGACAACTAGGGTTAGCATCAGGACAACTAGGGTTAGCGTCAGGACAACTAGGGTTAGCGTCAGGACAACTAGGGTTAGCGTCAGGACAACTAGGGTTAGCGTCAGGACAACTAGGGTTAGCGTCAGGAAAACTAGGGTTAGCGTCAGGACAACTAGGGTTAGCATCAGGACAACTAGGGTTAGTGTCAGGACAACTTAGGTTAGCATCAGGATAACTAGGGTTAGCGTCAGGACAACTAGGGTTAGCGTCAGGACAACTAGGGTTAGCGTCAGGACAACTAGGGTTAGCGTCAGGACATCTAGGGTTAGCGTCAGGATATCTAGGGTTAGCGTCAGGACAACTAGGGTTAGCGTCAGGACAACTAGGGTTAGCGTCAGGACAACTAGGGTTAGCGTCAGGACAAGTAGGGTTAGCGTCAGGACAACTAGGGTTAGCGTCAGGACAACTAGGGTTAGCGTCAGGACAACTAGGGTTAGCGTCAGGACAACTAGGGTTAGCGTCAGGACAATTAGGGTTAGCGTCAGGACAACTAGGGTTAGCGTCAGGACAAGTAGGGTTAGCGTCAGGACAACTAGGGTTAGCGTCAGGACAAGTAGGGTTAGCGTCAGGAAAAGTAGGGTTAGCGTCAGGACAACTAGGGTTAGCGTCAGGACAACTAGGGTTAGCGTCAGGACAACTAGTGTTAGCGTCAGGACAACTAGGGTTAGCGTCAGGACAACTAGGGTTAGCGTCAGGACAGGTAGGGTTAGCGTCAGGACAACTAGGGTTAGCGTCAGGAAAACTAGGGTTAGCGTCAGGACAACTAGGGTTAGCGTCAGGACAACTAGGGTTAGCGTCAGGATATCTAGGGTTAGCGTCAGGACAACTAGGGTTAGCGTCAGGACAACTAGGGTTAGCGTCAGGATATCTAGGGTTAGCGTCAGGACAACTAGGGTTAGCGTCAGGACAACTAGGGTTAGCGTCAGGACAACTAGGGTTAGCGTCAGGACAAGTAGGGTTAGCGTCAGGACAACTAGGGTTAGCGTCAGGACAACTAGGGTTAGCGTCAGGACAAGTAGGGTTAGCGTCAGGACAACTAGGGTTAGCGTCAGGACAACTAGGGTTAGCGTCAGGACAAGTAGGGTTAGCGTCAGGACAACTAGGGTTAGCGTCAGGACAACTAGGGTTAGCGTCAGGACAAGTAGGGTTAGCGTCATGACAAGTAGGGTTAGCGTCAGGACAAGTAGGGTTAGCGTCAGGACAAGTAGGGTTAGCGTCAGGACAACTAGGGTTAGCGTCAGGACAACTAGGGTTAGCGTCAGGACAACTAGGGTTAGCGTCAGTAAAACTAGGGTTAGCGTCAGGACAACTAGGGTTAGCGTCAGGACAACTAGGGTTAGCGTCAGGACAACTAGGGTTAGCGTCAGGACATCTAGGGTTAGCGTCAGGACAACTAGGGTTGGCTTCAGGACAACTAGGGTTAGCGTCAGGACAACTAGGGTTAGCGTCAGGACAACTAGGGTTGGCGTCAGGACAACTAGGGTAGGCGTCAGGACAACTAGGGTTGGCGTCAGGACAACTAGGGTTAGCGTCAGGACAACTAGGGTTAGCGTCAGGACAACTAGGGTTTGCGTAAGGACAACTAGGGTTAGCGTCAGGTCAACTAGGGTTAGCGTCAGGACAACTAGGGTTATCGTCAGGACAACTAGGGTTAGCGTCAGGACAACTAGGGTTAGCGTCAGAACAACTAGGGTTAGCATCAGGACAACTAGGGTTAGCGTCAGGACAACTAGGTTTAGCGTCAGGACAACTAGGGTTAGCGTCAGGACAACCAGGGTTAGCGTCAGGACAACTAGGGTTAGCGTCAGGACAACTAGGGTTAGCGTCAGGACAACTAGGGTTAGCGTCAGGACAAGTAGGGTTAGCGTCAGGACAACTAGGGTTAGCATCAGGACAACTAGGGTTAGCGTCAGGACAAGTAGGGTTAGCGTCAGGACAACTAGGGTTAGCGTCAGGACAACTAGGGTTAGCATCAGGACAAGTAGGGTTGGCGTCAGGACAAGTAGGGTTAGCGTCAGGACAACTAGGGTTAGCATCAGGACAACTAGGGTTAGCGTCAGGACAACTAGGGTTAGCGTCAGGACAAGTAGGGTTAGCGTCAGGACAACTAGGGTTAGCGTCAAGACAACTAGGGTTAGCGTCAGGACTACTAGGGTTAGCATCAGGACAACTAGGGTTAGCGTCAGGATAACTAGGGTTAGCGTCAGGACAACTAGGGTTAGCGTCAGGACAACTAGGGTTAGCATCAGGATAACTAGGGTTAGCGTCAGGACAACTAGGGTTAGCGTCAGGACAACTAGGGTTAGCATCAGGATAACTAGGGTTAGCGTCAGGACAACTAGGGTTAGCGTCAGGACAACTAGGGTTAGCGTCAGGACAACTAGGGTTAGCGTCAGGACAAGTAGGGTTAGCGTCAGGACAAGTAGGGTTATCGTCAGGACAACTAGGGTTAGCGTCAGGACAAGTAGGGTTAGCGTCAGGACAACTAGGGTTAGCATCAGGACAACTATGGTTAGCGTCAGGACAACTAGGGTTAGCGTCAGGTCAACTAGGGTTAGCATCAGGACAACTAGGGTTAGCGTCAGGACAACTAGGGTTAGCGTCAGGACAACTAGGGTTAGCGTCAGGACAACTAGGGTTAGCGTCAGGACAGCTAGGGTTAGCGTCAGGACAAGTAGGGTTTGCGTCAGGACAACTAGGGTTAGCGTCAGGACAACTAGGGTTAGCGTCAGGACAAGTGGGGTTAGCGTCAGGACAACTAGGGTTAGCGTCAGGACAACTAGGGTTAGCATCAGGATAACTAGGGTTAGCGTCAGGACAACTAGGGTTAGCGTCAGGACAACTAGGGTTAGCATCAGGATAACTAGGGTTAGCGTCAGGACAACTTTGGTTAGTGTCAGGACAACTAGGGTTAGCATCAGGACAACTAGGGTTAGCATCAGGATAACTAGGGTTAGCGTCAGGACAACTAGGGTTAGCGTCAGGACAACTAGGGTTAGCGTCAGGACAACTAGGGTTAGTGTCAGGACAAGTAGGGTTAGCGTCAGGACAAGTAGGGTTATCGTCAGGACAACTAGGGTTAGCGTCAGGACAAGTAGGGTTAGCGTCAGGACAACTAGGGTTAGCATCAGGACAACTATGGTTAGCGTCAGGACAACTAGGGTTAGCGTCAGGACAACTAGGGTTAGCGTCAGGTCAACTAGGGTTAGCATCAGGACAACTAGGGTTAGCGTCAGGACAACTAGGGTTAGCGTCAGGACAACTAGGGTTAGCGTCAGGACAACTAGGGTTAGCGTCAGGACAGCTAGGGTTAGCGTCAGGACAAGTAGGGTTTGCGTCAGGACAACTAGGGTTAGCGTCAGGACAACTAGGGTTAGCGTCAGGACAAGTAGGGTTAGCGTCAGGACAACTAGGGTTAGCGTCAGGACAAGTAGGGTTAGCGTCAGGACAACTAGGGTTAGCGTCAGGACAACTATGGTTAGCGTCAGGACAACTAGGGTTAGCGTCAGGTCAACTAGGGTTAGCATCAGGACAACTAGGGTTAGCGTCAGGACAACTAGGGTTAGCGTCAGGACAACTAGGGTTAGCGTCAGGACAACTAGGGTTAGCGTCAGGAAAACTAGGGTTAGCGTCAGGACAACTAGGGTTAGCATCAGGATAACTAGGGTTAGCATCAGGATAACTAGGGTTAGCGTCAGGACAACTAGGGTTAGCGTCAGGACAACTAGGGTTAGCGTCAGGACAACTAGGGTTAGCGTCAGGACAACTAGGGTTAGCGTCAGGACAATTAGGGTTAGCGTCAGGACAAGTAGGGTTAGCGTCAGGACAACTAGGGTTAGCGTCAGGACAAGTAGGGTTAGCGTCAGGAAAAGTAGGGTTAGCGTCAGGACAACTAGGGTTAGCGTCAGGACAACTAGGGTTAGCGTCAGGACAACTAGTGTTAGCGTCAGGACAACTAGGGTTAGCATCAGGACAACTAGGGTTAGCGTCAGGACAACTAGGGTTAGCTTCAGGACAAGTAGGGTTAGCGTCAGGACAACTAGGGTGAGCGTCAGGACAACTAGGGTTAGCGTCAGGACAAGTAGGGTTAGCGTCAGGACAAGTAGGGTTAGCGTCAGGACAAGTAGGGTAAGCGTCAGGACATCTAGGGTTAGCGTCAGGACAACTAGGGTTAGCGTCAGGACAACTAGGGTTAGCGTCAGTAAAACTAGGGTTAGCGTCAGGACAACTAGGGTTAGCGTCAGGACAACTAGGGTTAGCGTCAGGACAACTAGGGTTAGCGTCAGGACATCTAGGGTTAGCGTCAGGACAACTAGGGTTGGCTTCAGGACAACTAGGGTTAGCGTCAGGACAACTAGGGTTAGCGTCAGGACAACTAGGGTTGGCGTCAGGACAACTAGGGTTGGCGTCAGGACAACTAGGGTAGGCGTCAGGACAACTAGGGTTGGCGTCAGGACAACTAGGGTTAGCGTCAGGACAACTAGGGTTAGCGTCAGGACAACTAGGGTTAGCGTCAGGACAACTAGGGTTTGCGTAAGGACAACTAGGGTTAGCGTCAGGACAACTAGGGTTAGCGTCAGGACAACTAGGGTTAGCGTCAGGACAACTAGGGTTATCGTCAGGACAACTAGGGTTAGCATCAGGACAACTAGGGTTAGCGTCAGAACAACTAGGGTTAGCATCAGGACAACTAGGGTTAGCGTCAGGACAACTAGGTTTAGCGTCAGGACAACTAGGGTTAGCGTCAGGACAACCAGGGTTAGCGTCAGGACAACTAGGGTTAGCGTCAGGACAACTAGGGTTAGCGTCAGGACAAGTAGGGTTAGCGTCAGGACAAGTAGGGTTTGCGTCAGGACAACTAGGGTTAGCGTCAGGACAACTAGGGTTAGCGTCAGGACAAGTAGGGTTAGCGTCAGGACAACTAGGGTTAGCGTCAGGACAACTAGGGTTAGCGTCAGGACAAGTAGGGTTAGCGTCAGGACAACTAGGGTTAGCGTCAGGACAACTATGGTTAGCGTCAGGACAACTAGGGTTAGCGTCAGGTCAACTAGGGTTAGCATCAGGACAACTAGGGTTAGCGTCAGGACAACTAGGGTTAGCGTCAGGACAACTAGGGTTAGCGTCAGGACAACTAGGGTTAGCGTCAGGAAAACTAGGGTTAGCGTCAGGACAACTAGGGTTAGCATCAGGACAACTAGGGTTAGTGTCAGGACAACTTAGGTTAGCATCAGGATAACTAGGGTTAGCGTCAGGACAACTAGGGTTAGCGTCAGGACAACTAGGGTTAGCGTCAGGACAACTAGGGTTAGCGTCAGGACAACTAGGGTTTGTGTAAGGACAACTAGGGTTAGCGTCAGGACAACTAGAGTTAGCGTCAGGACAACTAGGGTTAGCGTCAGGACAACTAGGGTTATCGTCAGGACAACTAGGGTTATCGTCAGGACAACTAGGGTTAGCATCAGGACAACTAGGGTTAGCGTCAGAACAACTAGGGTTAGCATCAGGACAACTAGGGTTAGCGTCAGGACAACTAGGTTTAGCGTCAGGACAACTAGGGTTAGCGTCAGGACAACCAGGGTTAGCGTCAGGACAACTAGGGTTAGCGTCAGGACAACTAGGGTTAGCGTCAGGACAAGTAGGGTTAGCGTCAGGACAAGTAGGGTTAGCGTCAGGACAACTAGGGTTAGCATCAGGACAACTAGGGTTAGCGTCAGGACAAGTAGGGTTAGCGTCAGGACAACTAGGGTTAGCGTCAGGACAACTAGGGTTAGCGTCAGGACAAGTAGGGTTGGCGTCAGGACAAGTAGGGTTAGCGTCAGGACAACTAGGGTTAGCATCAGGACAACTAGGGTTAGCGTCAGGACAACTAGGGTTAGCGTCAGGACAAGTAGGGTTAGCGTCAGGACAACTAGGGTTAGCGTCAAGACAACTAGGGTTAGCGTCAGGACTACTAGGGTTAGCATCAGGACAACTAGGGTTAGCGTCAGGACAACTAGGGTTAGCGTCAGGACAACTAGGGTTAGCGTCAGGATAACTAGGGTTAGCGTCAGGACAACTAGGGTTAGCGTCAGGACAACTTTGGTTAGTGTCAGGACAACTAGGGTTAGCATCAGGACAACTAGGGTTAGCATCAGGATAACTAGGGTTAGCGTCAGGACAACTAGGGTTAGCGTCAGGACAACTAGGGTTAGCGTCAGGACAACTAGGGTTAGTGTCAGGACAAGTAGGGTTAGCGTCAGGACAAGTAGGGTTATCGTCAGGACAACTAGGGTTAGCGTCAGGACAAGTAGGGTTAGCGTCAGGACAACTAGGGTTAGCATCAGGACAACTATGGTTAGCGTCAGGACAACTAGGGTTAGCGTCAGGACAACTAGGGTTAGCGTCAGGTCAACTAGGGTTAGCATCAGGACAACTAGGGTTAGCGTCAGGACAACTAAGGTTAGCGTCAGGACAACTAGGGTTAGCGTCAGGACAACTAGGGTTAGCGTCAGGACAGCTAGGGTTAGCGTCAGGACAAGTAGGGTTTGCGTCAGGACAACTAGGGTTAGCGTCAGGACAACTAGGGTTAGCGTCAGGACAACTAGGGTTAGCGTCAGGACAAGTAGGGTTAGCGTCAGGACAACTAGGGTTAGCGTCAGGACAACTAGGGTTAGCGTCAGGACAAGTAGGGTTAGCGTCAGGACAACTAGGGTTAGCGTCAGGACAACTATGGTTAGCGTCAGGACAACTAGGGTTAGCGTCAGGTCAACTAGGGTTAGCATCAGGACAACTAGGGTTAGCGTCAGGACAACTAGGGTTAGCGTCAGGACAACTAGGGTTAGCGTCAGGACAACTAGGGTTAGCGTCAGGACAACTAGGGTTAGCGTCAGGAAAACTAGGGTTAGCGTCAGGACAACTAGGGTTAGTATCAGGACAACTAGGGTTAGTGTCAGGACAACTTAGGTTAGCATCAGGATAACTAGGGTTAGCGTCAGGAAAAGTAGGGTTAGCGTCAGGACAACTAGGGTTAGCGTCAGGACAACTAGGGTTAGCGTCAGGACAACTAGTGTTAGCGTCAGGACAACTAGGGTTAGCATCAGGACAACTAGGGTTAGCGTCAGGACAACTAGGGTTAGCGTCAGGACAAGTAGGGTTAGCGTCAGGACAACTAGGGTGAGCGTCAGGACAACTAGGGTTAGCGTCAGGACAAGTAGGGTTAGCGTCAGGACAAGTAGGGTTAGCATCAGGACAAGTAGGGTTAGCGTCAGGACAACTAGGGTTAGCGTCAGGACAACTAGGGTTAGCGTCAGTAAAACTAGGGTTAGCGTCAGGACAACTAGGGTTAGCGTCAGGACAACTAGGGTTAGCGTCAGGACAACTAGGGTTAGCGTCAGGACATCTAGGGTTAGCGTCAGGACAACTAGGGTTGGCTTCAGGACAACTAGGGTTAGCATCAGGACAACTAGGGTTAGCGTCAGGACAACTAGGGTTGGCATCAGGACAACTAGGGTTGGCGTCAGGACAACTAGGGTTGGCGTCAGGACAACTAGGGTTAGCGTCAGGACAACTAGGGTTAGCGTCAGGACAACTAGGGTTTGCGTAAGGACAACTAGGGTTAGCGTCAGGACAACTAGGGTTAGCATCAGGACAACTAGGGTTAGCATCAGGACAACTAGGGTTAGCGTCAGAACAACTAGGGTTAGCGTCAGGACAACTAGGTTTAGCGTCAGGACAACTAGGTTTAGCGTCAGGACAACTAGGGTTAGCGTCAGGACAACTAGGGTTAGCGTCAGGACAAGTAGGGTTAGCGTCAGGACAAGTAGGGTTAGCGTCAGGACAAGTAGGGTTAGCGTCAGGACAAGTAGGGTTAGCGTCAGGACAACTAGGGTTAGCGTCAGGACAACTAGGGTTAGCGTCAGGACAGGTAGGTTTAGCGTCAGGACAACTAGGGTTAGCGTCAGGACAAGTAGGGTTAGCGTCAGGAAAACTAGGGTTAGCGTCAGGACAACTAGGGTTAGCGTCAGGACAAGTAGGGTTAGCGTCAGGACAACTAGGGTTGGCATCAGGACAACTAGGGATAGGGTCAGGACAACTAGGGTTAGCATCAGGACAACTAGGGTTAGCGTCAGGACAAGTAGGGTTAGCGTCAGGACAACTAGGGTTAGCGTCAGGACAAGTAGGGTTAGCGTCAGGACAAGTAGGGTTAGCGTCAGGACAACTAGGGTTAGCGTCAGGACAACTAGGGTTAGCGTCAGGACAAGTAGGGTTAGCGTCAGGGCAACTAGGGTTAGCGTCAGGACAACTAGGGTTAGCGTCAGGACAACTAGGGTTAGCGTCAGGACAAGTAGGGTTAGCGTCAGGACAACTAGGGTTAGCGTCAAGACAACTAGGGTTAGCGTCAGGACTACTAGTGTTAGCATCAGGACAACTAGGGTTAGCGTCCGGACAACTAGGTTAGCGTCAGGACAACTAGGGTTAGCGTCAGGATAACTAGGGTTAGCGTCAGGACAACTAGGGTTAGCGTCAGGACAACTTTGGTTAGTTTCAGGACAACTAGGGTTAGCATCAGGATAACTAGGGTTAGCGTCAGGACAACTAGGGTTAGCGTCAGGACAACTAGGGTTAGCGTCAGGACAACTAGGGTTAGCGTCAGGACAAGTAGGGTTAGCGTCAGGACAACTAGGGTTAGCGTCAGGACAATTAGGGTTAGCGTCAGGACAACTAGGGTTAGCGTCAGGTCAACTAGGGTTAGCGTCAGGACAACTAGGGTTAGCGTCAGGACAACTAGGGTTAGCGTCAGGACAACTAGGGTTAGCGTCAGGACAACTAGGGTTAGCGTCAGTACAACTAGGGTTAGCGTCAGGACAACTAGGGTTAGCGTCAGGACAACTAGGGTTAGCGTCAGGACAACTAGGGTTGGCTTCAGGACAACTAGGGTTAGCGTCAGGACAACTAGGGTTAGCGTCAGGACAACTAGGGTTGGCGTCAGGACAACTAGAGTTGGCGTCAGGAAAACTAGGGTTAGCGTCAGGACAACTAGGGTTAGCGTCAGTACAACTAGGGTTAGCGTCAGGACAACTAGGGTTAGCGTCAGGACAACTAGGGTTAGCGTCAGGACAACTAGGGTTGGCTTCAGGACAACTAGGGTTAGCGTCAGGACAACTAGGGTTAGCGTCAGGACAACTAGGGTTGTCGTCAGGACAACTAGAGTTGGCGTCAGGACAACTAGGGTAGGCGTCAGGACAACTAGGGTAGGCGTCAGGACAACTAGGGTTCGCGTCAGGACAACTAGGGTTAGCGTCAGGACAACTAGGGTTAGCGTCAGGACAACTAGGGTTAGCGTAAGGACAACTAGGGTTAGCGTCAGGACAACTAGGGTTAGCGTCAGGACAACTAGGGTTAGCGTCAGGACAACTAGGGTTAGCGTCAGGACAACTAGGGTTAGCGTCAGGACAACTAGGGTTAGCGTCAGGACAACTAGGGTTAGCGTCAGGACAAGTAGGGTTAGCGTCAGGAAAACTAGGGTTAGCGTCAGGACAAGTAGGGTTTGCGTCAGGACAACTAGGGTTAGCGTCAGGACAACTAGGGTTAGCGTCAGGACAAGTAGGGTTAGCGTCAGGACAACTAGGGTTAGCGTCAGGACAAGTAGGGTTAGCGTCAGGACAACTAGGGTTAGCGTCAGGACAACTATGGTTAGCGTCAGGACAACTAGGGTTAGCGTCAGGTCAACTAGGGTTAGCATCAGGACAACTAGGCTTAGCGTCAGGACAACTAGGGTTAGCGTCAGGACAACTAGGGTTAGCGTCAGGACAACTAGGGTTAGCGTCAGGAAAACTAGGGTTAGCGTCAGGACAACTAGGGTTAGCATCAGGACAACTAGGGTTAGTGTCAGGACAACTAGGTTTAGCATCAGGATAACTAGTGTTAGCATCAGGACAACTAGGGTTAGCGTCAGGACAACTAGGGTTAGCGTCAGGACAACTAGGGTTAGCGTCAGGACAACTAGGGTTAGCGTCAGGATATCTAGGGTTAGCGTCAGGACAACTAGGGTTAGCGTCAGGACAACTAGGGTTAGCGTCAGGACAAGTAGGGTTAGCGTCAGGACAACTAGGGTTAGCGTCAGGACAACTAGGGTTAGCGTCAGGACAAGTAGGGTTAGCGTCAGGACAACTAGGGTTAGCGTCAGGACAACTAGGGTTATCGTCAGGACAAGTAGGGTTAGCGTCAGGACAACTAGGGTTAGCGTCAGGACAAGTAGGGTTAGCGTCAGGAAAAGTAGGGTTAGCGTCAGGACAACTAGGGTTAGCGTCAGGACAACTAGGGTTAGCGTCAGGACAACTAGGGTTAGCGTCAGGACAACTAGGGTTAGCGTCAGGACAAGTAGGGTTAGCGTCAGGACAAGTAGGGTTAGCGTCAGGACAAGTAGGGTTAGCGTCAGGACAAGTAGGGTTAGCGTCAGGACAAGTAGGGTTAGCGTCAGGACAACTAGGGTTAGCGTCAGGACAACTAGGGTTAGCGTCAGGACAACTAGGGTTAGCGTCAGGATCTCTAGGGTTAGCGTCAGGACAACTAGGGTTAGCGTCAGTAAAACTAGGGTTAGCATCAGGACAACTAGGGTTAGCGTCAGGACAACTAGGGTTAGCGTCAGGACAACTAGGGTTAGCGTCAGGACATCTAGGGTTAGCGTCAGGACAACTAGGGTTGGCTTCAGGACAACTAGGGTTAGCATCAGGACAACTAGGGTTAGCGTCAGGACAACTAGGGTTGGCGTCAGGACAACTAGGGTTGGCGTCAGGACAACTAGGGTTAGCGTCAGGACAACTAGGGTTCGCGTCAGGACAACTAGGGTTAGCGTCAGGACAACTAGGGTTAGCGTCAGGACAACTAGGGTTAGCGTCAGGACAACTAGGGTTAGCGTCAGGACAACTAGGGTTAGCGTCAGGACAACTAGGTTTAGCGTCAGGACAACTAGGGTTAGCGTCAGGACAACTAGGGTTAGCGTCAGGACAACTAGGGTTAGCGTCAGGACAAGTAGGGTTAGCGTCAGGAAAACTAGGGTTAGCGTCAGGACAAGTAGGGTTTGCGTCAGGACAACTAGGGTTAGCGTCAGGACAACTAGGGTTAGCGTCAGGACAAGTAGGGTTAGCGTCAGGACAACTAGGGTTAGCGTCAGGACAAGTAGGGTTAGCGTCAGGACAACTAGGGTTAGCGTCAGGACAACTATGGTTAGCGTCAGGACAACTAGGGTTAGCGTCAGGTCAACTAGGGTTAGCATCAGGACAACTAGGGTTAGCGTCAGGACAACTAGGGTTAGCGTCAGGACAACTAGGGTTAGCGTCAGGACAACTAGGGTTAGCGTCAGGAAAACTAGGGTTAGCGTCAGGACAACTAGGGTTAGCATCAGGACAACTAGGGTTAGTGTCAGGACAACTAGGTTTAGCATCAGGATAACTAGTGTTAGCGTCAGGACAACTAGGGTTAGCGTCAGGACAACTAGGGTTAGCGTCAGGACAACTAGGGTTAGCGTCAGGACAACTAGGGTTAGCGTCAGGATATCTAGGGTTAGCGTCAGGACAACTAGGGTTAGCGTCAGGACAACTAGGGTTAGCGTCAGGACAAGTAGGGTTAGCGTCAGGACAACTAGGGTTAGCGTCAGGACAACTAGGGTTAGCGTCAGGACAAGTAGGGTTAGCGTCAGGACAACTAGGGTTAGCGTCAGGACAACTAGGGTTATCGTCAGGACAAGTAGGGTTAGCGTCAGGACAACTAGGGTTAGCGTCAGGACAAGTAGGGTTAGCGTCAGGAAAAGTAGGGTTAGCGTCAGGACAACTAGGGTTAGCGTCAGGACAACTAGGGTTAGCGTCAGGACAACTAGGGTTAGCGTCAGGACAACTAGGGTTAGCATCAGGACAACTAGGGTTAGCGTCAGGACAAGTAGGGTTAGCGTCAGGACAAGTAGGGTGAGCGTCAGGACAACTAGGGTTAGCGTCAGGACAAGTAGGGTTAGCGTCAGGACAAGTAGGGTTAGCGTCAGGACAAGTAGGGTTAGCGTCAGGACAACTAGGGTTAGCGTCAGGATCTCTAGGGTTAGCGTCAGGACAACTAGGGTTAGCGTCAGTAAAACTAGGGTTAGCATCAGGACAACTAGGGTTAGCGTCAGGACAACTAGGCTTAGCGTCAGGACAACTAGGGTTAGCGTCAGGACATCTAGGGTTAGCGTCAGGACAACTAGGGTTGGCTTCAGGACAACTAGGGTTAGCATCAGGTCAACTAGGGTTAGCGTCAGGACAACTAGGGTTGGCGTCAGGACAACTAGGGTTGGCGTCAGGACAACTAGGGTTAGCGTCAGGACAACTAGGGTTAGCGTCAGGACAACTAGGGTTAGCGTCAGGACAACTAGGGTTTGCGTAAGGACAACTAGGGTTAGCGTCAGGACAACTAGGGTTAGCGTCAGAACAACTAGGGTTAGCGTCAGGACAACTAGAGTTAGCATCAGGACAACTAGGGTTAGCGTCAGGACAACTAGGGTTAGCATCAGGACAACTAGGGTTAGCGTCAGGACAAGTAGGGTTAGCGTCATGAAAACTAGGGTTAGCGTCAGGACAACTAGGGTTAGCGTCAGGACAAGTAGGGTTAGCGTCAGGACAAGTAGGGTTAGCGTCAGGACAACTAGGGTTAGCGTCAGGATCTCTAGGGTTAGCGTCAGGACAACTAGGGTTAGCGTCAGTAAAACTAGGGTTAGCATCAGGACAACTAGGGTTAGCGTCAGGACAACTAGGCTTAGCGTCAGGACAACTAGGGTTAGCGTCAGGACATCTAGGGTTAGCGTCAGGACAACTAGGGTTGGCTTCAGGACAACTAGGGTTAGCATCAGGACAACTAGGGTTAGCGTCAGGACAACTAGGGTTGGCGTCAGGACAACTAGGGTTGGCGTCAGGACAACTAGGGTTAGCGTCAGGACAACTAGGGTTAGCGTCAGGACAACTAGGGTTAGCGTCAGGACAACTAGGGTTTGCGTAAGGACAACTAGGGTTAGCGTCAGGACAA
The DNA here is from genome assembly GCF_046119375.1 of Phyllobates terribilis. Lineage (NCBI taxonomy): Eukaryota > Metazoa > Chordata > Amphibia > Anura > Dendrobatidae > Phyllobates > Phyllobates terribilis. The sequence goes on along the minus strand of NW_027362827.1, from coordinate 4,142,296 downwards.
CTAGGGTTAGCGTCAGAACAACTAGGGTTAGCGTCAGGACAACTAGAGTTAGCATCAGGACAACTAGGGTTAGCGTCAGGACAACTAGGGTTAGCATCAGGACAACTAGGGTTAGCGTCAGGACAAGTAGGGTTAGCGTCATGAAAACTAGGGTTAGCGTCAGGACAACTAGGGTTAGCGTCAGGACAAGTAGGGTTAGCGTCAGGACAAGTAGGGTTAGCGTCAGGACAACTAGGGTTGGCATCAGGACAACTAGGGATAGGGTCAGGACAACTAGGGTTAGCATCAGGACAACTAGGGTTAGCGTCAGGACAACTAGGGTTAGCGTCAGGACAACTAGGGTTAGCGTCAGGACAAGTAGGGTTAGCGTCAGGACAACTAGGGTTAGCGTCAGGACAACTAGGGTTAGCGTCAGGACAAGTAGGGTTGGCGTCAGGAAAAGTAGGGTTAGCGTCAGGGCAACTAGGGTTAGCGTCAGGACAACTAGGGTTAGCGTCAGGACAACTAGGGTTAGCGTCAGGACAACTAGGGTTAGCGTCAGGACAAGTAGGGTTAGCGTCAAGACAACTAGGGTTAGCGTCAGGACTACTAGGGTTAGCATCAGGACAACTAGGGTTAGCGTCCGGACAACTAGGTTAGCGTCAGGACAACTAGGGTTAGCGTCAGGATAACTAGGGTTAGCGTCAGGACAACTAGGGTTAGCGTCAGGACAACTTTGGTTAGTTTCAGGACAACTAGGGTTAGCATCAGGACAACTAGGGTTAGCATCAGGATAACTAGGGTTAGCGTCAGGACAACTAGGGTTAGCATCAGGACAACTAGGGTTAGCGTCAGGACAACTAGGGTTAGCGTCAGGACAAGTAGGGTTAGCGTCAGGACAACTAGGGTTAGCGTCAGGACAATTAGGGTTAGCGTCAGGACAACTAGGGTTAGCGTCAGGTCAACTAGGGTTAGCGTCAGGTCAACTAGGGTTAGCGTCAGGATAACTAGGGTTAGCGTCAGGACAACTAGGGTTAGCGTCAGGACAACAAGGGTTAGCGTCAGGAAAACTAGGGTTAGCGTCAGGACAACTAGGGTTAGCGTCAGTACAACTAGGGTTAGCGTCAGGACAACTAGGGTTAGCGTCAGGACAACTAGGGTTAGCGTCAGGACAACTAGGGTTGGCTTCAGGACAACTAGGGTTAGCGTCAGGACAACTAGGGTTAGCGTCAGGACAACTAGGGTTGGCGTCAGGACAACTAGAGATGGCGTCAGGACAACTAGGGTTAGCGTCAGTACAACTAGGGTTAGCGTCAGGACAACTAGGGTTAGCGTCAGGACAACTAGGGTTAGCGTCAGGACAACTAGGGTTAGCGTCAGGACAACTAGGGTTGGCTTCAGGACAACTAGGGTTAGCGTCAGGACAACTAGGGTTAGCGTCAGGACAACTAGGGTTGGCGTCAGGACAACTAGAGTTGGCGTCAGGACAACTAGGGTAGGCGTCAGGACAACTAGGGTTAGCGTCAGGACAACTAGGGTTCGCGTCAGGACAACTAGGGTTAGCGTAAGGACAACTAGGGTTAGCGTCAGGACAACTAGGGTTAGCGTCAGGACAACTAGGGTTAGCGTCAGGACAACTAGGTTTAGCGTCAGGACAACTTGGTTTAGCGTCAGGACAACTAGGGTTAGCGTCAGGACAACTAGGTTTAGCGTCAGGACAACTAGGGTTAGCGTCAGGACAAGTAGGGTTAGCGTCAGGACAACTAGGGTTAGCGTCAGGACAACTAGGGTTAGCGTCAGGACAAGTAGGGTTAGCGTCAGGACAAGTAGGGTTAGCGTCAGGACAACTAGGGTTAGCGTCAGGACAACTAGGGTTAGCGTCAGGACAAGTAGGGTTAGCGTCAGGACAAGTAGGGTTAGCGTCAGGACAACTAGGGTTAGCGTCAGGACAACTAGGGTTAGCGTCAGGACAACTAGGGTTAGCGTCAGGACAACTAGGGTTAGCGTCAGGACAACTAGGGTTAGCGTCAGGACAACTAGGGTTAGCGTCAGGTCAACTAGGGTTAGCGTCAGGACAACTAGGGTTAGCGTCAGGACAACTAGGGTTAGCGTCAGGACAACTAGGGTTAGCGTCAGGACAACTAGGGTTAGCGTCAGGACAGCTAGGGTTAGCGTCAGGACAAGTAGGGTTTGCATCAGGACAACTAGGGTTAGCGTCAGGACAACTAGGGTTAGCGTCAGGACAAGTAGGGTTAGCGTCAGGACAACTAGGGTTAGCGTCAGGACAACTAGGGTTAGCGTCAGGACAAGTAGGGTTAGCGTCAGGACAACTAGGGTTAGCGTCAGGACAACTATGGTTAGCGTCAGGACAACTAGGGTTAGCGTCAGGTCAACTAGGGTTAGCGTCAGGACAACTAGGGTTAGCGTCAGGACAACTAGGGTTAGCGTCAGGACAACTAGGGTTAGCGTCAGGACAACTAGGGTTAGCGTAAGGAAAACTAGGGTTAGCGTCAGGACAACTAGGGTTAGCATCAGGACAACTAGGGTTAGCGTCAGGACAACTAGGGTTAGCATCAGGATAACTAGGGTTAGCGTCAGGAGAACTAGGGTTAGCGTCAGGACAACTAGGGTTAGCGTCAGGACAACTAGGTTTAGCGTCAGGACAACTAGGGTTAGCGTCAGGATATCTAGGGTTAGCGTCAGGACAACTAGGCTTAGCGTCAGGACAACTAGGGTTAGCGTCAGGACAACTAGGGTTAGCGTCAGGACAAGTAGGGTTAGCGTCAGGACAACTAGGGTTAGCGTCAGGACAACTAGGGTTAGCATCAGGACAAGTAGGGTTAGCGTCAGGACAACTAGGGTTAGCGTCAGGACAACTAGGGTTAGCGTCAGGACAACTAGGGTTAGCGTCAGGACAAGTAGGGTTAGCGTCAGGAAAAGTAGGGTTAGCGTCAGGAAAAGTAGGGTTAGCGTCAGGACAACTAGGGTTAGCGTCAGGACAACTAGGGTTAGCGTCAGGACAACTAGGGTTAGCGTCAGGACAACTAGGGTTAGCGTCAGGACAACTAGGGTGAGCGTCAGGACAACTAGGGTTAGCGTCAGGACAAGTAGGGTTAGCGTCAGGACAAGTAGGGTTAGCGTCAGGACAAGTAGGGTTAGCGTCAGGACAACTAGGGTTAGCGTCAGGACAAGTAGGGTTAGCGTCAGGACAACTAGGGTTAGCGTCAGGACAACTAGGGTTAGCGTCAGGACAAGTAGGGTTAGCGTCAGGACAACTAGGGTTAGCGTCAGGACAACTATGGTTAGCGTCAGGACAACTAGGGTTAGCGTCAGGTCAACTAGGGTTAGCATCAGGACAACTAGGGTTAGCGTCAGGACAACTAGGGTTAGCGTCAGGACAACTAGGGTTAGCGTCAGGACAACTAGGGTTAGCGTCAGGAAAACTAGGGTTAGCGTCAGGACAACTAGGGTTAGCGTCAGGACAACTAGGGTTAGTGTCAGGACAACTAGGGTTAGCATCAGGATAACTAGGGTTAGCGTCAGGACAACTAGGGTTAGCGTCAGGACAACTAGGGTTAGCGTCAGGACAACTAGGTTTAGCGTCAGGACAACTAGGTTTAGCGTCAGGATATCTAGGGTTAGCGTCAGGACAACTAGGCTTAGCGTCAGGACAACTAGGGTTAGCGTCAGGACAACTAGGGTTAGCGTCAGGACAACTAGGGTTAGCGTCAGGACAACTAGGGTTAGCGTCAGGACAACTAGGGTTAGCATCAGGACAAGTAGGGTTAGCGTCAGGACAACTAGGGTTAGCGTCAGGACAACTAGGGTTAGCGTCAGGACAAGTAGGGTTAGCGTCAGGAAAAGTAGGGTTAGCGTCAGGACAACTAGGGTTAGCGTCAGGACAACTAGGGTTAGCGTCAGGACAACTAGGGTTAGCGTCAGGACAACTAGGGTTAGCGTCAGGACAACTAGGGTTAGCGTCAGGACAACTAGGGTTAGCGTCAGGACAACTAGGGTGAGCGTCAGGACAACTAGGGTTAGCGTCAGGACAAGTAGGGTTAGCGTCAGGACAAGTAGGGTTAGCGTCAGGACAAGTAGGGTTAGCGTCAGGACAACTAGGGTTAGCGTCAGGACAACTAGGGTTAGCGTCAGTAAAACTAGGGTTAGCGTCAGGACAACTAGGGTTAGCGTCAGGACAACTAGGGTTAGCGTCAGGACAACTAGGGTTAGCGTCAGGACAACTAGGGTTAGCGTCAGGACATCTAGGGTTAGCGTCAGGACAACTAGGGTTGGCTTCAGGACAACTAGGGTTAGCATCAGGACAACTAGGGTTAGCGTCAGGACAACTAGGGTTGGCATCAGGACAACTAGGGTTGGCGTCAGGACAACTAGGGTTGGCATCAGGACAACTAGGGTTAGCGTCAGGACAACTAGGGTTAGCGTCAGGACAACTAGGGTTAGCGTCAGGACAACTAGGGTTAGCGTCAGGACAACTAGGGTTTGCGTAAGGACAACTAGGGTTAGCGTCAGAACAACTAGGGTTAGCGTCAGGACAACTAGGGTTAACGTCAGGACAACTAGGGTTAGCATCAGGACAACTAGGGTTAGCGTCAGAACAACTAGGGTTAGCGTCAGGACAACTAGGGTTAGCGTCAGGACAACTAGGTTTAGCGTCAGGACAACTAGGGTTAGCGTCAGGACAACTAGGGTTAGCGTCAGGACAAGTAGGGTTAGCGTCAGGACAAGTAGGGTTAGCGTCAGGACAAGTAGGGTTAGCATCAGGACAACTAGGGTTAGCGTCAGGACAACTAGGGTTAGCGTCAGGACAAGTAGGGTTAGCGTCAGGACAAGTAGGGTTAGCGTCAGGACAAGTAGGGTTAGCGTCAGGAAAACTAGGGTTAGCGTCAGGACAACTAGGGTTAGTGTCAGGACAAGTAGGGTTAGCGTCAGGACAACTAGGGTTGGCATCAGGACAACTAGGGATAGGGTCAGGACAACTAGGGTTAGCATCAGGACAACTAGCGTTAGCGTCAGGACAACTAGGGTTAGCGTCAGGACAACTAGGGTTAGCGTCAGGACAAGTAGGGTTAGCGTCAGGACAACTAGGGTTAGCGTCAGGACAACTAGGGTTAGCGTCAGGACAAGTAGGGTTGGCGTCAGGACAAGTAGGGTTGGCGTCAGGGCAACTAGGGTTAGCGTCAGGACAACTAGGGTTAGCGTCAGGACAACTAGGGTTAGCGTCAGGACAAGTAGGGTTAGCGTCAGGACAACTAGGGTTAGCGTCAAGACAACTAGGGTTAGCGTCAGGACTACTAGGGTTAGCATCAGGACAACTAGGGTTAGCGTCCGGACAACTAGGGTTTAGCGTCAGGACAACTAGGGTTAGCGTCAGGATAACTAGGGTTAGCGTCAGGACAACTAGGGTTAGCGTCAGGACAACTTTGGTTAGTTTCAGGACAACTAGGGTTAGCATCAAGACAACTAGGGTTAGCATCAGGATAACTAGGGTTAGCGTCAGGACAACTAGGGTTAGCGTCAGGACAACTAGGGTTAGTGTCAGGACAAGTAGGGTTAGCGTCAGGACAACTAGGGTTAGCGTCAGGACAATTAGGGTTAGCGTCAGGACAACTAGGGTTAGCGTCAGGACAACTAGGGTTAGCGTCAGGACAACTAGGGTTAGCGTCAGGAAAACTAGGGTTAGCGTCAGGACAACTAGGGTTAGCGTCAGTACAACTAGGGTTAGCGTCAGGAAAACTAGGGTTAGCGTCAGGACAACTAGGGTTAGCGTCAGGACAACTAGGGTTGGCTTCAGGACAACTAGGGTTAGCGTCAGAACAACTAGGGTTAGCGTCAGGACAACTAGGGTTGGCGTCAGGACAACTAGAGTTGGCGTCAGGAAAACTAGGGTTAGCGTCAGGACAACTAGGGTTAGCGTCAGTACAACTAGGGTTAGCGTCAGGACAACTAGGGTTAGCGTCAGGACAACTAGGGTTAGCGTCAGGACAACTAGGGTTAGCGTCAGGACAACTAGGGTTGGCTTCAGGACAACTAGGGTTAGCGTCAGGACAACTAGGGTTAGCGTCAGGACAACTAGGGTTGGCGTCAGGACAACTAGAGTTGGCGTCAGGACAACTAGGGTAGGCGTCAGGACAACTAGGGTTAGCGTCAGGACAACTAGGGTTCGCGTCAGGACAACTAGGGTTCGCGTCAGGACAACTAGGGTTAGCGTAAGGACAACTAGGGTTAGCGTCAGGACAACTAGGGTTAGCGTCAGGACAACTAGGGTTAGCGTCAGGACAACTAGGTTTAGCGTCAGGACAACTAGGGTTAGCGTCAGGACAACTAGGGTTAGCGTCATGACAACTAGGGTTAGCGTCAGGACAACTAGGGTTAGCGTCAGGCAACTAGAGTTAGCGTCAGGACAACTAGTGTTAGCGTCAGGACAACTAGGGTTAGCGCCTGGACAACTAGGGTTAGCGTCAGGACAAGTAGGGTTAGCGTCAGGACAACTAGGGTTAGCGTCAGGACAACTAGGGTTAGCGTCAGGACAAGTAGGGTTAGCATCAGGACAACTAGGGTTAGCGTCAGGACAACTAGGGTTAGCGTCAGGACAAGTAGGGTTAGCGTCAGGACAACTAGGGTTAGCGTCAGGACAACTAGGGTTAGCGTCAGGACAAGTAGGGTTAGCGTCAGGACAACTAGGGTTAGCGTCAGGACAACTAGGGTTAGCGTCAGGACAACTAGGGTTAGCGTCAGGAAAACTAGGGTTAGCGTCAGGACAACTAGGGTTAGCGTCAGTACAACTAGGGTTAGCGTCAGGAAAACTAGGGTTAGCGTCAGGACAACTAGGGTTAGCGTCAGGACAACTAGGGTTGGCTTCAGGACAACTAGGGTTAGCGTCAGAACAACTAGGGTTAGCGTCAGGACAACTACGGTTGGCGTCAGGACAACTAGAGTTGGCGTCAGGAAAACTAGGGTTAGCGTCAGGACAACTAGGGTTAGCGTCAGTACAACTAGGGTTAGCGTCAGGACAACTAGGGTTAGCGTCAGGACAACTAGGGTTAGCGTCAGGACAACTAGGGTTAGCGTCAGGACAACTAGGGTTGGCTTCAGGACAACTAGGGTTAGCGTCAGGACAACTAGGGTTAGCGTCAGGACAACTAGGGTTGGCGTCAGGACAACTAGAGTTGGCGTCAGGACAACTAGGGTAGGCGTCAGGACAACTAGGGTTAGCGTCAGGACAACTAGGGTTCGCGTCAGGACAACTAGGGTTCGCGTCAGGACAATTAGGGTTAGCGTAAGGACAACTAGGGTTAGCGTCAGGACAACTAGGGTTAGCGTCAGGACAACTAGGGTTAGCGTCAGGACAACTAGGTTTAGCGTCAGGACAACTAGGGTTAGCGTCAGGACAACTAGGGTTAGCGTCATGACAACTAGGGTTAGCGTCAGGACAACTAGGGTTAGCGTCAGGCAACTAGAGTTAGCGTCAGGACAACTAGTGTTAGCGTCAGGACAACTAGGGTTAGCGCCTGGACAACTAGGGTTAGCGTCAGGACAAGTAGGGTTAGCGTCAGGACAACTAGGGTTAGCGTCAGGACAACTAGGGTTAGCGTCAGGACAAGTAGGGTTAGCATCAGGACAACTAGGGTTAGCGTCAGGACAACTAGGGTTAGCGTCAGGACAAGTAGGGTTAGCGTCAGGACAACTAGGGTTAGCGTCAGGACAACTAGGGTTAGCGTCAGGACAAGTAGGGTTAGCGTCAGGACAACTAGGGTTAGCGTCAGGACAAGTAGGGTTGGCGTCAGGACAACTAGGGTTAGCGTCAGGACAACTAGGGTTAGCGTCAGGACAACTAGGGTTAGCGTCAGGACAACTAGGGTTAGCGTCAGGACAAGTAGGGTTAGCGTCAGGACAACTAGGGTTAGCGTCAAGACAACTAGGGTTAGCGTCAGGACTACTAGGGTTAGCATCAGGACAACTAGGGTTAGCGTCCGGACAACTAGGGTTAGCGTCAGGACAACTAGGGTTAGCGTCAGGATAACTAGGGTTAGCGTCAGGACAACTAGGGTTAGCATCAGGACAACTAGGGTTAGCATCAGGATAACTAGGGTTAGCGTCAGGACAACTAGGGTTAGCGTCAGGACAACTAGGGTTAGCGTCAGGACAACTAGGGTTAGCGTCAGGACAAGGAGGGTTAGCGTCAGGACAACTAGGGTTAGCGTCAGGACAACTAGGGTTAGCGTCAGGACAACTAGGGTTAGCGTCAGGTCAACTAGGGTTAGCGTCAGGACAACTAGGGTTAGCGTCAGGACAACTAGGGTTAGCGTCAGGACAACTAGGGTTGGCGTCAGGACAACTAGGGTTAGCGTCAGGACAACTAGGGTTAGCGTCAGGACAACTAGGGTTAGCGTCAGTACAACTAGGGTTAGCGTCAGGACAACTAGGGTTAGCGTCAGGACAACTAGGGTTAGCGTCAGGACAACTAGGGTTGGCTTCAGGACAACTAGGGTTAGCGTCAGGACAACTAGGGTTAGCGTCAGGACAACTAGGGTTAGCGTCAGGACAACTAGGGTTAGCGTCAGTACAACTAGGGTTAGCGTCAGGACAACTAGGGTTGGCGTCAGGACAACTAGAGTTGGCGTCAGGAAAACTAGGGTTAGCGTCAGGACAACTAGGGTTAGCGTCAGTACAACTAGGGTTAGCGTCAGGACAACTAGGGTTAGCGTCAGGACAACTAGGGTTAGCGTCAGGACAACTAGGGTTAGCGTCAGGACAACTAGGGTTAGCGTCAGGACAACTAGGGTTGGCTTCAGGACAACTAGGGTTAGCGTCAGGACAACTAGGGTTAGCGTCAGGACAACTAGGGTTGGCGTCAGGACAACTAGAGTTGGCGTCAGGACAACTAGGGTAGGCGTCAGGACAACTAGGGTTAGCGTCAGGACAACTAGCGTTCGCGTCAGGACAACTAGGGTTAGCGTCAGGACAACTAGGGTTAGCGTCAGGACAACTAGGGTTAGCGTCAGGACAACTAGGGTTAGCGTCAGGACAACTAGGGTTAGCGTCAGGACAACTAGGGTTAGCATCAGGACAACTAGGGTTAGCGTCAGGACAAGTAGGGTTAGCGTCAGGACAACTAGGGTTAGCGTCAGGACAACTAGGGTTAGCGTCAGGACAAGTAGGGTTAGCGTCAGGACAACTAGGGTTAGCGTCAGGACAAGTAGGGTTGGAGTCAGGACAAGTAGGGTTAGCGTCAGGACAACTAGGGTTGGCGTCAGGACAACTAGGGTTGGCGTCAGGACAACTAGGGTTAGCGTCAGGACAACTAGGGTTAGCGTCAGGACAACTAGGGTTAGCGTCAGGACAACTAGGGTTAGCGTCAGGACAACTAGGGTTTGCGTAAGGACAACTAGGGTTAGCGTCAGGACAACTAGGGTTAGCGTCAGAACAACTAGGGTTAGCGTCAGGACAACTAGGGTTGGCGTCAGGACAACTAGAGTTGGCGTCAGGAAAACTAGGGTTAGCGTCAGGACAACTAGGGTTAGCGTCAGTACAACTAGGGTTAGCGTCAGGACAACTAGGGTTAGCGTCAGGACAACTAGGGTTAGCGTCAGGACAACTAGGGTTAGCGTCAGGACAACTAGGGTTGGCTTCAGGACAACTAGGGTTAGCGTCAGGACAACTAGGGTTAGCGTCAGGACAACTAGGGTTGGCGTCAGGACAACTAGAGTTGGCGTCAGGACAACTAGGGTAGGCGTCAGGACAACTAGGGTTAGCGTCAGGACAACTAGGGTTCGCGTCAGGACAACTAGGGTTCGCGTCAGGACAACTAGGGTTAGCGTAAGGACAACTAGGGTTAGCGTCAGGACAACTAGGGTTAGCGTCAGGACAACTAGGGTTAGCGTCAGGACAACTAGGTTTAGCGTCAGGACAACTAGGGTTAGCGTCAGGACAACTAGGGTTAGCGTCATGACAACTAGGGTTAGCGTCAGGACAACTAGGGTTAGCGTCAGGCAACTAGAGTTAGCGTCAGGACAACTAGTGTTAGCGTCAGGACAACTAGGGTTAGCGCCTGGACAACTAGGGTTAGCGTCAGGACAAGTAGGGTTAGCGTCAGGACAACTAGGGTTAGCGTCAGGACAACTAGGGTTAGCGTCAGGACAAGTAGGGTTAGCATCAGGACAACTAGGGTTAGCGTCAGGACAACTAGGGTTAGCGTCAGGACAAGTAGGGTTAGCGTCAGGACAACTAGGGTTAGCGTCAGGACAACTAGGGTTAGCGTCAGGACAAGTAGGGTTAGCGTCAGGACAACTAGGGTTAGCGTCAGGACAAGTAGGGTTGGCGTCAGGACAACTAGGGTTAGCGTCAGGACAACTAGGGTTAGCGTCAGGACAACTAGGGTTAGCGTCAGGACAACTAGGGTTAGCGTCAGGACAAGTAGGGTTAGCGTCAGGACAACTAGGGTTAGCGTCAAGACAACTAGGGTTAGCGTCAGGACTACTAGGGTTAGCATCAGGACAACTAGGGTTAGCGTCCGGACAACTAGGGTTAGCGTCAGGACAACTAGGGTTAGCGTCAGGATAACTAGGGTTAGCGTCAGGACAACTAGGGTTAGCATCAGGACAACTAGGGTTAGCATCAGGATAACTAGGGTTAGCGTCAGGACAACTAGGGTTAGCGTCAGGACAACTAGGGTTAGCGTCAGGACAACTAGGGTTAGCGTCAGGACAAGGAGGGTTAGCGTCAGGACAACTAGGGTTAGCGTCAGGACAACTAGGGTTAGCGTCAGGACAACTAGGGTTAGCGTCAGGTCAACTAGGGTTAGCGTCAGGACAACTAGGGTTAGCGTCAGGACAACTAGGGTTAGCGTCAGGACAACTAGGGTTGGCGTCAGGACAACTAGGGTTAGCGTCAGGACAACTAGGGTTAGCGTCAGGACAACTAGGGTTAGCGTCAGTACAACTAGGGTTAGCGTCAGGACAACTAGGGTTAGCGTCAGGACAACTAGGGTTAGCGTCAGGACAACTAGGGTTGGCTTCAGGACAACTAGGGTTAGCGTCAGGACAACTAGGGTTAGCGTCAGGACAACTAGGGTTAGCGTCAGGACAACTAGGGTTAGCGTCAGTACAACTAGGGTTAGCGTCAGGACAACTAGGGTTGGCGTCAGGACAACTAGAGTTGGCGTCAGGAAAACTAGGGTTAGCGTCAGGACAACTAGGGTTAGCGTCAGTACAACTAGGGTTAGCGTCAGGACAACTAGGGTTAGCGTCAGGACAACTAGGGTTAGCGTCAGGACAACTAGGGTTAGCGTCAGGACAACTAGGGTTAGCGTCAGGACAACTAGGGTTGGCTTCAGGACAACTAGGGTTAGCGTCAGGACAACTAGGGTTAGCGTCAGGACAACTAGGGTTGGCGTCAGGACAACTAGAGTTGGCGTCAGGACAACTAGGGTAGGCGTCAGGACAACTAGGGTTAGCGTCAGGACAACTAGCGTTCGCGTCAGGACAACTAGGGTTAGCGTCAGGACAACTAGGGTTAGCGTCAGGACAACTAGGGTTAGCGTCAGGACAACTAGGGTTAGCGTCAGGACAACTAGGGTTAGCGTCAGGACAACTAGGGTTAGCATCAGGACAACTAGGGTTAGCGTCAGGACAAGTAGGGTTAGCGTCAGGACAACTAGGGTTAGCGTCAGGACAACTAGGGTTAGCGTCAGGACAAGTAGGGTTAGCGTCAGGACAACTAGGGTTAGCGTCAGGACAAGTAGGGTTGGAGTCAGGACAAGTAGGGTTAGCGTCAGGACAACTAGGGTTGGCGTCAGGACAACTAGGGTTGGCGTCAGGACAACTAGGGTTAGCGTCAGGACAACTAGGGTTAGCGTCAGGACAACTAGGGTTAGCGTCAGGACAACTAGGGTTAGCGTCAGGACAACTAGGGTTTGCGTAAGGACAACTAGGGTTAGCGTCAGGACAACTAGGGTTAGCGTCAGAACAACTAGGGTTAGCGTCAGGACAACTAGGGTTAGCGTCAGGACAACTAGGGTTAGCGTCAGGACAACTAGGGTTAGCTTCAGGACAACTAGGGTTAGCGTCAGAACAACTAGGGTTAGCGTCAGGACAACTAGGGTTAGCGTCAGGACAACTAGGTTTAGCGTCAGGACAACTAGGGTTAGCGTCAGGCCAACTAGGGTTAGCGTCAGGACAAGTAGGGTTAGCGTCAGGACAAGTAGGGTTAGCGTCAGGACAAGTAGGGTTAGCATCAGGACAACTAGGGTTAGCGTCAGGACAACTAGGGTTAGCGTCAGGACAAGTAGGGTTAGCGTCAGGACAACTAGGGTTAGCGTCAGGACAAGTAGGGTTAGCGTCAGGAAAACTAGGGTTAGCGTCAGGACCACTAGGGTTAGTGTCAGGACAAGTAGGGTTAGCGTCAGGACAACTAGGGTTGGCATCAGGACAACTAGGGATAGGGTCAGGACAACTAGGGTTAGCATCAGGACAACTAGGGTTAGCGTCAGGACAACTAGGGTTAGCGTCAGGACAACTAGGGTTAGCGTCAGGACAACTAGGGTTAGCGTCAGGACAAGTAGGGTTAGCGTTAGGACAACTAGGGTTAGCGTCAGGACAACTAGGGTTAGCGTCAGGACAACTAGGGTTAGCGTCAGGACAAGTAGGGTTGGCGTCAGGACAAGTAGGGTTAGCGTCAGGGCAACTAGGGTTAGCGTCAGGACAACTAGGGTTAGCGTCAGGACAACTAGGGTTAGCGTCAGGACAAGTAGGGTTAGCGTCAGGACAACTAGGGTTAGCGTCAAGACAACTAGGGTTAGCGTCAGGACTACTAGGGTTAGCATCAGGACAACTAGGGTTAGCGTCCGGACAACTAGGGTTTAGCGTCAGGACAACAAGGGTTAGCGTCAGGATAACTAGGGTTAGCGTCAGGACAACTAGGGTTAGCGTCAGGACAACTTTGGTTAGTTTCAGGACAACTAGGGTTAGCATCAAGACAACTAGGGTTAGCATCAGGATAACTAGGGTTAGCGTCAGGACAACTAGGGTTAGCGTCAGGACAACTAGGGTTAGCGTCAGGACAAGTAGGGTTAGCGTCAGGACAACTAGGGTTAGCGTCAGGACAATTAGGGTTAGCGTCAGGACAACTAGGGTTAGCATCAGGACAACTAGGGTTAGCGTCAGGACAACTAGGGTTAGCGTCAGGACAACTAGGGTTAGCGTCAGGAAAACTAGGGTTAGCGTCAGGACAACTAGGGTTAGCGTCAGAACAACAAGGGTTAGCGTCAGGACAACTAGGGTTGGCGTCAGGACAACTAGAGTTGGCGTCAGGAAAACTAGGGTTAGCGTCAGGACAACTAGGGTTAGCGTCAGTACAACTAGGGTTAGCGTCAGGACAACTAGGGTTAGCGTCAGGACAACTAGGGTTAGCGTCAGGACAACTAGGGTTGGCTTCAGGACAACTAGGGTTAGCGTCAGGACAACTAGGGTTAGCGTCAGGACAACTAGGGTTGGCGTCAGGACAACTAGAGTTGGCGTCAGGACAACTAGAGTTGGCGTCAGGACAACTAGGGTAGGCGTCAGGACAACTAGGGTTAGCGTCAGGACAACTAGGGTTCGCGTCAGGACAACTAGGGTTAGCGTCAGGACAACTAGGGTTAGCGTAAGGACAACTAGGGTTAGCGTCAGGACAACTAGGGTTAGCGTCAGGACAACTAGGGTTAGCGTCAGGACAACTAGGGTTAGCGTCAGGACAACTAGGGTTAGCGTCAGGACAACTAGGGTTAGCGTCAGGACAACTAGGGTTAGCGTCAGGACAACTAGGGTTAGCGTCAGGCAACTAGAGTTAGCGTCAGGACAACTAGGGTTAGCGTCAGGACAACTAGGGTTAGCGTCAGGACAAGTAGGGTTAGCGTCAGGACAACTAGGGTTAGCGTCAGGACAACTAGGGTTAGCGTCAGGACAACTAGGGTTAGCGTCAGGACAAGTAGGGTTAGCATCAGGACAACTAGGGTTAGCATCAGGACAAGTAGGGTTAGCATCAGGACAAGTAGGGTTAGCGTCAGGACAACTAGGGATAGCGTCAGGACAACTAGGGTTAGCGTCAGGACAAGTAGGGTTAGCGTCAGGACAACTAGGGTTAGCGTCAGGACAAGTAGGGTTGGCGTCAGGACAAGTAGGGTTAGCGTCAGGACAACTAGGGTTAGCGTCAGGACAACTAGGGTTAGCGTCAGGACAACTAGGGTTAGCGTCAGGACAAGTAGGGTTAGCGTCAGGACAACTAGGGTTAGCGTCAGGACTACTAGGGTTAGCGTCAGGACTACTAGGGTTAGCGTCAGGACAACTAGGGTTAGCGTCCGGACAACTAGGGTTAGCGTCAGGACAACTAGGGTTAGCGTCAGGATAACTACGGTTAGCGTCAGGACAACTAGGGTTAGCGTCAGGACAACTTTGGTTAGCGTCAGGACAACTAGGGTTAGCGTCAGGACAACTAGGGTTAGCATCAGGATAACTAGGGTTAGCGTCAGGACAACTAGGGTTAGCGTCAGGACAACTAGGGTTAGCGTCAGGACAAGTAGGGTTAGCGTCAGGACAAGTAGGGTTAGCGTCAGGACAAGTAGGGTTAGCGTCAGGACAACTAGGGTTAGCGTCAGGACAACTAGGGTTAGCGTCAGGACAACTAGGGTTAGCGTCAGGTCAACTAGGGTTAGCGTCAGGACAACTAGGGTTAGCGTCAGGACAACTAGGGTTAGCGTCAGGACAACTAGGGTTAGCGTCAGGACAACTAGGGTTAGCGTCAGGAAAACTAGGGTTAGCGTCAGGACAACTAGGGTTAGCGTCAGTACAACTAGGGTTAGCGTCAGGACAACTAGGGTTAGCGTCAGGACAACTAGGGTTAGCGTCAGGACAACTAGGGTTGGCTTCAGGACAACTAGGGTTAGCGTCAGGACAACTAGGGTTAGCGTCAGGACAACTAGGGTTAGCGTCAGGACAACTAGGGTTAGCGTCAGTACAACTAGGGTTAGCGTCAGGACAACTAGGGTTGGCGTCAGGACAACTAGAGTTGGCGTCAGGAAAACTAGGGTTAGCGTCAGGACAACTAGGGTTAGCGTCAGTACAACTAGGGTTAGCGTCAGGACAACTAGGGTTAGCGTCAGGACAACTAGGGTTAGCGTCAGGACAACTAGGGTTAGCGTCAGGACAACTAGGGTTGGCTTCAGGACAACTAGGGTTAGCGTCAGGACAACTAGGGTTAGCGTCAGGACAACTAGGGTTGGCGTCAGGACAACTAGAGTTGGCGTCAGGACAACTAGGGTAGGCGTCAGGACAACTAGGGTTAGCGTCAGGACAACTAGCGTTCGCGTCAGGACAACTAGGGTTAGCGTCAGGACAACTAGGGTTAGCGTCAGGACAACTAGGGTTAGCGTCAGGACAACTAGGGTTAGCGTCAGGACAAGTAGGGTTAGCGTCAGGACAACTAGGGTTAGCGTCAGGACAACTAGGGTTAGCGTCAGGACAAGTAGGGTTAGCGTCAGGACAACTAGGGTTAGCGTCAGGACAACTAGGGTTAGCGTCAGGACAAGTAGGGTTAGCGTCAGGACAACTAGGGTTAGCGTCAGGACAAGTAGGGTTGGAGTCAGGACAAGTAGGGTTAGCATCAGGACAACTAGGGTTAGCGTCAGGACAACTAGGGTTAGCGTCAGGACAACTAGGGTTAGCGTCAGGACAACTAGGGTTAGCGTCAGGACAACTAGGGTTAGCGTCAGGACAAGTAGGGTTAGCGTCAGGACAACTAGGGTTAGCGTCAAGACAACTAGGGTTAGCGTCAGAACTACTAGGGTTAGCATCAGGACAACTAGGGTTAGCGTCCGGACAACTAGGGTTAGCGTCAGGACAACTAGGGTTAGCGTCAGGACAACTAGGGTTAGCGTCAGGACAACTAGGGTTAGCGTCAGGACAACTTTGGTTAGTGTCAGGACAACTAGGGTTAGCATCAGGACAACTAGGGTTAGCATCAGGATAACTAGGGTTAGCGTCAGGACAACTAGGGTTAGCGTCAGGACAACTAGGGTTAGCGTCAGGACAACTAGGGTTAGCGTCAGGACAAGTAGGGTTAGCGTCAGGACAACTAGGGTTAGCGTCAGGACAACTAGGGTTAGCGTCAGGACAACTAGGGTTAGCGTCAGGACAAGTAGGGTTAGCGTCAGGACAACTAGGGTTAGCGTCAAGACAACTAGGGTTAGCGTCAGGACTACTAGGGTTAGCATCAGGACAACTAGGGTTAGCGTCAGGACAACTAGGGTTAGCGTCAGGACAAGTAGGGTTAGCGTCAGGACAACTAGGGTTAGCATCAGGACAACTAGGGTTAGCGTCAGGACAAGTAGGGTTAGCGTCAGGACAACTAGGGTTAGCGTCAGGACAACTAGGGTTAGCGTCAGGACAACTAGGGTTAGCGTCAGGACAAGTAGGGTTAGCGTCAGGACAACTAGGGTTAGCGTCAGGACAACTAGGGTTAGCGTCAGGACAAGTAGGGTTGGAGTCAGGACAAGTAGGATTAGCATCAGGACAACTAGGGTTAGCGTCAGGACAACTAGGGTTAGCGTCAGGACAACTAGGGTTAGCGTCAGGACAACTAGGGTTAGCGTCAGGACAAGTAGGGTTAGCGTCAGGACAACTAGGGTTAGCGTCAAGACAACTAGGGTTAGCGTCAGGACTACTAGGGTTAGCATCAGGACAACTAGGGTTAGCGTCCGGACAACTAGGGTTAGCGTCAGGACAACTAGGGTTAGCGTCAGGATAACTAGGGTTAGCGTCAGGACAACTAGGGTTAGCGTCAGGACAACTTTGGTTAGCGTCAGGACAACTAGGGTTAGGATCAGGACAACTAGGGTTAGCATCAGGATAACTAGGGTTAGCGTCAGGACAACTAGGGTTAGCGTCAGGACAACTAGGGTTAGCGTCAGGACAACTAGGGTTAGCGTCAGGACAAGTAGGGTTAGCGTCAGGACAACTAGGGTTAGCGTCAGTACAACTAGGGTTAGCGTCAGGACAACTAGGGTTAGCGTCAGGACAACTAGGGTTAGCGTCAGGACAACTAGGGTTGGCTTCAGGACAACTAGGGTTAGCGTCAGGACAACTAGGGTTAGCGTCAGGACAACTAGGGTTAGCGTCAGGACAACTAGGGTTAGCGTCAGTACAACTAGGGTTAGCGTCAGGACAACTAGGGTTGGCGTCAGGACAACTAGAATTGGCGTCAGGAAAACTAGGGTTAGCGTCAGGACAACTAGGGTTAGCGTCAGTACAACTAGGGTTAGCGTCAGGACAACTAGGGTTAGCGTCAGGACAACTAGGGTTAGCGTCAGGACAACTAGGGTTAGCGTCAGGACAACTAGGGTTAGCGTCAGGACAACTAGGGTTAGCGTCAGGACAACTAGGGTTAAGCGTCAGGACAAGTAGGGTTAGTGTCAGGACAATTAGGGTTAGCGTCAGGACAACTAGGGTTAGCGTCAGGACAACTAGGGTTAGCGTCAGGACAAGTAGGGTTAGCGTCAGGACAACTAGGGTTAGCGTCAGGACAAGTAGGGTTAGCGTCAGGACAAGTAGGGTTAGCGTCAGGACAACTAGGGTTAGCGTCAGGACAACTAGGGTTGGCGTCAGGACAACTAGGGTTAGGGTCAGGACAACTAGGGTTAGCATCAGGACAACTAGGGTTAGCGTCAGGACAACTAGGGTTAGCGTCAGGACAACTAGGGTTAGCGTCAGGACAAGTAGGGTTAGCGTCAGGACAACTAGGGTTAGCGTCAGGACAAGTAGGGTTAGCATCAGGACAAGTAGGGTTGGTGTCAGGACAAGTAGGGTTAGCGTCAGGACAACAAGAGTTAGCGTCAGGACAACTAGGGTTAGCGTCAGGACAACTAGGGTTAGCGTCAGGACAAGTAGGGTTAGCGTCAGGACAACTAGGGTTAGCGTCAAGACAACTAGGGTTAGCGTCAGGACTACTAGGGTTAGCATCAGGACAACTAGGGTTAGCGTCCGGACAACTAGGGTTAGCATCAGGACAACTAGGGTTAGCGTCAGGATAACTAGGGTTAGCGTCAGGACAACTAGGGTTAGCGTCAGGACAACTTTGGTTAGTGTCAGGACAACTAGGGTTAGCATCAGGACAACTAGGGTTAGCATCAGGATAACTAGGGTTAGCGTCAGGACAACTAGGGTTAGCGTCAGGACAACTGGGGTTAGCGTCAGGACAACTAGGGTTAGCGTCAGGACAACTAGGGTTGGCGTCAGGACAACTAGTGTTGGCGTCAGGAAAACTAGGGTTAGCGTCAGGACAACTAGGGTTAGCGTCAGTACAACTAGGGTTAGCGTCAGGACAACTAGGGTTAGCATCAGGACAACTAGGGTTAGCGTCAGGACAACTAGGGTTAGCGTCAAGACAACTAGGGTTGGCTTCAGGACAACTAGGGTTAGCGTCAGGACAACTAGGGTTAGCGTCAGGACAACTAGGGTTGGCGTCAGGACAACTAGGGTTGGCGTCAGGACAACTAGGGTAGGCGTCAGGACAACTAGGGTTAGCGTCAGGACAACTAGGGTTCGCGTCAGGACAACTAGGGTTAGCGTAAGGACAACTAGGGTTAGCGTCAGGACAACTAGGGTTAGCGTCAGGACAACTAGGGTAAGCGTCAGGACAACTAGGGTAAGCGTCAGGACAACTAGGGTTAGCGTCAGGACAACTAGGTTTAGCGTCAGGACAACTAGGGTTAGCATCAGGACAACTAGGGTTAGCGTCAGGCAACTAGAGTTAGCGTCAGGACAACTAGGGTTAGCGTCAGGACAACTAGGGTTAGCGTCAGGACAAGTAGGGTTAGCGTCAGGACAACTAGGGTTAGCGTCAGGACAACTAGGGTTAGCGTCAGGACAACTAGGGTTAGCGTCAGGACAAGTAGGGTTAGCGTCAGGACAACTAGGGTTAGCGTCAGGACAAGTAGGGTTAGCGTCAGGACAAGTAGGGTTAGCGTCAGGACAACTAGGGTTGGCGTCAGGACAACTAGGGTTGGCGTCAGGACAACTAGGGTTAGCGTCAGGACAACTAGGGTTAGCGTCAGGACAACTAGGGTTAGCGTCAGGACAACTAGGGTTAGCGTCAGGACAAGTAGGGTTAGCGTCAGGACAAGTAGGGTTAGCGTCAGGACAACTAGGGTTAGCATCAGGACAACTAGGGTTAGCGTCAGGATAACTAGGGTTAGCGTCAGGACAACTAGGGTTAGCATTAGGACAAGTAGGGTTAGCGTCAGGACAACTAGGATTAGCGTCAGGACAACTAGGGTTAGCGTCAGGACAAGTAGGGTTAGCGTCAGGACAACTAGGGTTAGCGTCAGTACAAGTAGGGTTAGCGTCAGGACAACTAGGGTTAGCGTCAGGACAACTATGGTTAGCGTCAGGACAAGTAGGGTTAGCGTCAGGACAACTAGGGTTAGCGTCAGGACAAGTAGGGTTAGTGTCAGGACAAGTAGGGTTAGCGTCAGGACAACGAGGGTTAGCGTCAGGACAACTAGGGTTAGCATCAGGACAAGTAGGGTTAGCGTCAGGACAACTAGGGTTAGCGTCAGGACAACTAGGGTTAGCATCAGTACAAGTAGGGTTAGCGTCAGGACAACTAGGGTTAGCGTCAGGACAACTAGGGTTAGCGTCAGGACAAGTAGGGTTAGCGTCAGGACAACTAGGGTTAGCGTCAGGACAAGTAGGGTTAGCGTCAGGACAACGAGGGTTAGCGTCAGGACAACTAGGGTTAGCATCAGGACAACTAGGGTTAGCGTCAGGACAACTAGGGTTAGCGTCAGGACAACTAGGGTTAGCGTCAGGACAACTAGGGTGAGCGTCAGGAAAACTAGGGTTAGCGTCAGGAAAACTAGGGATAGCGTCAGGACAACTAGGGTTAGCGTCAGGACAACTAGGGTTAGCGTCAGGACAACTAGGGTTAGCGTCAGGATAACTAGGGTTAGCGTCAGGACAACTAGGGTTAGCGTCAGGACTACTAGGGTTAGCGTCAGGACTACTAGGGTTATCGTCAGGACAACTAGGGCTAGCGTCAGGACAAGTAGGGTTAGCGTCAGTACAACTAGGGTTAGCGTCAGGACAACTAGGGTTAGCGTCAGGACAACTAGGGTTAGCGTCAGGACAACTAGGGTTAGCGTCAGGACAAGTAGGGTTAGCCTCAGGACAACTAGGGTTAGCGTCAGGACAACTAGGGTTAGCTTCAGGACAAGTAGGGTTAGCGTCAGGACAACTAGGGTTGGCGTCAGGACAACTAGGGTTAGCGTCAGGACAAGTAGGGTTAGCGTCAGGACAACTAGGGTTAGCGTCAGGACAACTAGGGTTAGCGTCAGGATAACTAGGGTTAGCGTCAGGACAACTAGGGTTAGCATTAGGACAAGTAGGGTTAGCGTCAGGACAACTAGGGTTAGCGTCAGGACAACTAGGGTTAGCGTCAGGACAAGTAGGGTTAGCGTCAGGACAACTAGGGTTAGCGTCAGGACAACTAGGGTTAGCGTCAGTACAAGTAGGGTTAGCGTCAGGACAACTAGGGTTAGCGTCAGGACAACTAGGGTTAGCGTCAGGACAAGTAGGGTTAGCGTCAGGACAAGTAGGGTTAGCGTCAGGACAACTAGGGTTAGCGTCAGGACAAGTAGGGTTAGCGTCAGGACAAGTAGGGTTAGCGTCAGGACAACGAGGGTTAGCGTCAGGACAACTAGGGTTAGCGTCAGGACAAGTAGGGTTAGCGTCAGGACAACTAGGGTTAGCGTCAGGACAACTAGGGTTAGCATCAGTACAAGTAGGGTTAGCGTCAGGACAACTAGGGTTAGCGTCAGGACAACTAGGGTTAGCGTCAGGACAACTAGGGTTAGCGTCAGGACAACTAGGGTTAGCGTCAGGACAAGTAGGGTTAGCGTCAGGACAAGTAGGGTTAGCGTCAGGACAACGAGGGTTAGCGTCAGGACAACTAGGGTTAGCGTCAGGACAACTAGGGTTAGCGTCAGGACAACTAGGGTTAGCGTCAGAACAACTAGGGTTAGTGTCAGGTCAACTAGGGTTAGCGTCAGGACAACTAGGGTTAGCGTCAGGACAACTAGGGTTAGCGTCAGGAAAACTAGGGTTAGCGTCAGGAAAACTAGGGATAGCGTCAGGACAACTAGGGTTAGCGTCAGGACAACTAGGGTTAGCGTCAGGACAACTAGGGTTAGCGTCAGGACAACTAGGGTTAGCGTCAGAATAACTAGGGTTAGCGTCAGGACAACTAGGGTTAGCGTCAGGACTACTAGGGTTAGCGTCAGGACTACTAGGGTTATCGTCAGGACAACTAGGGCTAGCGTCAGGACAAGTAGGGTTAGCGTCAGTACAACTAGGGTTAGCGTCAGGACAACTAGGGTTAGCGTCAGGACAAGTAGGGTTAGCGTCAGGACAACTAGGGTTAGCATCAGGACAACTAGGGTTAGCGTCAGGACAAGTAGGGTTAGCCTCAGGACAACTAGGGTTAGCGTCAGGACAACTAGGGTTAGCTTCAGGACAAGTAGGGTTAGCGTCAGGACAACTAGGGTTAGCGTCAGGACAACTAGGGTTAGCGTCAGGACAACTAGGGTTAGCATCAGGATAACTAGGTTTAGCGTCAGGTCAACTAGGGTTAGCGTCAGGCAACTAGGGTTAGCGTCAGGACAACTAGGGTTAGCGTCAGGACAACTAGGGTTAGCGTCAGGATAACTAGGGTTAGCATCAGGACAACTAGGGTTAGCATTAGGACAAGTAGGGTTAGCGTCAGGACAACTAGGGTTAGCGTCAGGACAACTAGGGTTAGCGTCAGGACAAGTAGGGTTAGCGTCAGGACAAGTAGGGTTAGCGTCAGGACAACTAGGGTTAGCGTCAGTACAAGTAGACTTAGCGTCAGGACAACTAGGGTTAGCGTCAGGACAACTAGGGTTAGCGTCAGGACAAGTAGGGTTAGCGTCAGGACAACTAGGGTTAGCGTCAGGACAAGTAGGGTTAGCGTCAGGACAAGTAGGGTTAGCGTCAGGACAACGAGGGTTAGCGTCAGGACAACTAGGGTTAGCATCAGGACAAGTAGGGTTAGCGTCAGGACAACTAGGGTTAGCGTCAGGACAACTAGGGTTAGCGTCAGTACAAGTAGGGTTAGCATCAGGACAACTAGGGTTAGCGTCAGGACAACTAGGGTTAGCGTCAGGACAAGTAGGGTTAGCGTCAGGACAACTAGGGTTAGCGTCAGGACAAGTAGGGTTAGCGTCAGGACAAGTAGGGTTAGCGTCAGGACAACGAGGGTTAGCATCAGGACAACTAGGGTTAGCATCAGGACAACTAGGGTTAGCGTCAGGACAACTAGGGTTAGCGTCAGAACAACTAGGGTTAGTGTCAGGTCAACTAGGGTTAGCGTCAGGACAACTAGGGTTAGCGTCAGGACAACTAGGGTTAGCGTCAGGAAAACTAGGGTTAGCGTCAGGAAAACTAGGGATAGCGTCAGGACAACTAGGGTTAGCGTCAGGACAACTAGGGTTAGCGTCAGGACAACTAGGGTTAGCGTCAGGACAACTAGGGTTAGCGTCAGGATAACTAGGGTTAGCGTCAGGACAACTAGGGTTAGCGTCAGGACTACTAGGGTTAGCGTCAGGACTACTAGGGTTATCGTCAGGACAACTAGGGCTAGCGTCAGGACAAGTAGGGTTAGCGTCAGTACAACTAGGGTTAGCGTCAGGACAACTAGGGTTAGCGTCAGGACAAGTAGGGTTAGCGTCAGGACAACTAGGGTTAGCATCAGGACAACTAGGGTTAGCGTCAGGACAAGTAGGGTTAGCCTCAGGACAACTAGGGTTAGCGTCAGGACAACTAGGGTTAGCTTCAGGACAAGTAGGGTTAGCGTCAGGACAACTAGGGTTGGCGTCAGGACAACTAGGGTTAGCGTCAGGACAAGTAGGGTTAGCGTCAGGACAACTAGGGTTAGCGTCAGGACAACTAGGGTTAGCGTCAGGATAACTAGGGTTAGCGTCAGGACAACTAGGGTTAGCATTAGGACAAGTAGGGTTAGCGTCAGGACAACTAGGGTTAGCGTCAGGACAACTAGGGTTAGCGTCAGGACAAGTAGGGTTAGCGTCAGGACAACTAGGGTTAGCGTCAGGACAACTAGGGTTAGCGTCAGTACAAGTAGGGTTAGCGTCAGGACAACTAGGGTTAGCGTCAGGACAACTAGGGTTAGCGTCAGGACAAGTAGGGTTAGCGTCAGGACAACTAGGGTTAGCGTCAGGACAAGTAGGGTTAGCGTCAGGACAAGTAGGGTTAGCGTCAGGACAACGAGGGTTAGCGTCAGGACAACTAGGGTTAGCATCAGGACAAGTAGGGTTAGCGTCAGGACAACTAGGGTTAGCGTCAGGACAACTAGGGTTAGCGTCAGTACAAGTAGGGTTAGCGTCAGGACAACTAGGGTTAGCGTCAGGACAACTAGGGTTAGCGTCAGGACAAGTAGGGTTAGCGTCAGGACAACTAGGGTTAGCGTCAGGACAAGTAGGGTTAGCGTCAGGACAAGGAGGGTTAGCGTCAGGACAACGAGGGTTAGCGTCAGGACAACTAGGGTTAGCATCAGGACAAGTAGGGTTAGCGTCAGGACAACTAGGGTTAGCGTCAGGACAACTAGGGTTAGCGTCAGTACATGTAGGGTTAGCGTCAGGACAACTAGGGTTAGCGTCAGGACAACTAGGGTTAGCGTCAGGACAACTAGGGTTAGCGTCAGGACAACTAGGGTTAGCGTCAGGACAAGTAGGGTTAGCGTCAGGACAAGTAGGGTTAGCGTCAGGACAACGAGGGTTAGCGTCAGGACAACGAGGGTTAGCGTCAGGACAACTAGGGTTAGCGTCAGGACAACTAGGGTTAGCGTCAGAACAACTAGGGTTAGTGTCAGGTCAACTAGGGTTAGCGTCAGGACAACTAGGGTTAGCGTCAGGACAACTAGGGTTATCGTCAGGACAACTAGGGCTAGCGTCAGGACAACTAGGGCTAGCGTCAGGACAAGTAGGGTTAGCGTCAGGACAACTAGGGTTAGCGTCAGGACAACTAGGGTTAGCGTCAGGACAAGTAGGGTTAGCGTCAGGACAATTAGGGTTAGCATCAGGACAACTAGGGTTAGCGTCAGGACAAGTAGGGTTAGCCTCAGGACAACTAGGGTTAGCGTCAGGACAACTAGGGTTAGCTTCAGGACAAGTAGGGTTAGCGTCAGGACAACTAGGGTTAGCGTCAGGACAACTAGGGTTAGCGTCAGGACAACTAGGGTTAGCATCAGGATAACTAGGTTTAGCGTCAGGTCAACTAGGGTTAGCGTCAGGCAACTAGGGTTAGCGTCAGGACAACTAGGGTTAGCGTCAGGACAACTAGGGTTAGCGTCAGGACAACTAGGGTTAGCGTCAGGACAGCTAGGGTTAGCGTCAGGACAAGTAGGGTTTGCGTCAGGACAACTAGGGTTAGCGTCAGGACAAGTAGGGTTAGCGTCAGGACAACTAGGGTTAGCGTCAGGACAACTAGGGTTAGCGTCAGGACAACTAGGGTTAGCGTCAGGACAAGTAGGGTTAGCGTCAGGACAACTAGGGTTAGCGTCAGGAGAACTATGGTTAGCGTCAGGACAACTAGGGTTAGCGTCAGGACAACTAGGGTTAGCGTCAGGTCAACTAGGGTTAGCATCAGGACAACTAGGGTTAGCGTCAGGACAACTAGGGTTAGCGTCAGGACAACTAGGGTTAGCGTCAGGACAACTAGGGTTAGCGTCAGGAAAACTAGGGTTAGCATCAGGACAACTAGGGTTAGCGTCAGGACAACTAGGGTTAGCATCAGGATAACGAGGGTTAGCGTCAGGACAACTAGGGTTAGCGTCAGGACAACTAGGGTTAGCGTCAGGACAACTAGGGTTAGCGTCAGGATATCTAGGGTTAGCGTCAGGACAACTAGGGTTAGCGTCAGGACAAGTAGGGTTAGCATCAGGAAAAGTAGGGTTAGCGTCAGGACAACTAGGGTTAGCGTCAGGACAACTAGGGTTAGCGTCTGGACAACTAGGGTTAGCGTCAGGACAACTAGGGTTAGCGTCAGAACAACTAGGGTTTGCGTCAGGTCAACTAGGGTTAGCGTCAGGACAACTAGGGTTAGCGTCAGGACAACTAGGGTTAGCATCAGGACAACTAGGGTTAGCGTCAGGACAAGTAGGGTTAGCGTCAGGACAACTAGGGTTAGCGTCAGGACAACTAGGGTTAGCGTCAGGACAAGTAGGGTTAGCGTCAGGACAACTAGGGTTAGCGTCAGGACAAGTAGGGTTAGCATCAGGAAAAGTAGGGTTAGCATCAGGACAACTAGGGTTAGCGTCAGGACAACTAGGGTTAGCGTCTGGACAACTAGGGTTAGCGTCAGGACAACTAGGGTTAGCGTCAGAACAACTAGGGTTAGCGTCAGGTCAACTAGGGTTAGCGTCAGGACAACTAGGGTTAGCGTCAGGACAACAAGGGTTAGCGTCAGGACAACTAGGGTTAGCGTCAGGACAACTAGGGTTAGCGTCAGGACAACTAGGGTTAGCATCAGGACAACTAGGGTTAGCGTCAGGACAACTAGGGTTAGCATCAGGACAACTAGGGTTAGCGTCAGGACAACTAGGGTTAGCATCAGGACAACTAGGGTTAGCGTCAGGACAAGTAGGGTTAGCGTCAGGACAACTAGGGTTAGCGTCAGGACAAGTAGGGTTAGCGTCAGGACAAGTAGGGTTAGCGTCAGGACAACGAGGGTTAGCGTCAGGACAACTAGGGTTAGCATCAGGACAAGTAGGGTTAGCGTCAGGACAACTAGGGTTAGCGTCAGGACAACTAGGGTTAGCGTCAGTACAAGTAGGGTTAGCGTCAGGACAACTAGGGTTAGCGTCAGGACAACTAGGGTTAGCGTCAGGACAACTAGGGTTAGCGTCAGGACAACTAGGGTTAGCGTCAGGACAAGTAGGGTTAGCGTCAGGACAAGTAGGGTTAGCGTCAGGACAACGAGGGTTAGCGTCAGGACAACTAGGGTTAGCATCAGGACAACTAGGGTTAGCGTCAGGACAACTAGGGTTAGCGTCAGAACAACTAGGGTTAGTGTCAGGTCAACTAGGGTTAGCGTCAGGACAACTAGGGTTAGCGTCAGGACAACTAGGGTTAGCGTCAGGACAACTAGGGTTAGCGTCAGAACAACTAGGGTTAGCGTCAGGACAACTAGGGTTAGCGTCAGGATAACTAGGGTTAGTGTCAGGACAACTAGGGTTAGCGTCAGGACTACTAGGGTTAGCGTCAGGACTACTAGGGTTATCGTCAGGACAACTAGGGCTAGCGTCAGGACAAGTAGGGTTAGCGTCAGGACAACTAGGGTTAGCGTCAGGACAACTAGGGTTAGCGTCAGGACAAGTAGGGTTAGCGTCAGGACAATTAGGGTTAGCATCAGGACAACTAGGGTTAGCGTCAGGACAAGTAGGGTTAGCCTCAGGACAACTAGGGTTAGCGTCAGGACAACTAGGGTTAGCTTCAGGACAAGTAGGGTTAGCGTCAGGACAACTAGGGTTAGCGTCAGGACAACTAGGGTTAGCGTCAGGACAACTAGGGTTAGCATCAGGATAACTAGGTTTAGCGTCAGGTCAACTAGGGTTAGCGTCAGGCAACTAGGGTTAGCGTCAGGACAACTAGGGTTAGCGTCAGGACAACTAGGGTTAGCGTCAGGACAACTAGGGTTAGCGTCAGGACAGCTAGGGTTAGCGTCAGGACAAGTAGGGTTTGCGTCAGGACAACTAGGGTTAGCATCAGGACAAGTAGGGTTAGCGTCAGGACAACTAGGGTTAGCGTCAGGACAACTAGGGTTAGCGTCAGGACAAGTAGGGTTAGCGTCAGGACAACTAGGGTTAGCGTCAGGAGAACTATGGTTAGCGTCAGGACAACTAGGGTTAGCGTCAGGACAACTAGGGTTAGCGTCAGGTCAACTAGGGTTAGCGTCAGGACAACTAGGGTTAGCGTCAGGACAACTAGGGTTAGCGTCAGGACAACTAGGGTTAGCGTCAGGACAACTAGGGTTAGCGTCAGGAAAACTAGGGTTAGCGTCAGGACAACTAGGGTTAGCATCAGGACAACTAGGGTTAGCGTCAGGACAACTAGGGTTAGCATCAGGATAACTAGGGTTAGCGTCAGGACAACTAGGGTTAGCGTCAGGACAACTAGGGTTAGCGTCAGGACAACTAGGGTTAGCGTCAGGATATCTAGGGTTAGCGTCAGGACAACTAGGGTTAGCGTCAGGACAAGTAGGGTTAGCATCAGGAAAAGTAGGGTTAGCGTCAGGACAACTAGGGTTAGCGTCAGGACAACTAGGGTTAGCGTCTGGACAACTAGGGTTAGCGTCAGGACAACTAGGGTTAGCGTCAGAACAACTAGGGTTTGCGTCAGGTCAACTAGGGTTAGCGTCAGGACAACTAGGGTTAGCGTCAGGACAACTAGGGTTAGCATCAGGACAACTAGGGTTAGCGTCAGGACAAGTAGGGTTAGCGTCAGGACAACTAGGGTTAGCGTCAGGACAACTAGGGTTAGCGTCAGGACAAGTAGGGTTAGCGTCAGGACAACTAGGGTTAGCGTCAGGACAAGTAGGGTTAGCATCAGGAAAAGTAGGGTTAGCATCAGGACAACTAGGGTTAGCGTCAGGACAACTAGGGTTAGCGTCTGGACAACTAGGGTTAGCGTCAGGACAACTAGGGTTAGCGTCAGAACAACTAGGGTTAGCTTCAGGTCAACTAGGGTTAGCGTCAGGACAACTAGGGTTAGCGTCAGGACAACAAGGGTTAGCGTCAGGACAACTAGGGTTAGCGTCAGGACAACTAGGGTTAGCGTCAGGACAACTAGGGTTAGCATCAGGACAACTAGGGTTAGCGTCAGGACAACTAGGGTTAGCATCAGGACAACTAGGGTTAGCGTCAGGACAACTAGGGTTAGCATCAGGACAACTAGGGTTAGCGTCAGGACAACTAGGGTTAGCGTCAGGATATCTAGGGTTAGCATCAGGACAACTAGGGTTAGCGTCAGGAAAACTAGGGTTAGCGTCAGGACAACTAGGGTTAGCGTCAGGACAAGTAGGGTTAGCGTCAGGACAACTAGGGTTAGCGTCAGGACAACTAGGGTTAGCGTCAGGACAACTAGGGTTAGCGTCAGGACAACTAGGGTTAGCGTCAGGACAAGTAGGGTTAGCGTCAGGACAACTAGGGTTAGCGTCAGGACAAGTAGGGTTAGCGTCAGGAAAAGTAGGGTTAGCGTCAGGACAACTAGGGTTAGCGTCAGGACAACTAGGGTTAGCGTCAGAACAACTAGGGTTAGCGTCAGGTCAACTAGGGTTAGCGTCAGGACAACTAGGGTTAGCGTCAGGACAACTAGGGTTAGCGTCAGGACAACTAGGGTTAGCGTCAGGACAACTAGGGTTAGCGTCAGGAAAACTAGGGTTAGCGTCAGGACAACTAGGGTTAGCGTCAGGACAACTAGGGTTAGCGTCAGGACAACTAGGGTTAGCGTCAGGACAACTAGGGTTAGCGTCAGGACAAGTAGGGTTAGCGTCAGGACAACTAGGGTGAGCGTCAGGACAACTAGGGTTAGCGTCAGGACAAGTAGGGTTAGCGTCAGGACAAGTAGGGTTAGCGTCAGGACAAGTAGGGTTAGCGTCAGGACAACTAGGGTTAGCGTCAGGACAACTAGGGTTAGCGTCAGGAAAACTAGGGTTAGCGTCAGGACAACTAGGGTTAGCGTCAGGACAACTAGGGTTAGCGTCAGGACAACTAGGGTTAGCGTCAGGACAACTAGGGTTAGCGTCAGGATAACTAGGGTTAGCGTCAGGACAACTAGGGTTAGCCTCAGGACTACTAGGTTAGCGTCAGGACTACTAGGGTTATCGTCAGGACAACTAGGGTTAGCGTCAGGACAAGTAGGGTTAGCGTCAGTACAACTAGGGTTAGCATCAGGACAACTAGGGTTAGCGTCAGGACAAGTAGGGTTAGCGTCAGGACAACTAGGGTTAGCATCAGGACAACTAGGGTTAGCGTCAGGACAAGTAGGGTTAGCCTCAGGACAACTAGGGTTAGAGTCAGGACAACTAGGGTTAGCTTCAGGACAAGTAGGGTTAGCGTCAGGACAACTAGAGTTAGCGTCAGGACAACTAGGGTTAGCATCAGGATAACTAGGTTTAGCGTCAGGTCAACTAGGGTTAGCGTCAGGCAACTAGAGTTAGCGTCAGGATAACTAGGGTTAGCGTCAGGACAACTAGGGTTAGCATCAGGACAACTAGGGTTAGCGTCAGGACAGCTAGGGTTAGCGTCAGGACAAGTAGGGTTTGCGTCAGGACAACTAGGGTTAGCGTCAGGACAACTAGGGTTAGCGTCAGGACAAGTAGGGTTAGCGTCAGGACAACTAGGGTTAGCGTCAGGACAACTAGGGTTAGCGTCAGGACAAGTAGGGTTAGCGTCAGGACAACTAGGGTTAGCGTCAGGACAAGTAGGGTTAGCGTCAGGACAACTAGGGTTAGCATCAGGACAACTAGGGTTAGCGTCAGGACAAGTAGGGTTAGCCTCAGGACAACTAGGGTTAGAGTCAGGACAACTAGGGTTAGCTTCAGGACAAGTAGGGTTAGCGTCAGGACAACTAGGGTTAGCGTCAGGAAAACTAGGGTTAGCATCAGGATAACTAGGTTTAGCGTCAGGTCAACTAGGGTTAGCGTCAGGCAACTAGAGTTAGCGTCAGGATAACTAGGGTTAGCGTCAGGACAACTAGGGTTAGCATCAGGACAACTAGGGTTAGCGTCAGGACAGCTAGGGTTAGCGTCAGGACAAGTAGGGTTTGCGTCAGGACAACTAGGGTTAGCGTCAGGACAACTAGGGTTAGCGTCAGGACAAGTAGGGTTAGCGTCAGGACAACTAGGGTTAGCGTCAGGACAACTAGGGTTAGCGTCAGGACAAGTAGGGTTAGCGTCAGGACAACTAGGGTTAGCGTCAGGAGAACTATGGTTAGCGTCAGGACAACTAGGGTTAGCGTCAGGACAACTAGAATTAGCGTCAGGTCAACTAGGGTTAGCATCAGGACAACTAGGGTTAGCGTCAGGACAACTAGGGTTAGCGTCAGGACAACTAGGGTTAGCGTCAGGACAACTAGGGTTAGCGTCAGGAAAACTAGGGTTAGCGTCAGGACAACTAGGGTTAGCATCAGGACAACTAGGGTTAGCGTCAGGACAACTAGGGTTAGCATCAGGATAACTAGGGTTAGCGTCAGGACAACTAGGGTTAGCGTCAGGACAACTAGGGTTAGCGTCAGGACAACTAGGGTTAGCGTCAGGACAACTAGGGTTAGCGTCAGGAAAACTAGGGTTAGCGTCAGGACAACTAGGGTTAGCATCAGGACAACTAGGGTTAGCGTCAGGACAACTAGGGTTAGCATCAGGACAACTAGGGTTAGCGTCAGGACAACTAGGGTTAGCGTCAGGACAACTAGCGTTAGCGTCATGATATCTAGGGTTAGCGTCAGGACAACTAGGGTTAGCGTCAGGTCAACTAGGGTTAGCGTCAGGACAACTAGGGTTAGTGTCAGGACAAGTAGGGTTAGCGTCAGGACAACTAGGGTTAGCGTCAGGACAACTAGGGTTAGCGTCAGGACAAGTAGGGTTAGCGTCAGGACAACTAGGGTTAGCGTCAGGACAACTAGGGTTAGCGTCAGGACAAGTAGGGTTAGCGTCAGGACAACTAGGGTTAGCGTCAGGACAAGTAGGGTTAGCGTCAGGATATCTAGGGTTAGCATCAGGACAACTAGGGTTAGCGTCAGGAAAACTAGGGTTAGCGTCAGCACAACTAGGGTTAGCGTCAGGACAAGTAGGGTTAGCGTCAGGACAACTAGGGTTAGCGTCAGGACAACTAGGGTTAGCGTCAGGACAAGTAGGGTTAGCGTCAGGACAACTAGGGTTAGCGTCAGGACAACTAGGGTTAGCGTCAGGACAAGTAGGGTTAGCGTCAGGACAACTAGGGTTAGCGTCAGGACAAGTAGGGTTAGCGTCAGGAAAAGTAGGGTTAGCGTCAGGACAACTAGGGTTAGCGTCAGGACAACTAGGGTTAGCGTCAGAACAACTAGGGTTAGCGTCAGGTCAACTAGGGTTAGCGTCAGGACAACTAGGGTTGGCGTCAGGACAACTAGGGTTGGCGTCAGGACAACTAGGGTAGGCGTCAGGACAACTAGGGTTGGCGTCAGGACAACTAGGGTTAGCGTCAGGACAACTAGGGTTAGCGTCAGAACAACTAGGGTTAGCGTCAGGACAACTAGGGTTAGCGTCAGGACAACTAGGGTTAGCGTCAGGACAAGTAGGGTTAGCGTCAGGACAACTAGGGTTAGCGTCAGGACAACTAGGGTTAGCCTCAGGACAACTAGGGTTAGCGTCAGGACAAGTAGGGGTAGCGTCAGGACAACTAGGGTTGGCATCAGGACAACTAGGGTTAGGGTCAGGACAACTAGGGTTAGCATCAGGACAACTAGGGTTAGCGTCAGGACAACTAGGGTTAGCGTCAGGACAACTAGGGTTAGCGTCAGGACAACTAGGGTTAGCGTCAGGACAAGTAGGGTTGGCGTCAGGACAAGTAGGGTTAGCGTCAGGACAACTAGGGTTAGCGTCAGGACAACTAGGGTTAGCGTCAGGACAACTAGGGTTAGCGTCAGGACAAGTAGGGTTAGCGTCAGGACAACTAGGGTTAGCGTCAAGACAACTAGGGTTAGCGTCAGGACTACTAGGGTTAGCATCAGGACAACTAGGGTTAGCGTCCGGACAACTAGGGTTAGCGTCAGGACAACTAGGGTTAGCATCAGGATAACTAGGGTTAGCGTCAGGACAACTAGGGTTAGCGTCAGGACAACTTTGGTTAGCGTCAGGACAACTAGGGTTAGCATCAGGACAACTAGGGTTAGCGTCAGGATAACTAGGGTTAGCGTCAGGACAACTAGGGTTAGCGTCAGGACAACTAGGGTTAGCGTCAGGACAACTAGGGTTAGCGTCAGGACAAGTAGGGTTAGCGTCAGGACAAGTAGGGTTAGCGTCAGGACAACTAGGGTTAGCGTCAGGACAAGTAGGGTTAGCGTCAGGACAACTAGGGTTAGCGTCAGGACATCTAGGGTTAGCGTCAGGACAAGTAGGGTTAGCGTCAGGACAACTAGGGTTAGGGTCAGGACAACTATGGTTAGCGTCAGGACAAGTAGGGTTAGCGTCAGGACAACTAGGGTTAGCGTCAGGACAACTAGGGTTAGCATCAGGACAACTAGGGTTAGCGTCAGGACAACTAGGGTTAGCGTCAGGTCAACTAGGGTTAGCGTCAGGACAACTAGGGTTAGCGTCAGGACAACTAGGGTTAGCGTCAGGACAACTAGGGTTAGCGTCAGGACAACTAGGGTTAGCGTCAGGAAAACTAGGGTTAGCGTCAGGACAACTAGGGTTAGCGTCAGGACAACTAGGGTTAGCGTCAGTACAACTAGGGTTAGCGTCAGGACAACTAGGGTTAGCGTCAGGACAACTAGGGTTAGCGTCAGGACAACTAGGGTTGGCTTCAGGACAACT
Source organism: Phyllobates terribilis (assembly GCF_046119375.1). Taxonomy (NCBI): domain Eukaryota; kingdom Metazoa; phylum Chordata; class Amphibia; order Anura; family Dendrobatidae; genus Phyllobates; species Phyllobates terribilis. The sequence continues at coordinate 4,109,669 of NW_027362827.1, read as the reverse complement.
AGGGTTAACGTCAGGACAACTAGGGTTAGCGTCAGGACAACTAGGGTTAGCGTCAGGACAACTAGGGTTGGCTTCAGGACAACTAGGGTTAGCGTCAGGACAACTAGGGTTAGCGTCAGTACAACTAGGGTTAGCGTCAGGACAACTAGGGTTAGCGTCAGGACAACTAGGGTTGGCTTCAGGACAACTAGGGTTAGCGTCAGGACAACTAGGGTTAGCGTCAGGACAACTAGGGTTAGCGTCAGGACAACTAGGGTTGGCGTCAGGACAACTAGAGTTGGCGTCAGGACAACTAGGGTAGGCGTCAGGACAACTAGGGTTCGCGTCAGGACAACTAGGGTTCGCGTCAGGACAACTAGGGTTAGCGTCAGGACAACTAGGGTTAGCGTCAGGACAACTAGGGTTAGCGTCAGGACAACTAGGGTTAGCGTCAGGACAACTAGGGTTAGCATCAGGACAACTAGGTTTAGCGTCAGGACAACTAGGGTTAGCGTCAGGACAACTAGGGTTAGCGTCAGGACAACTAGGGTTAGCGTCAGGACAACTAGGGTTAGCGTCAGGCAACTAGAGTTAGCGTCAGGACAACTAGGGTTAGCATCAGGACAACTAGGGTTAGCGTCCGGACAACTAGGGTTAGCGTCAGGACAACTAGGGTTAGCATCAGGATAACTAGGGTTAGCATCAGGACAACTAGGGTTTGCGTCAGGACAACTTTGGTTAGTGTCAGGACAACTAGGGTTAGCATCAGGACAACTAGGGTTAGCATCAGGACAACTAGGGTTAGCGTCAGGACAACTAGGGTTAGCGTCAGGACAACTAGGGTTAGCGTCAGGACAACTAGGGTTAGCGTCAGGACAAGTAGGGTTAGCGTCAGGACAAGTAGGGTTAGCGTCAGGACAACTAGGGTTAGCGTCAGGACAAGTAGGGTTAGCGTCAGGACAACTAGGGTTAGCGTCAGGACATCTAGGGTTAGCGTCAGGACAAGTAGGGTTAGCGTCAGGACAACTAGGGTTAGGGTCAGGACAACTAGGGTTAGCGTCAGGACAAGTAGGGTTAGCGTCAGGACAACTAGGGTTAGCGTCAGGACAACTAGGGTTAGCGTCAGGACAACTAGGGTTAGCGTCAGGACAACTAGGGTTAGCGTCAGGACAACTAGGGTTAGCGTCAGGTCAACTAGGGTTAGCGTCAGGACAACTAGGGTTAGCGTCAGGACAACTAGGGTTAGCGTCTGGAAAACTAGGGTTAGCGTCAGGACAACTAGGGTTAGCGTCAGTACAACTAGGGTTAGCGTCAGGACAACTAGGGTTAGCGTCAGGACAACTAGGGTTAGCGTCAGGACAACTAGGGTTGGCTTCAGGACAACTAGGGTTAACGTCAGGACAACTAGGGTTAGCGTCAGGACAACTAGGGTTGGCGTCAGGACAACTAGAGTTGGCGTCAGGAAAACTAGGGTTAGCGTCAGGACAACTAGGGTTAGCGTCAGTACAACTAGGGTTAGCGTCAGGACAACTAGGGTTAGCGTCAGTACAACTAGGGTTAGCGTCAGGACAACTAGGGTTAGCGTCAGGACAACTAGGGTTGGCTTCAGGACAACTAGGGTTAGCGTCAGGACAACTAGGGTTAGCGTCAGGACAACTAGGATTGGCGTCAGGACAACTAGGATTGGCGTCAGGACAACTAGAGTTGGCGTCAGGACAACTAGGGTAGGCGTCAGGACAACTAGGGTTAGCGTCAGGACAACTAGGGTTCGCGTCAGGACAACTAGGGTTAGCGTCAGGACAACTAGGGTTAGCGTCAGGACAACTAGGGTTAGCGTCAGGACAACTAGGTTTAGCGTCAGGACAACTAGGGTTAGCGTCAGGACAACTAGGGTTAGCGTCAGGACAACTAGGGTTAGCGTCAGGACAACTAGGGTTAGCGTCAGGCAACTAGAGTTAGCGTCAGGACAACTAGGGTTAGCGTCAGGACAACTAGGGTTAGCGTCAGGACAACTAGGGTTAGCGTCAGGACAAGTAGGGTTAGCGTCAGGACAACTAGGGTTAGCGTCAGGACAACTAGGGTTAGCGTCAGGACAACTAGGGTTAGCGTCAGGACAAGTAGGGTTAGCCTCTGGACAACTAGGGTTAGCATCAGGACAACTAGAGTTAGCGTCAGGACAACTAGGGTTAGCGTCAGGACAACTAGGGTTGGCGTCAGGACAACTAGGGTTAGCGTCAGGACAACTAGGGTTAGCGTCAGGACAACTAGGGTTAGCGTCAGGACAACTAGGGTTATCGTCAGGACAAGTAGGGTTAGCGTCAGGACAACTAGGGTTAGCGTCAGGACAAGTAGGGTTAGCGTCAGGACAAGTAGGGTTAGCGTCAGGACAAGTAGGGTTAGCGTCAGGACAACTAGGGTTAGCGTCAGGACATCTAGGGTTAGCGTCAGGACAAGTAGGGTTAGCGTCAGGACAACTAGGGTTAGCGTCAGGACAAGTAGGGTTAGCGTCAGGACAACTAGGGTTAGCGTCAGGACAACTAGGGTTAGCGTCAGGACAACTAGGGTTAGCGTCAGGTCAACTAGGGTTAGCGTCAGGACAGCTAGGGTTAGCGTCAGGACAACTAGGGTTAGCGTCAGGACAACTAGGGTTAGCGTCAGGACAACTAGGGTTAGCGTCAGGAAAACTAGGGTTAGCGTCAGTACAACTAGGGTTAGCGTCAGGACAACTAGGGTTAGCGTCAGGACAACTAGGGTTAGCATCAGGATAACTAGGGTTAGCGTCAGGACAACTAGGGTTAGCGTCAGGACAACTTTGGTTAGCGTCAGGACAACTAGGGTTAGCATCAGGACAACTAGGGTTAGCGTCAGGATAACTAGGGTTAGCGTCAGGACAACTAGGGTTAGCGTCAGGACAACTAGGGTTAGCGTCAGGACAACTAGGGTTAGCGTCAGGACAACTAGGGTTAGCGTCAGGACAACTAGGGTTAGCGTCAGGACAACTAGGGTTAGCGTCAGGACAAGTAGGGTTAGCGTCAGGACAACTAGGGTTAGCGTCAGGACATCTAGGGTTAGCGTCAGGACAAGTAGGGTTAGCGTCAGGACAACTAGGGTTAGGGTCAGGACAACTAGGGTTAGCGTCAGGACAACTAGGGTTAGCGTCAGGACAACTAGGGTTAGCGTCAGGACAAGTAGGGTTAGCGTCAGGACAACTAGGGTTAGCGTCAGGACAACTAGGGTTAGCATCAGGACAACTAGGGTTAGCGTCAGGACAACTAGGGTTAGCGTCAGGTCAACTAGGGTTAGCGTCAGGACAACTAGGGTTAGCGTCAGGACAACTAGGGTTAGCGTCAGGACAACTAGGGTTAGCGTCAGGACAACTAGGGTTAGCGTCAGGAAAACTAGGGTTAGCGTCAGGACAACTAGGGTTAGCGTCTGTACAACTAGGGTTAGCATCAGGACAACTAGGGTTAGCGTCAGGACAACTAGGGTTAGCGTCAGGACAACTAGGGTTGGCTTCAGGACAACTAGGGTTAGCGTCAGGACAAATAGGGTTAGCGTCAGGACAACTAGGGTTGGCGTCAGGACAACTAGAGTTGGCGTCAGGAAAACTAGGGTTAGCGTCAGGACAACTAGGGTTAGCGTCAGTACAACTAGGGTTAGCGTCAGGACAACTAGGGTTAGCGTCAGGACAACTAGGGTTAGCGTCAGGACAACTAGGGTTAGCGTCAGGACAACTAGGGTTAGCGTCAGGACAACTAGGGTTAGCGTCAGGACAACTAGGGTTGGCTTCAGGACAACTAGGGTTAGCGTCAGGACAACTAGGGTTAGCGTCAGGACAACTAGGGTTAGCGTCAGGACAACTAGGGTTGGCGTCAGGACAACTAGAGTTGGCGTCAGGACAACTAGGGTAGGCGTCAGGACAACTAGGGTTCGCGTCAGGACAACTAGGGTTCGCGTCAGGACAACTAGGGTTAGCGTCAGGACAACTAGGGTTAGCGTCAGGACAGCTAGGGTTAGCATCAGGACAACTAGGGTTAGCGTCAGGACAACTAGGGTTAGCGTCAGGACAACTAGGGTTAGCGTCAGGACAAGTAGGGTTAGCGTCAGGACAACTAGGGTTAGCGTCAGGACAACTAGGGTTAGCGTCAGGAAAACTAGGGTTAGCGTCAGGACAACTAGGGTTAGCGTCAGGACAACTAGGGTTTGCGTAAGGACAACTAGGGTTAGCGTCAGGACAACTAGGGTTAGCGTCAGAACAACTAGGGTTAGCGTCAGGACAACTAGGGTTAGCGTCAGGACAACTAGGGTTAGCGTCAGGACAACTAGGGTTAGCATCAGGACAACTAGGGTTAGCGTCAGAACAACTAGGGTTAGCGTCAGGACAACTAGGGTTAGCGTCAGGACAACTAGGTTTAGCGTCAGGACAACTATGGTTAGCGTCAGGACAACTAGGGTTAGCGTCAGGACAACTAGGGTTAGCGTCAGGACAACTAGGGTTAGCGTCAGGACAACTAGGGTTAGCGTCAGGACAAGTAGGGTTAGCGTCAGGACAACTAGGGTTAGCGTCAGGACAAGTAGGGTTAGCGTCAGGACAACTAGGGTTAGCGTCAGGACAAGTAGGGTTAGCCTCAGGACAACTAGGGTTAGCGTCAGGACAAGTAGGGTTAGCGTCAGGACAACTAGGGTTGGCATCAGGACAACTAGGGTTAGGGTCAGGACAACTAGGGTTAGCATCAGGACAACTAGGGTTAGCGTCAGGACAACTAGGGTTAGCGTCAGGACAACTAGGGTTAGCGTCAGGACAACAAGGGTTAGCGTCAGGACAACTAGGGTTAGCGTCAGGACAACTAGGGTTAGCGTCAGGACAAGTAGGGTTGGCGTCAGGACAAGTAGGGTTAGCGTCAGGACAACTAGGGTTAGCGTCAGGACAACTAGGGTTAGCGTCAAGACAACTAGGGTTAGCGTCAAGACAACTAGGGTTAGCGTCAGGACTACTAGGGTTAGCATCAGGACAACTAGGGTTAGCATCAGGACAACTAGGGTTAGCGTCAGGACAACTAGGGTTAGCGTCAGGACAACTAGGGTTAGCGTCAGGACAACTTTGGTTAGCGTCAGGACAACTAGGGTTAGCATCAGGACAACTAGGGTTAGCATCAGGATAACTAGGGTTAGCATCAGGACAACTAGGGTTAGCGTCAGGACAACTAGGGTTAGCGTCAGGACAACTAGGGTTAGCGTCAGGACAACTAGGGTTAGCGTCAGGACAAGTAGGGTTAGCGTCAGGACAACTAGGGTTAGCGTCAGGACATCTAGGGTTAGCGTCAGGACAAGTAGGGTTAGCGTCAGGACAACTAGGGTTAGCGTCAGGACAACTAGGGTTAGCGTCAGGACAAGTAGGGTTAGCGTCAGGACAAGTAGGGTTAGCGTCAGGACAACTAGGGTTAGCGTCAGGACAACTAGGGTTAGCGTCAGGACAAGTAGGGTTAGCCTCAGGACAACTAGGGTTAGCGTCAGGACAAGTAGGGTTAGCATCAGGACAACTAGGGTTAGCGTCAGGACAACTAGGGTTAGCGTCAGTACAACTAGGGTTAGCGTCAGGACAACTAGGGTTAGCGTCAGGACAACAAGGGTTAGCGTCAGGACAAGTAGGGTTGGCGTCAGGACCAGTAGTGTTAGCGTCAGGACAACTAGGGTTAGCGTCAGGACAACTAGGGTTAGCGTCAGGACAAGTAGGGTTAGCGTCAGGACAACTAGGGTTAGCGTCAAGACAACTAGGGTTAGCGTCAGGACTACTAGGGTTAGCATCAGGACAACTAGGGTTAGCGTCCGGACAACTAGGGTTAGCGTCAGGACAACTAGGGTTAGCATCAGGATAACTAGGGTTAGCGTCAGGACAACTAGGGTTAGCGTCAGGACAACTTTGGTTAGCGTCAGGACAACTAGGGTTAGCATCAGGACAACTAGGGTTAGCATCAGGATAACTAGGGTTAGCGTCAGGACAACTAGGGTTAGCGTCAGGACAACTAGGGTTAGCGTCAGGACAACTAGGGTTAGCATCAGGACAAGTAGGGTTAGCGTCAGGACAACTAGGGTTAGCGTCAGGACAAGTAGGGTTAGCGTCAGGACAACTAGGGTTAGCGTCAGGACATCTAGGGTTAGCGTCAGGACAAGTAGGGTTAGCGTCAGGACAACTAGGGTTAGCGTCAGGACAACTAGGGTTAGCGTCATCACAAGTAGGGTTAGCGTCAGGACAACTAGGGTTAGCGTCAGGACATCTAGGGTTAGCGTCAGGACAAGTAGGGTTAGCGTCAGGACAACTAGGGTTAGGGTCAGGACAACTAGGGTTAGCGTCAGGACAAGTAGGGTTAGCGTCAGGACAACTAGGGTTAGCGTCAGGACAACTAGGGTTAGCGTCAGGACAACTAGGGTTAGCGTCAGGACAACTAGGGTTGGCTTCAGGACAACTAGGGTTAGCGTCAGGACAACTAGGGTTAGCGTCAGGACAACTAGGGTTGGCGTCAGGACAACTAGAGTTGGCGTCAGGACAACTAGGGTAGGCTTCAGGACAACTAGGGTTAGCGTCAGGACAACTAGGGTTCGCGTCAGGACAACTAGGGTTAGCGTCAGGACAACTAGGGTTAGCGTCAGGACAACTAGGGTTAGCATCAGGACAACTAAGGTTAGCGTCAGGACAACTAGGTTTAGCGTCAGGAGAACTAGGGTTAGCGTCGGGACAACTAGGGTTAGCGTCGGGACAACTAGGGTTAGCGTCAGGACAACTAGGGTTAGCGTCAGGCAACTAGAGTTAGCGTCAGGCAACTAGAGTTAGCGTCAGGACAACTAGGGTTAGCATCAGGACAACTAGGGTTAGCGTCAGGACAACTAGGGTTAGCGTCAGGACAAGTAGGGTTAGCGTCAGGACAACTAGGGTTAGCATCAGGACAACTAGGGATAGCGTCAGGACAACTAGGGTTAGCGTCAGGACAAGTAGGGTTAGCCTCTGGACAACTAGGGTTAGCATCAGGACAACTAGAGTTAGCGTCAGGACAAGTAGGGTTAGCGTCAGGACAACTAGGGTTGGCGTCAGGACAACTAGGGTTAGCGTCAGGACAACTAGGGTTAGCGTCAGGACAACTAGGGTTAGCGTCAGGACAACTAGGGTTAGCGTCAGGACAACTAGGGTTAGCGTCAGGACAACTAGGGTTAGCGTCAGGACAAGTAGGGTTAGCGTCAGGACAACTAGGGTTAGCGTCAGGACAACTAGGGTTAGCGTCAGGACAAGTAGGGTTAGCGTCAGGACAACTAGGGTTAGCGTCAGGACATCTAGGGTTAGCGTCAGGACAAGTAGGGTTAGCGTCAGGACAACTAGGGTTAGCGTCAGGACAACTAGGGTTAGCGTCAGGACAAGTAGGGTTAGCGTCAGGAGAACTAGGGTTAGCGTCAGGACATCTAGGGTTAGCGTCAGGACAAGTAGGGTTAGCGTCAGGACAACTAGGGTTAGGGTCAGGACAACTAGGGTTAGCATCAGGACAAGTAGGGTTAGCGTCAGGACAACTAGGGTTAGCGTCAGGACAACTAGGGTTAGCATCAGGTCAACTAGGGTTAGCGTCAGGACAACTAGGGTTAGCGTCAGGACAACTAGGGTTAGCGTCAGGACAACTAGGGTTAGCGTCAGGACAACTAGGGTTAGCGTCAGGAAAACTAGGGTTAGCGTCAGGACAACTAGGGTTAGCGTCAGTACAACTAGGGTTAGCGTCAGGACAACTAGGGTTAGCGTCAGGACAACTAGGGTTAGCGTCAGGACAACTAGGGTTGGCTTCAGGACAACTAGGGTTAGCGTCAGGACAACTAGGGTTAGCGTCAGGACAACTAGGGTTGGCGTCAGGACAACTAGAGTTGGCGTCAGGACAACTAGGGTTAGCGTCAGGACAACTAGGGTTAGCGTCAGTACAACTAGGGTTAGCGTCAGGACAACTAGGGTTAGCGTCAGGACAACTAGGGTTAGCGTCAGGACAACTAGGGTTAGCGTCAGGACAACTAGGGTTGGCTTCAGGACAACTAGGGTTAGCGTCAGGAACACTAGGGTTAGCATCAGGACAACTAGGGTTAGCGTCAGGACAACTAGGGTTAGCGTCAGGACAACTAGGGTTAGCGTCAGGACAACTAGGGTTAGCGTCAGGACAACTAGGGTTGGCTTCAGGACAACTAGGGTTAGCGTCAGGACAAATAGGGTTAGCGTCAGGACAACTAGGGTTGGCGTCAGGACAACTAGAGTTGGCGTCAGGAAAACTAGGGTTAGCGTCAGGACAACTAGGGTTAGCGTCAGTACAACTAGGGTTAGCGTCAGGACAACTAGGGTTAGCGTCAGGACAACTAGGGTTAGCGTCAGGACAACTAGGGTTGGCTTCAGGACAACTAGGGTTAGCGTCAGGACAACTAGGGTTAGCGTCAGGACAACTAGGGTTGGCGTCAGGACAACTAGAGTTGGCGTCAGGACAACTAGGGTAGGCGTCAGGACAACTAGGGTTCGCGTCAGGACAACTAGGGTTAGCGTCAGGACAACTAGGGTTAGCGTCAGGACAGCTAGGGTTAGCATCAGGACAACTAGGGTTAGCGTCAGGACAACTAGGGTTAGCGTCAGGACAAGTAGGGTTAGCGTCAGGACAACTAGGTTTAGCGTCAGGACAACTAGGGTTAGCGTCAGGAAAACTAGGGTTAGCGTCAGGACAACTAGGGTTAGCGTCAGGACAACTAGGGTTAGCGTCAGGACAACTAGGGTTGGCGTCAGGACAACTAGGGTTGGCGTCAGGACAACTAGGGTAGGCGTCAGGACAACTAGGGTTGGCGTCAGGACAACTAGGGTTAGCGTCAGGACAACTAGGGTTAGCGTCAGGACAACTAGGGTTAGCGTCAGGACAACTAGGGTTTGCGTAAGGACAACTAGGGTTAGCGTCAGGACAACTAGGGTTAGCGTCAGAACAACTAGGGTTAGCGTCAGGACAACTAGGGTTAGCGTCAGGACAACTAGGGTTAGCATCAGGACAACTAGGGTTAGCGTCAGAACAACTAGGGTTAGCGTCAGGACAACTAGGGTTAGCGTCAGGACAACTAGGTTTAGCGTCAGGACAACTATGGTTAGCGTCAGGACAACTAGGGTTAGCGTCAGGACAACTAGAGTTAGCGTCAGGACAACTAGGGTTAGCGTCAGGACAACTAGGGTTAGCGTCAGGACAAGTAGGGTTAGCGTCAGGACAAGTAGGGTTAGCGTCAGGACAAGTAGGGTTAGCGTCAGGACAACTAGGGTTAGCCTCAGGACAACTAGGGTTAGCGTCAGGACAACTAGGGTTAGCGTCAGGACAAGTAGGGTTAGCGTCAGGACAACTAGGGTTGGCATCAGGACAACTAGGGTTAGGGTCAGGGCAACTAGGGTTAGCATCAGGACAACTAGGGTTAGCGTCAGGACAACTAGGGTTAGCGTCAGGACAACTAGGGTTAGCGTCAGGACAACTAGGGTTAGCGTCAGGACAAGTAGGGTTAGCGTCAGGACAACTAGGGTTGGCGTCAGGACAAGTAGGGTTAGCGTCAGGACAACTAGGGTTAGCGTCAGGACAAGTAGGGTTAGCGTCAGGACAACTAGGGTTAGCGTCAAGACAACTAGGGTTAGCGTCAGGACTACTAGGGTTAGCATCAGGACAACTAGGGTTAGCGTCCGGACAACTAGGGTTAGCGTCAGGACAACTAGGGTTAGCATCAGGATAACTAGGGTTAGCGTCAGGACAACTAGGGTTAGCGTCAGGACAACTTTGGTTAGCGTCAGGACAACTAGGGTTAGCATCAGGACAACTAGGGTTAGCATCAGGATAACTAGGGTTAGCGTCAGGACAACTAGGGTTAGCGTCAGGACAACTAGGGTTAGCGTCAGGACAACTAGGGTTAGCGTCAGGACAACTAGGGTTAGCGTCAGGACAAGTAGGGTTAGCGTCAGGACAACTAGGGTTAGCGTCAGGACATCTAGGGTTAGCGTCAGGACAAGTAGGGTTAGCGTCAGGACAACTAGGGTTAGCGTCAGGACAACTAGGGTTAGCGTCAGGACAAGTAGGGTTAGCGTCAGGACAACTAGGGTTAGCGTCAGGACAAGTAGGGTTAGCCTCAGGACAACTAGGGTTAGCGTCAGGACAAGTAGGGTTAGCATCAGGACAACTAGGGTTAGCGTCAGGACAACTAGGGTTAGCGTCAGGACAACTAGGGTTAGCGTCAGGACAACTAGGGTTAGCGTCAGGACAACAAGGGTTAGCGTCAGGACAAGTAGGGTTGGCGTCAGGACCAGTAGTGTTAGCGTCAGGACAACTAGGGTTAGCGTCAGGACAACTAGGGTTAGCGTCAGGACAAGTAGGGTTAGCGTCAGGACAAGTAGGGTTAGCGTCAAGACAACTAGGGTTAGCGTCAGGACTACTAGGGTTAGCATCAGGACAACTAGGGTTAGCGTCCGGACAACTAGGGTTAGCATCAGGACAACTAGGGTTAGCATCAGGATAACTAGGGTTAGCGTCAGGACAACTAGGGTTAGCGTCAGGACAACTTTGGTTAGTGTCAGGACAACTAGGGTTAGCATCAGGACAACTAGGGTTAGCGTCAGGATAACTAGGGTTAGCGTCAGGACAACTAGGGTTAGCGTCAGGACAACTAGGGTTAGCGTCAGGACAAGTAGGGTTAGCGTCAGGACAAGTAGGGTTAGCGTCAGGACAACTAGGGTTAGCATCAGGACAAGTAGGGTTAGCGTCAGGACAACTAGGGTTAGCGTCAGGACAACTAGGGTTAGCGTCAGGACATCTAGGGTTAGCGTCAGGACAAGTAGGGTTAGCGTCAGGACAACTAGGGTTAGCGTCAGGACAACTAGGGTTAGCGTCAGGACAAGTAGGGTTAGCGTCAGGACAACTAGGGTTAGCGTCAGGACATCTAGGGTTAGCGTCAGGACAAGTAGGGTTAGCGTCAGGACAACTAGGGTTAGGGTCAGGACAACTAGGGTTAGCGTCAGGACAAGTAGGGTTAGCGTCAGGACAACTAGGGTTAGCGTCAGGACAACTAGGGTTAGCGTCAGGACAACTAGGGTTAGCGTCAGGACAACTAGGGTTGGCTTCAGGACAACTAGGGTTAGCGTCAGGACAACTAGGGTTAGCGTCAGGACAACTAGGGTTGGCGTCAGGACAACTAGAGTTGGCGTCAGGACAACTAGGGTAGGCGTCAGGACAACTAGGGTTAGCGTCAGGACAACTAGGGTTCGCGTCAGGACAACTAGGGTTAGCGTCAGGACAACTAGGGTTAGCGTCAGGACAACTAGGGTTAGCGTCAGGACAACTAGGTTTAGCGTCGGGAGAACTAGGGTTAGCGTCGGGACAACTAGGGTTAGCGTCGGGACAACTAGGGTTAGCGTCAGGACAACTAGGGTTAGCGTCAGGCAACTAGAGTTAGCGTCAGGACAACTAGGGTTAGCATCAGGACAACTAGGGTTAGCGTCAGGACAACTAGGGTTAGCGTCAGGACAAGTAGGGTTAGCGTCAGGACAACTAGGGTTAGCGTCAGGACAACTAGGGTTAGCGTCAGGACAACTAGGGTTAGCGTCAGGACAACTAGGGTTAGCGTCAGGACAACAAGGGTTAGCGTCAGGACCAGTAGTGTTAGCGTCAGGACAACTAGGGTTAGCGTCAGGACAACTAGGGTTAGCGTCAGGACAAGTAGGGTTAGCGTCAGGACAACTAGGGTTAGCGTCAAGACAACTAGGGTTAGCGTCAGGACTACTAGGGTTAGCATCAGGACAACTAGGGTTAGCGTCCGGACAACTAGGGTTAGCGTCAGGACAACTAGGGTTAGCGTCAGGATAACTAGGGTTAGCGTCAGGACAACTAGGGTTAGCGTCAGGACAACTTTGGTTAGTGTCAGGACAACTAGGGTTAGCATCAGGACAACTAGGGTTAGCGTCAGGATAACTAGGGTTAGCGTCAGGACAACTAGGGTTAGCGTCAGGACAACTAGGGTTAGCGTCAGGACAACTAGGGTTAGCGTCAGGACAACTAGGGTTAGCGTCAGGACAACTAGGGTTAGCGTCAGGACAACTAGGGTTAGCGTCAGGACAACTAGGGTTAGCGTCAGGACAACTAGGGTTGGCTTCAGGACAACTAGGGTTAGCGTCAGGAACACTAGGGTTAGCATCAGGACAACTAGGGTTAGCGTCAGGACAACTAGGGTTAGCGTCAGGACAACTAGGGTTAGCGTCAGGACAACTAGGGTTAGCGTCAGGACAACTAGGGTTGGCTTCAGGACAACTAGGGTTAGCGTCAGGACAAATAGGGTTAGCGTCAGGACAACTAGGGTTGGCGTCAGGACAACTAGAGTTGGCGTCAGGAAAACTAGGGTTAGCGTCAGGACAACTAGGGTTAGCGTCAGTACAACTAGGGTTAGCGTCAGGACAACTAGGGTTAGCGTCAGGACAACTAGGGTTAGCGTCAGGACAACTAGGGTTGGCTTCAGGACAACTAGGGTTAGCGTCAGGACAACTAGGGTTAGCGTCAGGACAACTAGGGTTGGCGTCAGGACAACTAGAGTTGGCGTCAGGACAACTAGGGTAGGCGTCAGGACATCTAGGGTTCGCGTCAGGACAACTAGGGTTAGCGTCAGGACAACTAGGGTTAGCGTCAGGACAGCTAGGGTTAGCATCAGGACAACTAGGGTTAGCGTCAGGACAACTAGGGTTAGCGTCAGGACAAGTAGGGTTAGCGTCAGGACAACTAGGTTTAGCGTCAGGACAACTAGGGTTAGCGTCAGGAAAACTAGGGTTAGCGTCAGGACAACTAGGGTTAGCGTCAGGACAACTAGGGTTAGCGTCAGGACAACTAGGGTTGGCGTCAGGACAACTAGGGTTGGCGTCAGGACAACTAGGGTAGGCGTCAGGACAACTAGGGTTGGCGTCAGGACAACTAGGGTTAGCGTCAGGACAACTAGGGTTAGCGTCAGGACAACTAGGGTTAGCGTCAGGACAACTAGGGTTTGCGTAAGGACAACTAGGGTTAGCGTCAGGACAACTAGGGTTAGCGTCAGAACAACTAGGGTTAGCGTCAGGACAACTAGGGTTAGCGTCAGGACAACTAGGGTTAGCATCAGGACAACTAGGGTTAGCGTCAGAACAACTAGGGTTAGCGTCAGGACAACTAGGGTTAGCGTCAGGACAACTAGGTTTAGCGTCAGGACAACTATGGTTAGCGTCAGGACAACTAGGGTTAGCGTCAGGACAACTAGAGTTAGCGTCAGGACAACTAGGGTTAGCGTCAGGACAACTAGGGTTAGCGTCAGGACAAGTAGGGTTAGCGTCAGGACAAGTAGGGTTAGCGTCAGGACAAGTAGGGTTAGCGTCAGGACAACTAGGGTTAGCCTCAGGACAACTAGGGTTAGCGTCAGGACAACTAGGGTTAGCGTCAGGACAAGTAGGGTTAGCGTCAGGACAACTAGGGTTGGCATCAGGACAACTAGGGTTAGGGTCAGGGCAACTAGGGTTAGCATCAGGACAACTAGGGTTAGCGTCAGGACAACTAGGGTTAGCGTCAGGACAACTAGGGTTAGCGTCAGGACAACTAGGGTTAGCGTCAGGACAAGTAGGGTTAGCGTCAGGACAACTAGGGTTGGCGTCAGGACAAGTAGGGTTAGCGTCAGGACAACTAGGGTTAGCGTCAGGACAAGTAGGGTTAGCGTCAGGACAACTAGGGTTAGCGTCAAGACAACTAGGGTTAGCGTCAGGACTACTAGGGTTAGCATCAGGACAACTAGGGTTAGCGTCCGGACAACTAGGGTTAGCGTCAGGACAACTAGGGTTAGCATCAGGATAACTAGGGTTAGCGTCAGGACAACTAGGGTTAGCGTCAGGACAACTTTGGTTAGCGTCAGGACAACTAGGGTTAGCATCAGGATAACTAGGGTTAGCATCAGGATAACTAGGGTTAGCGTCAGGACAACTAGGGTTAGCGTCAGGACAACTAGGGTTAGCGTCAGGACAACTAGGGTTAGCGTCAGGACAACTAGGGTTAGCGTCAGGACAAGTAGGGTTAGCGTCAGGACAACTAGGGTTAGCGTCAGGACATCTAGGGTTAGCGTCAGGACAAGTAGGGTTAGCGTCAGGACAACTAGGGTTAGCGTCAGGACAACTAGGGTTAGCGTCAGGACAAGTAGGGTTAGCGTCAGGACAACTAGGGTTAGCGTCAGGACAAGTAGGGTTAGCCTCAGGACAACTAGGGTTAGCGTCAGGACAAGTAGGGTTAGCATCAGGACAACTAGGGTTAGCGTCAGGACAACTATGGTTAGCGTCAGGACAACTAGGGTTAGCGTCAGGACAACTAGGGTTAGCATCAGGACAACTAGGGTTAGCGTCAGAACAACTAGGGTTAGCGTCAGGACAACTAGGGTTAGCGTCAGGACAACTAGGTTTAGCGTCAGGACAACTATGGTTAGCGTCAGGACAACTAGGGTTAGCGTCAGGACAACTAGAGTTAGCGTCAGGACAACTAGGGTTAGCGTCAGGACAAGTAGGGTTAGCGTCAGGACAAGTAGGGTTAGCGTCAGGACAAGTAGGGTTAGCGTCAGGACAACTAGGGTTAGCCTCAGGACAACTAGGGTTAGCGTCAGGACAACTAGGGTTAGCGTCAGGACAAGTAGGGTTAGCGTCAGGACAACTAGGGTTGGCATCAGGACAACTAGGGTTAGGGTCAGGGCAACTAGGGTTAGCATCAGGACAACTAGGGTTAGCGTCAGGACAACTAGGGTTAGCGTCAGGACAACTAGGGTTAGCGTCAGGACAACTAGGGTTAGCGTCAGGACAAGTAGGGTTAGCGTCAGGACAACTAGGGTTGGCGTCAGGACAAGTAGGGTTAGCGTCAGGACAACTAGGGTTAGCGTCAGGACAAGTAGGGTTAGCGTCAGGACAACTAGGGTTAGCGTCAAGACAACTAGGGTTAGCGTCAGGACTACTAGGGTTAGCATCAGGACAACTAGGGTTAGCGTCCGGACAACTAGGGTTAGCGTCCGGACAACTAGGGTTAGCATCAGGATAACTAGGGTTAGCGTCAGGACAACTAGGGTTAGCGTCAGGACAACTAGGGTTAGCGTCAGGACAACTTTGGTTAGCGTCAGGACAACTAGGGTTAGCATCAGGACAACTAGGGTTAGCATCAGGATAACTAGGGTTAGCGTCAGGACAACTAGGGTTAGCGTCAGGACAACTAGGGTTAGCGTCAGGACAACTAGGGTTAGCGTCAGGACAACTAGGGTTAGCGTCAGGACAAGTAGGGTTAGCGTCAGGACAACTAGGGTTAGCGTCAGGACATCTAGGGTTAGCGTCAGGACAAGTAGGGTTAGCGTCAGGACAACTAGGGTTAGCGTCAGGACAACTAGGGTTAGCGTCAGGACAAGTAGGGTTAGCGTCAGGACAACTAGGGTTAGCGTCAGGACAAGTAGGGTTAGCCTCAGGACAACTAGGGTTAGCGTCAGGACAAGTAGGGTTAGCATCAGGACAACTAGGGTTAGCGTCAGGACAACTAGGGTTAGCGTCAGGACAACTAGGGTTAGCGTCAGGACAACTAGGGTTAGCGTCAGGACAACAAGGGTTAGCGTCAGGACAAGTAGGGTTGGCGTCAGGACCAGTAGTGTTAGCGTCAGGACAACTAGGGTTAGCGTCAGGACAACTAGGGTTAGCGTCAGGACAAGTAGGGTTAGCGTCAGGACAAGTAGGGTTAGCGTCAAGACAACTAGGGTTAGCGTCAGGACTACTAGGGTTAGCATCAGGACAACTAGGGTTAGCGTCCGGACAACTAGGGTTAGCGTCAGGACAACTAGGGTTAGCATCAGGATAACTAGGGTTAGCGTCAGGACAACTAGGGTTAGCGTCAGGACAACTTTGGTTAGTGTCAGGACAACTAGGGTTAGCATCAGGACAACTAGGGTTAGCGTCAGGATAACTAGGGTTAGCGTCAGGACAACTAGGGTTAGCGTCAGGACAACTAGGGTTAGCGTCAGGACAAGTAGGGTTAGCGTCAGGACAAGTAGGGTTAGCGTCAGGACAACTAGGGTTAGCGTCAGGACAAGTAGGGTTAGCGTCAGGACAACTAGGGTTAGCGTCAGGACAACTAGGGTTAGCGTCAGGACATCTAGGGTTAGCGTCAGGACAAGTAGGGTTAGCGTCAGGACAACTAGGGTTAGCGTCAGGACAACTAGGGTTAGCGTCAGGACAAGTAGGGTTAGCGTCAGGACAACTAGGGTTAGCGTCAGGACATCTAGGGTTAGCGTCAGGACAAGTAGGGTTAGCGTCAGGACAACTAGGGTTAGGGTCAGGACAACTAGGGTTAGCGTCAGGACAAGTAGGGTTAGCGTCAGGACAACTAGGGTTAGCGTCAGGACAACTAGGGTTAGCGTCAGGACAACTAGGGTTAGCGTCAGGACAACTAGGGTTGGCTTCAGGACAACTAGGGTTAGCGTCAGGACAACTAGGGTTAGCGTCAGGACAACTAGGGTTGGCGTCAGGACAACTAGAGTTGGCGTCAGGACAACTAGGGTAGGCGTCAGGACAACTAGGGTTAGCGTCAGGACAACTAGGGTTCGCGTCAGGACAACTAGGGTTAGCGTCAGGACAACTAGGGTTAGCGTCAGGACAACTAGGGTTAGCGTCAGGACAACTAGGTTTAGCGTCAGGAGAACTAGGGTTAGCGTCGGGACAACTAGGGTTAGCGTCGGGACAACTAGGGTTAGCGTCAGGACAACTAGGGTTAGCGTCAGGCAACTAGAGTTAGCGTCAGGACAACTAGGGTTAGCATCAGGACAACTAGGGTTAGCGTCAGGACAACTAGGGTTAGCGTCAGGACAAGTAGGGTTAGCGTCAGGACAACTAGGGTTAGCGTCAGGACAACTAGGGTTAGCGTCAGGACAACTAGGGTTAGCGTCAGGACAACTAGGGTTAGCGTCAGGACAACAAGGGTTAGCGTCAGGACCAGTAGTGTTAGCGTCAGGACAACTAGGGTTAGCGTCAGGACAACTAGGGTTAGCGTCAGGACAAGTAGGGTTAGCGTCAGGACAACTAGGGTTAGCGTCAAGACAACTAGGGTTAGCGTCAGGACTACTAGGGTTAGCATCAGGACAACTAGGGTTAGCGTCCGGACAACTAGGGTTAGCGTCAGGACAACTAGGGTTAGCATCAGGATAACTAGGGTTAGCGTCAGGACAACTAGGGTTAGCGTCAGGACAACTTTGGTTAGTGTCAGGACAACTAGGGTTAGCATCAGGACAACTAGGGTTAGCGTCAGGATAACTAGGGTTAGCGTCAGGACAACTAGGGTTAGCGTCAGGACAACTAGGGTTAGCGTCAGGACAAGTAGGGTTAGCGTCAGGACAACTAGGGTTAGCGTCAGGACAAGTAGGGTTAGCGTCAGGACAACTAGGGTTAGCGTCAGGACATCTAGGGTTAGCGTCAGGACAAGTAGGGTTAGCGTCAGGACAACTAGGGTTAGCGTCAGGACAACTAGGGTTAGCATCAGGACAAGTAGGGTTAGCGTCAGGACAACTAGGGTTAGCGTCAGGACATCTAGGGTTAGCGTCAGGACAAGTAGGGTTAGCGTCAGGACAACTAGGGTTAGGGTCAGGACAACTAGGGTTAGCGTCAGGACAAGTAGGGTTAGCGTCAGGACAACTAGGGTTAGCGTCAGGACAACTAGGGTTAGCGTCAGGACAACTAGGGTTAGCGTCAGGACAACTAGGGTTGGCTTCAGGACAAGTAGGGTTAGCGTCAGGACAACTAGGGTTAGCGTCAGGACAACTAGGGTTGGCGTCAGGACAACTAGAGTTGGCGTCAGGACAACTAGGGTAGGCGTCAGGACAACTAGGGTTAGCGTCAGGACAACTAGGGTTCGCGTCAGGACAACTAGGGTTCGCGTCAGGACAACTAGGGTTAGCGTCAGGTCAACTAGGGTTAGCGTCAGGACAACTAGGTTTAGCGTCAGGACAACTAGGTTTAGCGTCGGGAGAACTAGGGTTAGCGTCGGGACAACTAGGGTTAGCGTCGGGACAACTAGGGTTAGCGTCAGGACAACTAGGGTTAGCGTCAGGCAACTAGAGTTAGCGTCAGGACAACTAGGGTTAGCATCAGGACAACTAGGGTTAGCGTCAGGACAACTAGGGTTAGCGTCAGGACAACTAGGGTTAGCGTCAGGACAACTAGGGATAGCGTCAGGACAACTAGGGTTAGCGTCAGGACAACTAGGGTTAGCGTCAGGACAAGTAGGGTTAGCCTCTGGACAACTAGGGTTAGCATCAGGACAACTAGAGTTAGCGTCAGGACAAGTAGGGTTAGCGTCAGGACAACTAGGGTTGGCGTCAGGACAACTAGGGTTAGCGTCAGGACAACTAGGGTTAGCGTCAGGACAACTAGGGTTATCGTCAGGACAAGTAGGGTTAGCGTCAGGACAACTAGGGTTAGCGTCAGGACAAGTAGGGTTAGCGTCAGGACAACTAGGGTTAGCGTCAGGACAAGTAGGGTTAGCGTCAGGACAACTAGGGTTAGCGTCAGGACATCTAGGGTTAGCGTCAGGACAAGTAGGGTTAGCGTCAGGACAACTAGGGTTAGCGTCAGGACAACTAGGGTTAGCGTCAGGACAAGTAGGGTTAGCATCAGGACAACTAGGGTTAGCGTCAGGACATCTAGGGTTAGCGTCAGGACAAGTAGGGTTAGCGTCAGGACAACTAGGGTTAGGGTCAGGACAACTAGGGTTAGCGTCAGGACAAGTAGGGTTAGCGTCAGGACAACTAGGGTTAGCGTCAGGACAACTAGGGTTAGCATCAGGTCAACTAGGGTTAGCGTCAGGACAACTAGGGTTAGCGTCAGGACAACTAGGGTTAGCGTCAGGACAACTAGGGTTAGCGTCAGGAAAACTAGGGTTAGCGTCAGGACAACTAGGGTTAGCGTCAGTACAACTAGGGTTAGCGTTAGGACAACTAGGGTTAGCGTCAGGACAACTAGGGTTAGCGTCAGGACAACTAGGGTTGGCTTCAGGACAACTAGGGTTAGCGTCAGGACAACTAGGGTTAGCGTCAGGACAACTAGGGTTGGCGTCAGGACAACTAGAGTTGGCGTCAGGAAAACTAGGGTTAGCGTCAGGACAACTAGGGTTAGCGTCAGTACAACTAGGGTTAGCGTCAGGACAACTAGGGTTAGCGTCAGGACAACTAGGGTTAGCGTCAGGCAACTAGAGTTAGCGTCAGGACAACTAGGGTTAGCATCAGGACAACTAGGGTTAGCGTCAGGACAACTAGGGTTAGCGTCAGGACAAGTAGGGTTAGCGTCAGGACAACTAGGGTTAGCGTCAGGACAACTAGGGTTAGCGTCAGGACAAGTAGGGTTAGCCTCTGGACAACTAGGGTTAGCATCAGGACAACTAGAGTTAGCGTCAGGACAAGTAGGGTTAGCGTCAGGACAACTAGGGTTGGCGTCAGGACAACTAGGGTTAGCGTCAGGACAACTAGGGTTAGCGTCAGGACAACTAGGGTTAGCGTCAGGACAACTAGGGTTATCGTCAGGACAAGTAGGGTTAGCGTCAGGACAACTAGGGTTAGCGTCAGGACAACTAGGGTTAGCGTCAGGACAAGTAGGGTTAGCGTCAGGACAAGTAGGGTTAGCGTCAGGACAACTAGGGTTAGCGTCAGGACATCTAGGGTTAGCGTCAGGACAAGTAGGGTTAGCGTCAGGACAACTAGGGTTAGCGTCAGGACAAGTAGGGTTAGCGTCAGGACAACTAGGGTTAGCGTCAGGACAACTAGGGTTAGCGTCAGGTCAACTAGGGTTAGCGTCAGGACAGCTAGGGTTAGCGTCAGGACAACTAGGGTTAGCGTCAGGACAACTAGGGTTAGCGTCAGGACAACTAGGGTTAGCGTCAGGAAAACTAGGGTTAGCGTCAGGACAACTAGGGTTAGCGTCAGTACAACTAGGGTTAGCGTCAGGACAACTAGGGTTAGCGTCAGGACAACTAGGGTTGGCTTCAGGACAACTAGGGTTAGCGTCAGGACAACTAGGGTTGGCGTCAGGACAACTAGGGTAGGCGTCAGAACAACTAGGGTTAACGTCAGGACAACTAGGGTTCGCGTCAGGACAACTAGGGTTAGCGTCAGGACAACTAGGGTTAGCGTAAGGACAACTAGGGTTAGCGTCAGGACAACTAGGGTTAGCGTCAGGACAACTAGGGTTAGCGTCAGGACAACTAGGGTTAGAGTCAGGACAACTAGGTTTAGCGTCAGGACAACTAGGGTTAGCGTCAGGACAACTAGGGTTAGCGTCAGGACAACTAGGGTTAGCGTCAGGCAACTAGAGTTAGCCTCAGGACAACTAGGGTTAGCGTCAGGACAACTAGGGTTAGCGTCAGGGCAACTAGGCTTAGCGTCAGGACAACTAGGGTTAGCGTCAGGACAAGTAGGGTTAGCGTCAGGACAACTAGGGTTAGCGTCAGGACAACTAGGGTTAGCGTCAGGACAAGTAGGGTTAGCGTCAGGACAACTAGGGTTAGCGTCAGGACAAGTAGGGTTAGCGTCAGTACAACTAGGGTTGGCGTCAGGACAACTAGGGTTAGCGTCAGGACAACTAGGGTTAGCGTCAGGACAACTAGGGTTATCGTCAGGACAAGTAGGGTTAGCGTCAGGACAACTAGGGTTAGCGTCAGGACAAGTAGGTTTAGCGTCAGGACAACTAGGGTTAGCGTCATGACAAGTAGGGTTAGCGTCAGGACAACTAGGGTTAGCGTCAGGACAAGTAGGGTTAGCGTCAGGACAACTAGGGTTAGCATCAGGACAACTAGGGTTAGCGTCAGGACATGTGGGGTTAGCATCAGGACAACTAGAGTTAGCGTCAGGACAAGTAGGGTTAGCGTCAGGACAACTAGGGTTGGCGTCAGGACAACTAGGGTTAGCGTAAGGACAACTAGGGTTAGCGTAAGGACAACTAGGGTTAGCGTCAGGACAACTAGGGTTAGCGTCAGGACAACTAGGTTTAGCGTCAGGGCAACTAGGGTTAGCGTCAGGACAACTAGGGTTAGCGTCAGGACAACTAGGGTTAGCGTCAGGACAACTAGGGTTAGCGTCAGGCAACTAGAGTTAGCGTCAGGACAACTAGGGTTAGCATCAGGACAACTAGGGTTAGCGTCAGGACAACTAGGGTTAGCGTCAGGACAACTAGGGTTAGCGTCAGGACAACTAGGGTTAGCGTCAGGACAACTAGGGTTAGCGTCAGGACAAGTAGGGTTAGCGTCAGGACAACTAGGGTTAGCATCAGGACAACTAGAGTTAGCGTCAGGACAAGTAGGGTTAGCGTCAGGACAACTAGGGTTGGCGTCAGGACAACTAGGGTTAGCGTCAGGACAACTAGGGTTAGCGTCAGGACAAGTAGGGTTAGCGTCAGGACAACTAGGGTTAGCGTCAGGAGAAGTAGGGTTAGCGTCAGGACAAGTAGGGTTAGCGTCAGGACAAGTAGGGTTAGCGTCAGGACAACTAGGGTTAGCGTCAGGACATCTAGGGTTAGCGTCAGGACAAGTAGGGTTAGCGTCAGGACAACTAGGGTTAGCGTCAGGACAACTAG
Source organism: Phyllobates terribilis (assembly GCF_046119375.1). Classification (NCBI taxonomy): domain Eukaryota; kingdom Metazoa; phylum Chordata; class Amphibia; order Anura; family Dendrobatidae; genus Phyllobates; species Phyllobates terribilis. Next base: position 4,088,047 of record NW_027362827.1, on the reverse strand, counting down.
GGTTAGCGTCAGGACAAGTAGGGTTAGCGTCAGGACAACTAGGGTTAGCGTCAGGACAACTAGGGTTAGCGTCAGGACAACTAGGGTTAGCGTCAGGACAACTAGGGTTAGCATCAGGACAAGTAGGGTTAGCGTCAGGACAACTAGGGTTAGCGTCAGGTCAACTAGGGTTAGCGTCAGGACAGCTAGGGTTAGCGTCAGGACAACTAGGGTTAGCGTCAGGACAACTAGGGTTAGCGTCAGGACAACTAGGGTTAGCGTCAGGAAAACTAGGGTTAGCGTCAGGACAACTAGGGTTAGCGTCAGTACAACTAGGGTTAGCGTCAGGACAACTAGGGTTAGCGTCAGGACAACTAGGGTTGGCTTCAGGACAACTAGGGTTAGCGTCAGGACAACTAGGGTTAGCGTCAGGACAACTAGGGTTGGCGTCAGGACAACTAGGGTAGGCGTCAGGACAACTAGGGTTCGCGTCAGGACAACTAGGGTTCGCGTCAGGACAACTAGGGTTAGCGTCAGGACAACTAGGGTTAGCGTAAGGACAACTAGGGTTAGCGTCAGGACAACTAGGGTTAGCGTCAGGACAACTAGGGTTAGCGTCAGGACAACTAGGGTTAGAGTCAGGACAACTAGGTTTAGCGTCAGGACAACTAGAGTTAGCGTCAGGACAACTAGGGTTAGCGTCAGGACAACTAGGGTTAGCGTCAGGCAACTAGAGTTAGCCTCAGGACAACTAGGGTTATCGTCAGGACAACTAGGGTTAGCGTCAGGGCAACTAGGGTTAGCGTCAGGACAACTAGGGTTAGCGTCAGGACAAGTAGGGTTAGCGTCAGGACAACTAGGGTTAGCGTCAGGACAACTACGGTTAGCGTCAGGACAACTAGGGTTAGCGTCAGGACAAGTAGGGTTAGCGTCAGGACAACTAGGGTTAGCGTCAGGACAACTAGGGTTAGCATCAGGACAAGTAGGGTTAGCGTCAGGACAACTAGGGTTGGCGTCAGGACAACTAGGGTTAGCGTCAGGACAACTAGGGTTAGCGTCAGGACAACTAGGGTTATCGTCAGGACAAGTAGGGTTAGCGTCAGGACAACTAGGGTTAGCGTCAGGACAAGTAGGGTTAGCGTCAGGACAAGTAGGGTTAGCGTCAGGACAAGTAGGGTTAGCGTCAGGACAACTAGGGTTAGCGTCAGGACAAGTAGGGTTAGCGTCAGGACAACTAGGGTTAGCGTCAGGACAAGTAGGGTTAGCGTCAGGACAACTAGGGTTAGCGTCAGGACTAGTGTTGAGCGATACCTTCCGATATCGGGAAATATCGGATCGGATTGGATCGGACCGATACCGAAAAAGTATCGGATATCGCCGATTCCGATACCGGAAACCAATGCAAGTCAATGGGACATAAATATCGGAATTAAAATAAACCCTTTCTTTCCTTGTAGGTTATTTCTACATGAAGGAAAACAACTAAGAATAATGTAGAATGTATTGGGGGAGGTGGGGGAGACAATAAAGGCATAGAGGTTTAGCCCTGTCAAATGGAATAGCAGGAATTAATATTTTTTTATTATGTTCTGAGTTACGGAAATATTAACTATGTTAAGTATTTTTATATTTTGTCAGATATTTATGTTTCACTACTTCCATGCTCTTCACCTTCTTTTTTACTTCTCCCACACTTTCTCCTTCATCATCCTCAGCATCTTTTTCATCCACTTCTTCTTCACCTTCTTCTTCTTCACCTTCTTCGTATTATTCTTTTTTTTACATTCTTCATATTCTACTTCTTCATCTTCTTCATATTCTTCTTCTTCATCATATTCTTATTTGTGACAGGCATTCCTGTAGTTGTTATCTATAAAAGGTTGGACATTACACCTTTCGTTCTGCCCGTCACAAAAGATTTACAACAGGATTTGTCCGCGTTCAGTTTGGCCTGCAGCAGCAGGTCTTTTCCAGGGGCACCACGAGGAGGAACGGACTCACCCCCATACACTGCTTAGTCATCTTCTGCTTATAATTTAGATATTATCTTTTGCTCTGATTTTTAGTCTTATGCTTAATGTTCTTCCGCTTTTTGTTCTGCAGCTTCTTGTATTTCTGCTTCTTGGTTTTCTGTCTCTTGTTTTTCTGTATCTTGGTGCTTGTCTTCTCTTCTTTGTCTTCTTGGTCAACTTCTTCAGGGTCATCTTCTTGGTCTTCTTCGGGGTGGTCTTCAGGGTCGTCGTCTTCGGGGGTCCTCGTCTTCGGGGTCCTCGTCTTCTTCGGGTTGGTCTTCTGGGTCCTCGTCTTCGGGGTCCTCGTCTTCTTCGGGGTGGTCTTCAGGGTCCTCGTCTTCTTCGGGGTGGTCTTCAGGGTCCTCGTCTTCTTCGGGGTGGTCTTCAGGGTCCTCGTCTTCAGGGTCATTGTCTTCGGGGTCCTCGTCTTCTTAGGGTTGGTCTTCAGGGTCCTCGTCTTCAGGGTCCTCGTCAGGGAGATCCAGAGTGATTACCAAGAACCATTTCAAAAAGCTTGAACTTGGAAATGTAGCAGAAGGTACAAGAAAGCTGAGGAACTACCGAGGACCAGCTGACGGTACTGGAACCCGGATGGATAGCAGAAGGTACAAGAGCCAATGGAACTACCGAGGACCAGCTGATGTTACTGGAACTCGGTTACTAAGCAGGAGGTACCTGTGCCAGAAAGCACTACCAAGGACCAGCAGACGTTGGTGGAACTTGGATACCGAGAAGGAGGCACCTAATCCAAAGGCACTGCCGAGAACCAGCTGACGGTACTGGAACCCGGATGGGTAGCAGAAGGTACCCATGTAAAAAAAAAGTTCAAGGCCGCGAGCCGGCCGCAGTTACCAAAACCCACAGTCCTACAGAGGGTGCTTGTCCTATTGGCACTATGGAACCAGCCTTCATTGCCAGATCCCGCAGCCCACATAGGAGTCACCTAAACTGCAGGCACCATAGAGTCGGCTAACCCGACCGCAACACGACAGGACAACGCATTGGAGGCAAAGTGACGTTGACACTACCCGGAAACAGCTGGCGTGCTGGAACCAGGCTGGGCAGGAGGGAGTACCCGTGCCAAAGACACTGCCGAGAACCAGCTGACGGTACTGGAACCCGGATGGGTAGCAGAAGATACAAGAGCAAATGGAACTACCGAGGACCAGCTGACGGTACTGGAACCCGGATGGGTAGCAGAAGGTACAAGAGCCAATGGAACTACCGAGGACCAGCTGATGTTACTGGAACTCGGTTACTAAGCAGGAGGTACCTGTGCCAGAAAGCACTACCAAGGACCAGCAGACGTTGGTGGAACTTGGATACCGAGAAGGAGGCACCTAATCCAAAGGCACTGCCGAGAACCAGCTGACGGTACTGGAACCCGGATGGGTAGCAGAAGGTACCCATGTAAAAAAAAAGTTCAAGGCCGCGAGCCGGCCGCAGTTACCAAAACCCACAGTCCTACAGAGGGTGCTTGTCCTATTGGCACTATGGAACCAGCCTTCATTGCCAGATCCCGCAGCCCACATAGGAGTCACCTAAACTGCAGGCACCATAGAGTCGGCTAACCCGACCGCAACACGACAGGACAACGCATTGGAGGCAAAGTGACGTTGACACTACCCGGAAACAGCTGGCGTGCTGGAACCAGGCTGGGCAGGAGGGAGTACCCGTGCCAAAGACACTGCCGAGAACCAGCTGACGGTACTGGAACCCGGATGGGTAGCAGAAGATACAAGAGCAAATGGAACTACCGAGGACCAGCTGACGGTACTGGAACCCGGATGGGTAGCAGAAGGTACAAGAGCCAATGGAACTACCGAGGACCAGCTGATGTTACTGGAACTCGGTTACTAAGCAGGAGGTACCTGTGCCAGAAAGCACTACCAAGGACCAGCAGACGTTGGTGGAACTTGGATACCGAGAAGGAGGCACCTAATCCAAAGGCACTGCCGAGAACCAGCTGACGGTACTGGAACCCGGATGGGTAGCAGAAGGTACCCATGTAAAAAAAAAGTTCAAGGCCGCGAGCCGGCCGCAGTTACCAAAACCCACAGTCCTACAGAGGGTGCTTGTCCTATTGGCACTATGGAACCAGCCTTCATTGCCAGATCCCACAGCCCACATAGGAGTCACCTAAACTGCAGGCACCATAGAGTCAGCTAACCCGACCGCAACACGACAGGACAACGCATTGGAGGCAAAGTGACGTTGACACTACCCGGAAACAGCTGGCGTGCTGGAACCAGGCTGGGCAGGAGGGAGTACCCGTGCCAAAGACACTGCCGAGAACCAGCTGACGGTACTGGAACCCGGATGGGTAGCAGAAGATACAAGAGCAAATGGAACTACCGAGGACCAGCTGACGGTACTGGAACCCGGATGGGTAGCAGAAGGTACAAGAGCCAATGGAACTACCGAGGACCAGCTGATGTTACTGGAACTCGGTTACTAAGCAGGAGGTACCTGTGCCAGAAAGCACTACCAAGGACCAGCAGACGTTGGTGGAACTTGGATACCGAGAAGGAGGCACCTAATCCAAAGGCACTGCCGAGAACCAGCTGACGGTACTGGAACCCGGATGGGTAGCAGAAGGTACCCATGTAAAAAAAAAGTTCAAGGCCGCGAGCCGGCCGCAGTTACCAAAACCCACAGTCCTACAGAGGGTGCTTGTCCTATTGGCACTATGGAACCAGCCTTCATTGCCAGATCCCGCAGCCCACATAGGAGTCACCTAAACTGCAGGCACCATAGAGTCGGCTAACCCGACCGCAACACGACAGGAAAACACATTGGAGGCAAAGTGACGTTGACACTACCCGGAAACAGCTGGCGTGCTGGAACCAGGCTGGGCAGGAGGGAGTACCCGTGCCAAAGACACTGCCGAGAACCAGCTGACGGTACTGGAACCCGGATGGGTAGCAGAAGATACAAGAGCAAATGGAACTACCGAGGACCAGCTGACGGTACTGGAACCCGGATGGGTAGCAGAAGGTACAAGAGCCAATGGAACTACCGAGGACCAGCTGATGTTACTGGAACTCGGTTACTAAGCAGGAGGTACCTGTGCCAGAAAGCACTACCAAGGACCAGCAGACGTTGGTGGAACTTGGATACCGAGAAGGAGGCACCTAATCCAAAGGCACTGCCGAGAACCAGCTGACGGTACTGGAACCCGGATGGGTAGCAGAAGGTACCCATGTAAAAAAAAAGTTCAAGGCCGCGAGCCGGCCGCAGTTACCAAAACCCACAGTCCTACAGAGGGTGCTTGTCCTATTGGCACTATGGAACCAGCCTTCATTGCCAGATCCCGCAGCCCACATAGGAGTCACCTAAACTGCAGGCACCATAGAGTCGGCTAACCCGACCGCAACACGACAGGACAACGCATTGGAGGCAAAGTGACGTTGACACTACCCGGAAACAGCTGGCGTGCTGGAACCAGGCTGGGCAGGAGGGAGTACCCGTTCCAAAGACACTGCCGAGAACCAGCTGACGGTACTGGAACCCGGATGGGTAGCAGAAGATACAAGAGCAAATGGAACTACCGAGGACCAGCTGACGGTACTGGAACCCGGATGGGTAGCAGAAGGTACAAGAGCCAATGGAACTACCGAGAACCAGCTGGCGGTGCTGGAGCCCAGGGTAAATACTAAAAACAGAAGAGCCAGAGGTGTATTTGGAGGAGGTTTTAAATCCGTACTACAGTGGATGTGGACAAAGCAGGAGAATTTGCCGGACACACAGCTGGGGATCAGCTGACGTTACTGAATCCCAATAACACTGGAGCAAGCGTTGACTGTGCAGACGGCACTTCTGAGCAGCAACTAGCGGTATTGGAGCCCAGGGTAAATACTAAAAACGGAGGAGCCAGAGGTGTAATTGGAGCAAGTTTTAAATAAGTAGCACAGTGAATATGGACAGAGCAGGAGAAATTGCCGTGAACACAGCAGGGGAACAGCTGACGTTACCGAACCCCAATAACACCGCAGCAAGTGTTGACTGTGCAGACGGCACTTCCGAGCGCCAACTGGCGGTGCTGGAGCCCAGGGATAAGAATGAAAACAGAGGAGCCAGAGGTGTAATTCGAGCAACTTTAAAATGTGTAGTACAGTGGATGTGGACAAAGCAGGAGAAATTGCCGTCCGCACAGCAGGAGAACAGCTGACGTTACTGAACCCCAATAACACGGCAGCAAGTGTTGACTGTGCAGACAGCACTTCCGAGCGCCAATTCTGGCGGTGTTGGAGCCCAGGGTAAATACTAAAAACGGAGGAGCCAGAGGTGTAATTGGAGCAAGTTTTAAATAAGTAGCACAGTGAATATGGACAGAGCAGGAGAAATTGCCGTGAACACAGCAGGGGAACAGCTGACGTTACTGAACCCCAATAACACCGCAGCAAGTGTTGACTGTGCAGACGGCACTTCCGAGCGCCAACTGGCGGTGCTGGAGCCCAGGGATAAGAATGAAAACAGAGGAGCCAGAGGTGTAATTCGAGCAACTTTAAAATGTGTAGTACAGTGGATGTGGACAAAGCAGGAGAAATTGCCGTCCGCACAGCAGGAGAACAGCTGACGTTACTGAACCCCAATAACACGGCAGCAAGTGTTGACTGTGCAGACAGCACTTCCGAGCGCCAACTGGCGGTGTTGGAGCTCAGGGATAATACTGAAAACAGAGGAGCCAGAGGTGTAATTGGAGCAACTTTAAAATCTGTAGTACAGTGGATGTGGACAAAGCAGGAGAAATTGCCGTCCGCACAGCAGGAGAACAGCTGACGTTACTGAACCCCAATAACATGGTAGCAAGTGTTGACTGTGCAGACAGCACTTCCGAGCGCCAACTGGCGGTGCTGGAGCCCAGGGATAAGAATCAAAACAGAGGAGCCAGAGGTGTAATTGGAGCAACTTTAAAATCTGTAGTAGTGAGAATGTGGACAGAGCAGGAGAAATTGCCGTCCGCACAGCAGGGGAACAGCTGACGTTACTGAACCCCAATAACATGGTAGCAAGTGTTGACTGTGCAGACAGCACTTCCGAGCGCCAACTGGCGGTGCTGGAGCCCAGGGATAAGAATGAAAACAGAGGAGCCAGAGGTGTAATTGGAGCAACTTTAAAATCTGTAGTAGTGAGAATGTGGACAGAGCAGGAGAAATTGCCGTCCGCACAGCAGGGGAACAGCTGACGTTACTGAACCCCAATAACATGGTAGCAAGTGTTGACTGTGCAGACAGCACTTCCGAGCGCCAACTGGCGGTGCTGGAGCCCAGGGATAAGAATGAAAACAGAGGAGCCAGAGGTGTAATTCGAGCAACTTTAAAATGTGTAGTACAGTGGATGTGGACAAAGCAGGAGAAATTGCCGTCCGCACAGCAGGAGAACAGCTGACGTTACTGAACCCCAATAACACGGCAGCAAGTGTTGACTGTGCAGACAGCACTTCCGAGCGCCAACTGGCGGTGTTGGAGCCCAGGGTAAATACTAAAAACGGAGGAGCCAGAGGTGTAATTGGAGCAAGTTTTAAATAAGTAGCACAGTGAATATGGACAGAGCAGGAGAAATTGCCGTGAACACAGCAGGGGAACAGCTGACGTTACCGAACCCCAATAACACCGCAGCAAGTGTTGACTGTGCAGACGGCACTTCCGAGCGCCAACTGGCGGTGCTGGAGCCCAGGGATAAGAATGAAAACAGAGGAGCCAGAGGTGTAATTCGAGCAACTTTAAAATGTGTAGTACAGTGGATTTGGACAAAGCAGGAGAAATTGCCGTCCGCACAGCAGGAGAACAGCTGACGTTACTGAACCCCAATAACACGGCAGCAAGTGTTGACTGTGCAGACGGCACTTCCGTGCGCCAACTGGCGGTGTTGGAGCTCAGGGATAATACTGAAAACAGAGGAGCCAGAGGTGTAATTGGAGCAACTTTAAAATCTGTAGTACAGTGGATGTGGACAAAGCAGGAGAAATTGCCGTCCGCACAGCAGGAGAACAGCTGACGTTACTGAACCCCAATAACACGGCAGCAAGTGTTGACTGTGCAGACAGCACTTCCGAGCGCCAACTGGCGGTGTTGGAGCTCAGGGATAATACTGAAAACAGAGGAGCCAGAGGTGTAATTGGAGCAACTTTAAAATCTGTAGTACAGTGGATGTGGACAAAGCAGGAGAAATTGCCGTCCGCACAGCAGGAGAACAGCTGACGTTACTGAACCCCAATAACATGGTAGCAAGTGTTGACTGTGCAGACAGCACTTCCGAGCGCCAACTGGCGGTGCTGGAGCCCAGGGATAAGAATGAAAACAGAGGAGCCAGAGGTGTAATTGGAGCAACTTTAAAATCTGTAGTAGTGAGAATGTGGACAGAGCAGGAGAAATTGCCGTCCGCACAGCAGGGGAACAGCTGACGTTACTGAACCCCAATAACATGGTAGCAAGTGTTGACTGTGCAGACAGCACTTCCGAGCGCCAACTGGCGGTGCTGGAGCCCAGGGATAAGAATGAAAACAGAGGAGCCAGAGGTGTAATTGGAGCAACTTTAAAATCTGTAGTAGCGAGAATGTGGACAGAGCAGGAGAAATTGCCGTCCGCACAGCAGGGGAACAGCTGACGTTACTGAACCCCAATAACATGGTAGCAAGTGTTGACTGTGCAGACAGCACTTCCGAGCGCCAACTGGCGGTGCTGGAGCCCAGGGATAAGAATGAAAACAGAGGAGCCAGAGGTGTAATTCGAGCAACTTTAAAATGTGTAGTACAGTGGATGTGGACAAAGCAGGAGAAATTGCCGTCCGCACAGCAGGAGAACAGCTGACGTTACTGAACCCCAATAACACGGCAGCAAGTGTTGACTGTGCAGACAGCACTTCCGAGCGCCAACTGGCGGTGTTGGAGCCCAGGGTAAATACTAAAAACGGAGGAGCCAGAGGTGTAATTGGAGCAAGTTTTAAATAAGTAGCACAGTGAATATGGACAGAGCAGGAGAAATTGCCGTGAACACAGCAGGGGAACAGCTGACGTTACCGAACCCCAATAACACCGCAGCAAGTGTTGACTGTGCAGACGGCACTTCCGAGCGCCAACTGGCGGTGCTGGAGCCCAGGGATAAGAATGAAAACAGAGGAGCCAGAGGTGTAATTCGAGCAACTTTAAAATGTGTAGTACAGTGGATTTGGACAAAGCAGGAGAAATTGCCGTCCGCACAGCAGGAGAACAGCTGACGTTACTGAACCCCAATAACACGGCAGCAAGTGTTGACTGAGCAGACGGCACTTCCGTGCGCCAACTGGCGGTGTTGGAGCTCAGGGATAATACTGAAAACAGAGGAGCCAGAGGTGTAATTGGAGCAACTTTAAAATCTGTAGTACAGTGGATGTGGACAAAGCAGGAGAAATTGCCGTCCGCACAGCAGGAGAACAGCTGACGTTACTGAACCCCAATAACATGGTAGCAAGTGTTGACTGTGCAGACAGCACTTCCGAGCGCCAACTGGCGGTGCTGGAGCCCAGGGATAAGAATGAAAACAGAGGAGCCAGAGGTGTAATTGGAGCAACTTTAAAATCTGTAGTAGTGAGAATGTGGACAGAGCAGGAGAAATTGCCGTCCGCACAGCAGGGGAACAGCTGATGTTACTGAACCCCAATAACATGGTAGCAAGTGTTGACTGTGCAGACAGCACTTCCGAGCGCCAACTGGCGGTGCTGGAGCCCAGGGATAAGAATGAAAACAGAGGAGCCAGAGGTGTAATTGGAGCAACTTTAAAATCTGTAGTAGTGAGAATGTGGACAGAGCAGGAGAAATTGCCGTCCGCACAGCAGGGGAACAGCTGACGTTACTGAACCCCAATAACATGGTAGCAAGTGTTGACTGTGCAGACAGCACTTCCGAGAGCCAACTGGCGGTGCTGGAGCCCAGGGATAAGAATGAAAACAGAGGAGCCAGAGGAGTAATTGGAGCAACTTTAAAATGTGTAGTACAGTGGATGTGGACAAATCAGGAGAAATTGCCGTCCGCACAGCAGGAGAACAGCTGACGTTACTGAACCCCAATAACACGGCAGCAAGTGTTGACTGTGCAGACGGCACTTCCGAGCGCCAACTGGCGGTGTTGGAGCTCAGGGATTACAGTTCAGGTGGTAGAAACATGAACAGAACAGGAGACCTGGATACTGTTGCCAACCAATTATTTATTCTGGAAGAGGACTGGCAAATTCATGAGAGATCCAGGCCTTGTTCATTTTGAGAAAAGTAAGCCGGTCAACGTTATCGGAGGATAGTCGCATGCGACGGTCTGTTAGTACACCACCTGCGGCACTAAAGACGCGTTCCGATAATACACTAGCAGCAGGGCAAGCTAGCACCTCCAGTGCATACTGACTAAGCTCTGGCCATGTATCCAGCTTACAGACCCAAAACTTGAAGGGAGAAGAGCCGTCTGGGAGTACACTAAGAGGGCAAGACATGTAGTCTGTCACCATCTGACGGAAACGTTGCCTCCTGCTGACTGGAGCTGTCTGTGATGGTGTAGACATTTGTGGCGGCGGGGACACAAAACTTTGCCACATTTCGGCCATACTGGTCTTGCCTTGTGCTGAGGCGCTGCTTCTGCTCCCTCTTTGTGCAGAGCTTCCTCCACTGCCTCGACGCACTGAGCTGCTTTGTAAAGCACTAGCAGCACTGCTCTCGGTTGGAATGGAGAACATGATGGAATGCACCAGTGCGTCTTGGTACTCCCGCATTTTACGCTCCCGGTTCAATGGTGTTATGAGGCTTTGTAAGTTGTCCCGGTAGCGAGGATCTAGGAGGGTGGACACCCAATAATCAGCCGTGGTGAGAATGTGGGCGATGCGGCGGTCGTTTCTGAGGCACTGCAGCATGAAATCAACCATGTGCTGCAGACTGCCAACTGGCCAAGAAACGCTGTCCCCTGCTTGAGGCGTGATCTCTGCCTGCTCTGCATCACCCCACCCTCGCTCTAGATACTGACTACTAGAGCATTGTGTACCTCCCTCCTCTGGACAGATGTCTTCCTCATCCATTGACTCCTCCTCATCCTCCTCACAAAGTGTCCCCTGCCTAGGCCTTTGTGAGGAACCACGTTGCGCAGACTGTAGAGAAGCAGATGGCATTTGTGACTCCTCATCCTCCACCTCTTCCAAAACCTTGTCCCTTAGTGCTTGCAGTGTTTTTTCAAGCAGGCAAATAAGGGGGATAGTCATGCTGACTAGTGCATCATCTGCACTCGCCATCCGCGTGGAATAATCGAAGGCACGCAAAACGTGGCAAATGTCCTTCATAGAGGCCCACTCAGTGGTGGTGAAGTGTGAACGGCGCGCACTGCGACTTGTTTGCGCCTGCTGCAGCTGGTACTCCATTACTGCTGCCTGCTGCTCACACAACCTCTCCAACATATGTAACGTTGAATTCCACCTGGTGGGTAGGTCACATATGATGCGATGTTCCGGAAGACATAATCGGCGCTGCAGAGCTGCAATGCGTGATCTTGCATTGCTGGAACGCCGCAAGTGAGCGCACTCTATGCGGACCTTGTGAAGCAGTGCATCAAGATCCGGATAGTCCCTCAAAAAACTCTGCACGACCAAGTTGAGCACATGTGCCAGACATGGGATGTGAGTGAGGTTGCCTAGGCCCAGAGCTGCCACCAGATTTCGGCCATTGTCACACACTACCATGCCTGGCTGGAGATTCGCTGGCACAAACCACACGTCACTCTGCTGCTTGATGGCATTCCAGAGCTCCTGCGCTGTGTGGCTTCGATTCCCCAAAGAAATTAATTTTAATACGGCCTGTTGACGTTTGGCCACGGCTGTGCTCATATCGGTCATCATAACAGGTAACCGTTCACGGGTCGATGTGGAGGTAGACCGTGACGGCTCCTGCAGCGCTGATTCAGAGGAACTGGAGAATGAGGAGGAGTCAATGTGTACAGACTGGATTCCTGCAATCCTTGGAGTTGGCAGAACACGTACAGCGCCACTCTCAAGATCTGTACCCGGCTCCACAACATTTACCCAATGGGCAGTGAGGGAAAGGTATCGTCCCTGTCCATGCTTACTGGTCCACGCATCAGTGGTCAGGTGGACCTTGCTACTGACGGCGTTTTGTAGCGCATGTTTAATTTTTCCCTCCACATGATGTTGCAGGGCAGGGACGGCTTGCCTGCTGAAATAAAAGCGGCTGGGCACGTTGTATTGTGGGACTGCCAATGCCATAAAGTTACGGAATGTGTCAGTCTCCACCAGCCTGAATGATAGCATTTCAAGGGCCAGTAGTTTAGCAATGCCAGCATTCAGAGCCTGTGCTCGGGGGTGGTTTGCCGAGTATGGGCGCCTTTTCTCCCATGCCTGTGCTAACGATGGCTGTAGACTGGCCTGGGAGTGTGAGGATGACTGGGAAAGTGGTGCTGTGGGTGGAATTACACTGTGTCTCTGTACAACAGTGCCAGAGATTCTTCCATGGCGATCCTGTGAGGAAGCCGAACCAGCTGTGTCTGAGCTGGAGGAAGAGGCTACAACACGAGCTGAAGAGGTGGTAGGTGGCGCTGTAGGTTGGCCTAGGTCTTCAGTGTGTTTGTGTAACTCCACCACGTGCTTGGTCCGCATATGTTTCCACATATTTGTGGTATTGAGGTTGCTGACACTTTTCCCTCTTTTCACCTTCTGATTACACAGCTTGCATTTGACAAAGCAAATGTCATCTGCAACTGTGTCAAAAAAGGACCAGGCACTGCAAGTCTTGGGAGCGCCCGCTTTGGATTTTGGAAGAGCCATGCTCCTAATGGGTGCCGAAGTGGAGGCTACAGGCAACCAAGTCTGCCCCCTCCCTCTCCCTCCTTTTTGGGCCGTTCGGGGAATCTCTTCCTCAGAGCTGCTCCCACCACCTTCCTGTCCCTCACGCCATGATGGGTCAAGGACCTCATCATCTACACCACCCTCTTCAAACAACTGCTTCTCCTGGGTAGTCTCGACAGCACAGTACGCACCAGAAAGTGGCACCTGAGTCTCATCATCAGATGCGTACTGAGGTGTGCTGCTGACCATAGGCACTGGCCCACCCGCCTCTTCAGATTCAGAGAGACAAAACGGTTGCGCATCACTGCATACTACCTCTTCTTCAAATTCTCGAATTCTGCTTGGCTGGCCCCCTCTTTCCAAGCCAAGAGATTCAGAGAACAGAAGTAGAGATGGCTCCTGTCCAGGGCTCTCTGACTGCCTGGGCAATTTGGCAGGTGGTGAAGAGACAGATGGGTGCTCTTCAGTGCTCAGGACCTGAGAGGATCTGGAACTAATTGAAGTCGATGCGTTAGCTGCCATCCATCCGACAACGGCTTCAATTTGGTCCTCGCGCAGCAGTGGGGTACGGCTAGCTCCTACAAAGCTGCGCATAAAGGACTGTTCCCTGGTAAAACTGGGGGATGCTGAGTCACTGGTGCCCGCAGCAGGCACAGAATCCCCACGTCCTCTCCCTGCAGGCACAGAATCCTCACGTCCTCTCCCTGCAGAAACTCCACGCCCACGCCCACGACCACGACCACATGCCTTACTCCCTGCCTTCTTCATCTTGGTAGACTGATAAAGATAGGCAGAAAAGTACTAAGGGCTTAGTGTGCTTATTCCTGAACAGCTGCTAACAGGTATAAGAAACACTAATTTTATAAAGTGTGGACTAGACTTTAATATGAGCTAATGTGGCCTACACAACTGTAAAGTGGAGTGTTTGGTGAACTTTATTTAGGTTTTTTTTGTCACAAAAAGACACTGGATGTGCCTAAAGATGTAATAACGATAGTATCACAAACTTTTTGTAGCTATTACAATGTAGGAAGGTAACCTACAATGCAATAGATGAGGCTGCAAAAAATAGGCTAATACTAATCTGGCTGGGGCTGCAGGGCCCAATGCTGCAGAAAGGCTCCTCTATCTACTCCTATATAGTGTGTTTGGAATCAATTTAGCTGAATATGGATGGAACCACCACACTAATAGGAGATATCAGGAAAAATTATGAATTGGCAATAAAGGACAATGTATGAGGCAGTGACACACACTGAGTGCACTACAACCAGACGGGGTTGAAGCACACACTACAGGGTGAGCTGCACTCACACACCAGACCTTGCAGACAGCGGTGAACAGTACAGATGCAGAGCACTGTGCACTAGTGCTGCAAGACGGAAAAAAAATTCTCTATCTACTCCTATATAGTGTGTTTGGAACCAATTTAGCTGAATACAGATGGAACCACCACACTAATAGGAGATATCAGGAAAAATTATGAATTGGCAATAAAGGACAATGTATGAGACAGTGACACACACTGAGTGCACTACAACCAGACGGGGTTGAAGCACACACTACAGGGTGAGCTGCACTCACACACCAGACCTTGCAGACAGCGGTGAACAGTACAGATGCAGAGCACTGTGCACTAGTGCTGCAAGACGGAAAAAAATTTCTCTATCTACTCCTATATAGTGTGTTTGGAACCAATTTAGCTGAATACAGATGGAACCACCACACTAATAGGAGATATCAGGAAAAATTATGAATTGGCAAAAAAGGACAATGTATGAGGCAGTGACACACACTGAGTGCACTACAACCAGACTTGGCTGAAGCACACACTACAGGGTGAGCTGCACTCACACACACAGACCTTGCAGATAGCGGTGAACAGCACAGGGAACTGTGCACTAGCACTGCAAGGCACAGTGATTTAGAAAGTAGCTTGGGTAAAGCAGTATAGAGCAAATAGGTAGCTAAAACTGTCCCTCAGAACAACAGCGTCCTATCCCTAACTGAATTCACAGCAGAGTGAGCTCAAAATGGCGGCGGTGGCTTTTATAGTGCATCATGACATCATTTCAGCAGCCAATCACAGCCATGCCATTAGTTAAGATGCCTACATGCCTAACAGGATGTGCCCACACTTCTTAGGATCCTCATTGGCTGAATAAAATGAAAATGTCTCATTGCATTATGGGAACTTCCGATTCCGGTATACGATATTGCAATAGTATCGGAATTAAGTATCGGAATTCCGATACCGCGAATATCGGCCGATACCCGATATTTCAGTATCGGAATGCTCAACACTAGTCAGGACAACTAGGGTTAGCGTCAGGACAACTAGGGTTAGCGTTAGTAATACTAGGGTTAGCGTCAGGACAACTAGGGTTAGCGTCAGGACAACTAGGGTTAGCGTCAGGACAACTAGGGTTAGCGTCAGAAAAACTAGGGTTAGCGTCAGGACAACTAGGGTTAGCGTCAGGACAACTAGGGTTAGCGTCAGGATAAACTAGGGTTAGCGTCTGGACAACTAGAATTAGCGTCAGGACAACTAGGGTTAGCGTCAGGACAACTAGGGTTAGCGTCAGGACAACTAGGGTTAGCGTCAGGACAACTAGGGTTAGAGTCAGGACAAGTAGGGTTAGCGTCAGGACAACTAGGGTTAGCGTCAGGACAAGTAGGGTTAGCGTCAGGACAACTAGGGTTAGCGTCAGGACAACTAGGGTTAGCGTCAGGATAACTAGGGTTAGCGTCAGGACAACTAGGTTTAGCGTCAGTACAACTAGGGTTAGCGTCAGGACAACTAGGGTTAGCGTCAGGACAACTAGGGTTAGCGTCAGGACAACTAGGGTTAGCGTCAGGACAACTAGGGTTGGCTTCAGGACAACTAGGGTTAGCGTCAGGACAACTAGGGTTAGCGTCAGGACAACTAGGGTTGGCGTCAGGACAACTAGAGTTGGCGTCAGGACAACTAGGGTAGGCGTCAGGACAACTAGGGTTAGCGTCAGGACAACTAGGGTTCGCATCAGGACAACTAGGGTTAGCGTCAGGACAACTACGGTTAGCGTCAGGACAACTAGGGTTAGCGTCAGGACAACTAGGGTTAGCGTCAGGACAACTAGGGTTAGCGTCAGGACAACTAGGGTTAGCGTCAGGACAACTAGGGTTAGCGTCAGGACAACTAGGGTTAGCTTCAGGACAACTAGGGTTAGCGTCAGGACAACTAGGTTTAGCGTCAGGACAACTAGGGTTAGCGTCAGGACAACTAGGGTTAGCGTCAGGACAACTAGGCTTAGCGTCAGGACAACTAGGGTTAGCGTCAGGACAACTAGGGTTAGCGTCAGCACAAGTAGGGTTAGCGTCAGCACAAGTAGGGTTAGCGTCAGCACAAGTAGGGTTAGCGTCAGGACAACTAGGGTTAGCGTCAGGATAACGAGGGTTAGCGTCAGGACAAGTAGGGTTAGCGTCAGGACAAGTAGGGTTAGCGTCAGGACAACTAGGGTTAGCGTCAGGACAACTAGGGTTAGCGTCAGGACAACTAGGGTTAGCGTCAGGACAAGTAGGGTTAGCGTCAGGACAACTAGGGTTGGCGTCAGGACAACTAAAGTTAGCGTCAGGACAACTAGGGTTAGCGTCAGGACAACTAGGGTTAGCGTCAGGACAACTAGGGTTATCGTCAGGACAAGTAGGGTTAGCGTCAGGACAAGTAGGGTTAGCGTCAGGACAACTAGGGTTAGCGTCAGGACAAGTAGGGTTAGCGTCAGGACAACTAGGGTTAGCGTCAGGACATCTAGGGTTAGCGTCAGGACAAGTAGGGTTAGCGTCAGGACAACTATTGTTAGCGTCAGGACAACTAGGGTTAGCGTCAGGACAAGTAGGGTTAGCGTCAGGACAACTAGGGTTAGCGTCAGGACAACTAGGGTTAGCATCAGGACAACTAGGGTTAGCGTCAGGACAACTAGGGTTAGCGTCAGGACAACTAGGGTTAGCGTCAGGACAACTAGGGTTAGCGTCAGGACAACTAGGGTTAGCGTCAGGAAAGCTAGGGTTAGCGTCAGGACAGCTAGGGTTAGCGTCAGTACAACTAGGGTTAGCGTCAGGACAACTAGGGTTAGCGTCAGGACAACTAGGGTTAGCGTCAGGACAACTAGGGTTGGCTTCAGGACAACTAGGGTTAGCGTCAGGACAACTAGGGTTAGCGTCAGGACAACTAGGGTTAGCGTCAGGACAACTAGGGTTAGCGTCAGGACAACTAGGGTTGGCGTCAGGACAACTAGGGTTGGCGTCAGGAGAACTAGGGTAGGCGTCAGGACAACTAGGGTTAGCGTCAGGACAACTAGGGTTCGCGTCAGGACAACTAGGGTTAGCGTCAGGACAACTAGGGTTAGCGTCAGGACAACTAGGGTTAGCGTCAGGACAACTAGGGTTAGCGTCAGGACAACTAGGTTTAGCGTCAGGACAACTAGGGTTAGCGTCAGGACAACTAGGGTTAGCGTCAGGACAACTAGGGTTAGCGTCAGGACAACTAGGGTTAGCGTCAGGCAACTAGAGTTAGCATCAGGACAACTAGGGTTAGCGTCAGGACAACTAGGGTTAGCGTCAGGACAACTAGGGTTAGCGTCAGGACAAGTAGGGTTAGCGTCAGGACAACTAGGGTTAGCGTCAGGACAACTAGGGTTGGCGTCAGGACAGCTAGAGTTGGCGTCAGTACAACTAGGGTAGGCGTCAGGACAACTAGGGTTAGCGTCAGGACAACTAGGGTTCGCGTCAGGACAACTAGGGTTAGCGTCAGGACAACTAGGGTTAGCGTAAGGACAAGTAGGGTTAGCGTCAGGACAACTAGGGTTAGCGTCAGGACAACTAGGGTTAGCGTCAGGACAACTAGGGTTAGCTTCAGGACAACTAGAGTTAGCGTCAGGACAACTAGGTTTAGCATCAGGACAACTAGGGTTAGCGTCAGGACAACTAGGGTTAGCGTCAGGACAACTAGGTTTAGCGTCAGGACAACTAGGGTTAGCGTCAGGCAACTAGAGTTAGCGTCAGGACAACTAGGGTTAGCGTCAGGACAACTAGGGTTAGCGTCAGGACAACTAGGGTTAGCGTCAGGACAAGTAGGGTTAGCGTCAGGACAACTAGGGTTGGCGTCAGGACAACTAGGGTTGGCGTCAGGACAACTAGGGTTGGCGTCAGGAGAACTAGGGTAGGCGTCAGGACAACTAGGGTTAGCGTCAGGACAACTAGGGTTCGCGTCAGGACAACTAGGGTTAGCGTCAGGACAACTAGGGTTAGCGTAAGGACAACTAGGGTTAGCGTCAGGACAACTAGGGTTAGCGTCAGGACAACTAGGGTTAGCGTCAGGACAACTAGGTTTAGCGTCAGGACAACTAGGGTTAGCGTCAGGACAACTAGGGTTAGCGTCAGGACAACTAGGGTTAGCGTCAGGCAACTAGAGTTAGCGTCAGGACAACTAGGGTTAGCGTCAGGACAACTAGGGTTAGCGTCAGGACAACTAGGGTTAGCGTCAGGACAACTAGGGTTAGCGTCAGGACAACTAGGGTTAGCGTCAGGACAACTAGGGTTGGCGTCAGGACAGCTAGAGTTGGCGTCAGTACAACTAGGGTAGGCGTCAGGACAACTAGGGTTAGCGTCAGGACAACTAGGGTTCGCGTCAGGACAACTAGGGTTCGCGTCAGGACAACTAGGGTTAGCGTAAGGACAAGTAGGGTTAGCGTCAGGACAACTAGGGTTAGCGTCAGGACAACTAGGGTTAGCGTCAGGACAACTAGGGTTATCGTCAGGACAATTAGGGTTAGCATCAGGACAACTAGGGTTAGCGTCAGGACAACTAGGGTTAGCGTCAGGACAACTAGGGTTAGCGTCAGGACAACTAGGGTTAGCGTCAGGACAACTAGGGTTAGCGTCAGGATAACTAGGGTTAGCGTCAGGAAAACTAGGGTTAGCGTCAGGACAACTAGGGTTAGCGTCAGGACAACTAGGGTTAGCGTCAGGACAACTAGGGTTAGAGTCAGGACAAGTAGGGTTAGCGTCAGGACAACTAGGGTTAGCGTCAGGACAAGTAGGGTTAGCGTCAGGACAACTAGGGTTAGCGTCAGGACAACTAGGGTTAGCGTCAGGATAACTAGGGTTAGCGTCAGGACAACTAGGTTTAGCGTCAGTACAACTAGGGTTAGCGTCAGGACAACTAGGGTTAGCGTCAGGACAACTAGGGTTAGCGTCAGGACAACTAGGGTTAGCGTCAGGACAACTAGGGTTGGCTTCAGGACAACTAGGGTTAGCGTCAGGACAACTAGGGTTAGCGTCAGGACAACTAGGGTTGGCGTCAGGACAACTAGAGTTGGCGTCAGGACAACTAGGGTAGGCGTCAGGACAACTAGGGTTAGCGTCAGGACAACTAGGGTTCGCGTCAGGACAACTAGGGTTAGCGTCAGGACAACTACGGTTAGCGTCAGGACAACTAGGGTTAGCGTCAGGACAACTAGGGTTAGCGTCAGGACAACTAGGGTTAGCGTCAGGACAACTAGGGTTAGCGTCAGGACAACTAGGGTTAGCGTCAGGACAACTAGGGTTAGCTTCAGGACAACTAGGGTTAGCGTCAGGACAACTAGGTTTAGCGTCAGGACAACTAGGGTTAGCGTCAGGACAACTAGGGTTAGCGTCAGGACAACTAGGCTTAGCGTCAGGACAACTAGGGTTAGCGTCAGGACAACTAGGGTTAGCGTCAGCACAAGTAGGGTTAGCGTCAGCACAAGTAGGGTTAGCGTCAGCACAAGTAGGGTTAGCGTCAGGACAACTAGGGTTAGCGTCAGGACAACGAGGGTTAGCGTCAGGACAAGTAGGGTTAGCGTCAGGACAAGTAGGGTTAGCGTCAGGACAACTAGGGTTAGCGTCAGGACAACTAGGGTTAGCGTCAGGACAACTAGGGTTAGCGTCAGGACAAGTAGGGTTAGCGTCAGGACAACTAGGGTTGGCGTCAGGACAACTAAAGTTAGCGTCAGGACAACTAGGGTTAGCGTCAGGACAACTAGGGTTAGCGTCAGGACAACTAGGGTTATCGTCAGGACAAGTAGGGTTAGCGTCAGGACAAGTAGGGTTAGCGTCAGGACAACTAGGGTTAGCGTCAGGACAAGTAGGGTTAGCGTCAGGACAACTAGGGTTAGCGTCAGGACATCTAGGGTTAGCGTCAGGACAAGTAGGGTTAGCGTCAGGACAACTATTGTTAGCGTCAGGACAACTAGGGTTAGCGTCAGGACAAGTAGGGTTAGCGTCAGGACAACTAGGGTTAGCGTCAGGACAACTAGGGTTAGCATCAGGACAACTAGGGTTAGCGTCAGGACAACTAGGGTTAGCGTCAGGACAACTAGGGTTAGCGTCAGGACAACTAGGGTTAGCGTCAGGACAACTAGGGTTAGCGTCAGGAAAGCTAGGGTTAGCGTCAGGACAGCTAGGGTTAGCGTCAGTACAACTAGGGTTAGCGTCAGGACAACTAGGGTTAGCGTCAGGACAACTAGGGTTAGCGTCAGGACAACTAGGGTTGGCTTCAGGACAACTAGGGTTAGCGTCAGGACAACTAGGGTTAGCGTCAGGACAACTAGGGTTAGCGTCAGGACAACTAGGGTTAGCGTCAGGACAACTAGGGTTGGCGTCAGGACAACTAGGGTTGGCGTCAGGAGAACTAGGGTAGGCGTCAGGACAACTAGGGTTAGCGTCAGGACAACTAGGGTTCGCGTCAGGACAACTAGGGTTAGCGTCAGGACAACTAGGGTTAGCGTCAGGACAACTAGGGTTAGCGTCAGGACAACTAGGGTTAGCGTCAGGACAACTAGGTTTAGCGTCAGGACAACTAGGGTTAGCGTCAGGACAACTAGGGTTAGCGTCAGGACAACTAGGGTTAGCGTCAGGACAACTAGGGTTAGCGTCAGGCAACTAGAGTTAGCATCAGGACAACTAGGGTTAGCGTCAGGACAACTAGGGTTAGCGTCAGGACAACTAGGGTTAGCGTCAGGACAAGTAGGGTTAGCGTCAGGACAACTAGGGTTAGCGTCAGGACAACTAGGGTTGGCGTCAGGACAGCTAGAGTTGGCGTCAGTACAACTAGGGTAGGCGTCAGGACAACTAGGGTTAGCGTCAGGACAACTAGGGTTCGCGTCAGGACAACTAGGGTTAGCGTCAGGACAACTAGGGTTAGCGTAAGGACAAGTAGGGTTAGCGTCAGGACAACTAGGGTTAGCGTCAGGACAACTAGGGTTAGCGTCAGGACAACTAGGGTTAGCTTCAGGACAACTAGAGTTAGCGTCAGGACAACTAGGTTTAGCGTCAGGACAACTAGGGTTAGCGTCAGGACAACTAGGGTTAGCGTCAGGACAACTAGGTTTAGCGTCAGGACAACTAGGGTTAGCGTCAGGCAACTAGAGTTAGCGTCAGGACAACTAGGGTTAGCGTCAGGACAACTAGGGTTAGCGTCAGGACAACTAGGGTTAGCGTCAGGACAAGTAGGGTTAGCGTCAGGACAACTAGGGTTGGCGTCAGGACAACTAGGGTTGGCGTCAGGACAACTAGGGTTGGCGTCAGGAGAACTAGGGTAGGCGTCAGGACAACTAGGGTTCGCGTCAGGACAACTAGGGTTCGCGTCAGGACAACTAGGGTTAGCGTCAGGACAACTAGGGTTAGCGTAAGGACAACTAGGGTTAGCGTCAGGACAACTAGGGTTAGCGTCAGGACAACTAGGGTTAGCGTCAGGACAACTAGGTTTAGCGTCAGGACAACTAGGGTTAGCGTCAGGACAACTAGGGTTAGCGTCAGGACAACTAGGGTTAGCGTCAGGCAACTAGAGTTAGCGTCAGGACAACTAGGGTTAGCGTCAGGACAACTAGGGTTAGCGTCAGGACAACTAGGGTTAGCGTCAGGACAACTAGGGTTAGCGTCAGGACAACTAGGGTTAGCGTCAGGACAACTAGGGTTGGCGTCAGGACAGCTAGAGTTGGCGTCAGTACAACTAGGGTAGGCGTCAGGACAACTAGGGTTAGCGTCAGGACAACTAGGGTTCGCGTCAGGACAACTAGGGTTCGCGTCAGGACAACTAGGGTTAGCGTAAGGACAAGTAGGGTTAGCGTCAGGACAACTAGGGTTAGCGTCAGGACAACTAGGGTTAGCGTCAGGACAACTAGGGTTATCGTCAGGACAATTAGGGTTAGCATCAGGACAACTAGGGTTAGCGTCAGGACAACTAGGGTTAGCGTCAGGACAACTAGGGTTAGCGTCAGGACAACTAGGGTTAGCGTCAGGACAACTAGGGTTAGCGTCAGGATAACTAGGGTTAGCGTCAGGAAAACTAGGGTTAGCGTCAGGACAACTAGGGTTAGCGTCAGTACAACTAGGGTTAGCGTCAGGACAACTAGGGTTAGCGTCAGGACAACTAGGGTTAGCGTCAGGACAACTAGGGTTAGCGTCAGGACAACTAGGGTTGGCTTCAGGACAACTAGGGTTAGCGTCAGGACAACTAGGGTTAGCATCAGGACAACTAGGTTTGGCTTCAGGACAACTAGGGTTAGCGTCAGGACAACTAGGGTTAGCGTCAGGACAACTAGGGTTGGCGTCAGGACAACTAGAGTTGGCGTCAGGACAACTAGGGTAGGCGTCAGGACAACTAGGGTTAGCGTCAGGACAACTAGGGTTCGCGTCAGGACTACTAGGGTTAGCGTCAGGACAACTAGGGTTAGCGTAAGGACAACTAGGGTTAGCGTCAGGACAACTAGGGTTAGCGTCAGGACAACTAGGGTTAGCGTCAGGACAACTAGGGTTAGCGTCAGGACAACTAGGGTTAGCGTCAGGACAACTAGGTTTGGCTTCAGGACAACTAGGGTTAGCGTCAGGACAACTAGGGTTAGCATCAGGACAACTAGGGTTGGCGTCAGGACAACTAGAGTTGGCGTCAGGACAACTAGGGTAGGCGTCAGGACAACTAGGGTTAGCGTCAGGACAACTAGGGTTCGCGTCAGGACTACTAGGGTTAGCGTCAGGACAACTACGGTTAGCGTAAGGACAACTAGGGTTAGCGTAAGGACAACTAGGGTTAGCGTCAGGACAACTAGGGTTAGCGTCAGGACAACTAGGGTTAGAGTCAGGACAACTAGGTTTAGCGTCAGGACAACTAGGGTTAGCGTCAGGACAACTAGGGTTAGCGTCAGGACAACTAGGGTTAGCGTCAGGACAACTAGGGTTAGCGTCAGGACAACTAGGGTTAGCGTCAGGACAACTAGGGTTAGCGTCAGGCAACTAGAGTTAGCGTCAGGACAACTAGGGTTAGCATCAGGACAACTAGGGTTAGCGTCAGGACAACTAGGGTTAGCGTCAGGACAAGTAGGGTTAGCGTCAGGACAACTAGGGTTAGCGTCAGGACAACTAGGGTTAGCGTCAGGACAAGTAGGGTTAGCGTCAGGACAAGTAGGGTTAGCGTCAGGACAACTAGGGTAGGCGTCAGGACAACTAGGGTTAGCGTCAGGACAACTAGGGTTCGCGTCAGGACTACTAGGGTTAGCGTCAGGACTACTAGGGTTAGCGTCAGGACAACTAGGGTTAGCGTCAGGACAACTAGGGTTAGCGTCAGGACAACTAGGGTTAGCGTCAGGACAACTAGGGTTAGCGTCAGGACAACTAGGTTTGGCTTCAGGACAACTAGGGTTAGCGTCAGGACAACTAGGGTTAGCGTCAGGACAACTAGGGTTGGCGTCAGGACAACTAGAGTTGGCGTCAGGACAACTAGGGTAGGCGTCAGGACAACTAGGGTTCGCGTCAGGACTACTAGGGTTCGCGTCAGGACTACTAGGGTTAGCGTCAGGACAACTAGGTTTAGCGTCAGGACAACTAGGGTTAGCGTCAGGACAACTAGGGTTAGCGTCAGGACAACTAGGGTTAGCGTCAGGACAACTAGGGTTAGCGTCAGGCAACTAGAGTTAGCGTCAGGACAACTAGGGTTAGCATCAGGACAACTAGGGTTAGCGTCAGGACAACTAGGGTTAGCGTCAGGACAACTAGGGTTAGCGTCAGGACAACTAGGGTTAGCGTCAGGACAACTAGGGTTAGCGTCAGGACAACTAGGGTTAGCGTCAGGACAAGTAGGGTTAGCATCAGGACAACTAGAGTTAGTGTCAGGACAAGTAGGGTTAGCGTCAGGACAACTAGGGTTGGCGTCAGGACAACTAGGGTTAGCGTCAGGACAACTAGGGTTAGCGTCAGGACAAGTAGGGTTAGCGTCAGGACAACTAGGGTTAGCGTCAGGACAAGTAGGGTTAGCGTCAGGACAACTAGGGTTAGCGTCAGGACATCTAGGGTTAGCGTCAGGACAAGTAGGGTTAGCGTCAGGACAACTAGGGTTAGCGTCAGGACAACTAGGGTTAGCGTCAGGACAAGTAGGGTTAGCGTCAGGACAACTAGGGTTAGCGTCAGGACAACTAGGGTTAGCATCAGGACAACTAGGGTTAGCGTCAGGTCAACTAGGGTTAGCGTCAGGACAGCTAGGGTTAGCGTCAGGACAACTAGGGTTAGCGTCAGGACAACTAGGGTTAGCGTCAGGACAACTAGGGTTAGCGTCAGGACAACTAGGGTTAGCGTCAGGACAACTAGGGTTAGCGTCAGGACAACTAGGGTTGGCTTCAGGACAACTAGGGTTAGCGTCAGGACAACTAGGGTTAGCGTCAGGACAACTAGGGTTAGCGTCAGGACAACTAGGGTTAGCGTCAGGACAACTAGGGTTAGCGTCAGGACAACTAGGGTTAGCGTCAGGACAACTAGGGTTAGCGTCAGGACAACTAGGGTTAGCGTCAGGACAACTAGGGTTAGCGTCAGGACAACTAGGGTTAGCGTCAGGACAACTAGGGTTGGCTTCAGGACAACTAGGGTTAGCATCAGGACAACTAGGGTTAGCGTCAGGACAACTAGGGTTGGCGTCAGGACAACTAGAGTTGGCGTCAGGACAACTAGGGTAGGCGTCAGGACAACTAGGGTAGGCGTCAGGACAACTAGGGTTCGCATCAGGACTACTAGGGTTAGCGTCAGGACAACTAGGGTTAGCGTAAGGACAACTAGGGTTAGCGTCAGGACAACTAGGGTTAACGTCAGGACAACTAGGGTTAGCGTCAGGACAACTAGGGTTAGCGTCAGGACAACTAGGGTTAGCGTCAGGACAACTAGGGTTAGCGTCAGGACAACTAGGGTTAGCGTCAGGCGAGTAGAGTTAGCGTCAGGACAACTAGGGTTAGCATCAGGACAACTAGGGTTAGTGTCAGGACAACTAGGGTTAGCGTCAGGACAAGTAGGGTTAGCGTCAGGACAACTAGGGTTAGCGTCAGGACAACTAGTGTTAGCGTCAGGACAACTAGGGTTAGCGTCAGGACAAGTAGGGTTAGCATCAGGACAACTAGGGTTAGCATCAGGACAACTAGAGTTAGCGTCAGGACAAGTAGGGTTAGCGTCAGGACAACTAGGGTTGGCATCAGGACAACTAGGGTTAGCGTCAGGACAACTAGGGTTAGCGTCAGGACAACTAGGGTTAGCGTCAGGACAACTAGGGTTATCGTCAGGACAAGTAGGGTGAGCGTCAGGACAACTAGGGTTAGCGTCAGGACAACTAGGGTTAGCGTCAGGACAAGTAGGGTTAGCGTCAGGACAACTAGGGTTAGCGTCAGGACAACTAGGGTTAGCATGAGGACAACTAGGGTTAGCATGAGGACAACTAGGGTTAGCGTCAGGACAACTAGGGTTAGCGTCAGGTCAACTAGGGTTAGCATCAGGACAGCTAGGGTTAGCGTCAGGACAACTAGGGTTAGCGTCAGGACAACTAGGGTTAGCGTCAGGACAACTAGGGTTAGCGTCAGGACAACTAGGGTTAGCGTCAGGAAAACTAGGGTTAGCGTCAGGACAACTAGGGTTAGCGTCAGGCGAGTAGAGTTAGCGTCAGGACAACTAGGGTTAGCATCAGGACAACTAGGGTTAGTGTCAGGACAACTAGGGTTAGCGTCAGGTCAACTAGGGTTAGCATCAGGACAGCTAGGGTTAGCGTCAGGACAACTAGGGTTAACGTCAGGACAACTAGGGTTAGCGTCAGGACAACTAGGGTTAGCGTCAGGACAACTAGGGTTAGCGTCAGGACAACTAGGGTTAGCGTCAGGACAACTAGGGTTAGCGTCAGGCGAGTAGAGTTAGCGTCAGGACAACTAGGGTTAGCATCAGGACAACTAGGGTTAGTGTCAGGACAACTAGGGTTAGCGTCAGGACAAGTAGGGTTAGCGTCAGGACAACTAGGGTTAGCGTCAGGACAACTAGTGTTAGCGTCAGGACAACTAGGGTTAGCGTCAGGACAAGTAGGGTTAGCATCAGGACAACTAGGGTTAGCATCAGGACAACTAGAGTTAGCGTCAGGACAAGTAGGGTTAGCGTCAGGACAACTAGGGTTGGCATCAGGACAACTAGGGTTAGCGTCAGGACAACTAGGGTTAGCGTCAGGACAACTAGGGTTAGCGTCAGGACAACTAGGGTTATCGTCAGGACAAGTAGGGTGAGCGTCAGGACAACTAGGGTTAGCGTCAGGACAACTAGGGTTAGCGTCAGGACAAGTAGGGTTAGCGTCAGGACAACTAGGGTTAGCGTCAGGACAACTAGGGTTAGCATGAGGACAACTAGGGTTAGCATGAGGACAACTAGGGTTAGCGTCAGGACAACTAGGGTTAGCGTCAGGTCAACTAGGGTTAGCGTCAGGACAGCTAGGGTTAGCGTCAGGACAACTAGGGTTAGCGTCAGGACAACTAGGGTTAGCGTCAGGACAACTAGGGTTAGCGTCAGGACAACTAGGGTTAGCGTCAGGAAAACTAGGGTTAGCATCAGGACAACTAGGGTTAGCGTCAGTACAACTAGGGTTAGCGTCAGGACAACTAGGGTTAGCGTCAGGACAACTAGGGTTGGCTTCAGGACAACTAGGGTTAGCGTCAGGACAACTAGAGTTAGCGTCAGGACAACTAGGGTTGGCGTCAGGACAACTAGGGTTGGCGTCAGGACAACTAGGGTAGGCGTCAGGACAACTAGGGTTAGCGTCAGGACAACTAGGGTTAGCGTCAGGACAACTAGGGTTAGCGTAAGGACAACTAGGGTTAGCGTCAGGACAACTAGGGTTAGCGTCAGGACAACTAGGGTTAGCGTCAGGACAACTAGGGTTAGAGTCAGGACAACTAGGGTTAGAGTCAGGACAACTAGGTTTAGCGTCAGGACAACTAGGGTTAGCGTCAGGACAACTAGGGTTAGCGTCAGGACAACTAGGGTTAGCGTCAGGCAACTAGAGTTAGCCTCAGGACAACTAGGGTTAGCGTCAGGACAACTAGGGTTAGCGTCAGGACAACTAGGGTTAGCGTCAGGACAACTAGGGTTAGCGTCAGGACAACTAGGTTTAGCGTCAGGACAACTAGGGTTGGCGTCAGGACAACTAGAGTTGGCGTCAGGACAACTAGGGTAGGCGTCAGGACAACTAGGTTTCGCGTCAGGACTACTAGGGTTAGCGTCAGGACAACTAGGGTTGGCGTCAGGACAACTAGGGTTAGCGTCAGGACAACTAGGGTTAGCGTCAGGACAACTAGGGTTAGCGTCAGGACAACTAGGGTTAGCGTCAGGACAACTAGGGTTAGCGTCAGGACAACTAGGGTTAGCGTCAGGACAAGTAGGGTTAGCGTCAGGACAACTAGGGTTAGCGTCAGGACATCTAGGGTTAGCGTCAGGACAAGTAGGGTTAGCGTCAGGACAACTAGGGTTAGCGTCAGGACAACTAGGGTTAGCGTCAGGACAACTAGGGTTAGCGTCAGGACAACTAGGGTTAGCGTCAGGACAACTAGGGTTAGCGTCAGGTCAACTAGGGTTAGCGTCAGGACAGCTAGGGTTAGCGTCAGGACAACTAGGGTTAGCGTCAGGACAACTAGGGTTAGCGTCAGTACAACTAGGGTTAGCGTCAGGACAACTAGGGTTAGCGTCAGGACAACTAGGGTTAGCGTCAGGACAACTAGGGTTGGCTTCAGGACAACTAGGGTTAGCGTCAGGACAACTAGGGTTAGCGTCAGGACAACTAGGGTTAGCGTCAGGACAACTAGGGTTGGCGTCAGGACAACTAGAGTTGGCGTCAGGAAAACTAGGGTTAGCGTCAGGAAAACTAGGGTTAGCGTCAGGACAACTAGGGTTAGCGTCAGGACAACTAGGGTTAGCGTCAGGACAACTAGGGTTAGCGTCAGGACAACTAGGGTTGGCTTCAGGACAACTAGGGTTAGCATCAGGACAACTAGGGTTGGCGTCAGGACAACTAGAGTTGGCGTCAGGACAACTAGGGTAGGCGTCAGGACAACTAGGGTTAGCGTCAGGACAACTAGGGTTCGCGTCAGGACAACTAGGGTTCGCGTCAGGACTACTAGGGTTAGCGTCAGGACAACTAGGGTTAGCGTAAGGACAACTAGGGTTAGCGTCAGGACAACTAGGGTTAACGTCAGGACAACTAGGGTTAGCGTCAGGACAACTAGGGTTAGCGTCAGGACAACTAGGGTTAGCGTCAGGACAACTAGGTTTAGCGTCAGGACAACTAGGGTTAGCGTCAGGACAACTAGGGTTAGCGTCAGGACAACTAGGGTTAGCGTCAGGACAACTAGGGTTAGCGTCAGGACAACTAGGGTTAGCGTCAGGACAACTAGGGTTAGCGTCAGGAAAACTAGGGTTAGCGTCAGGAAAACTAGGGTTAGCGTCAGGACAACTAGGGTTAGCGTCAGGACAACTAGGTTTCGCGTCAGGACTACTAGGGTTAGCGTCAGGACAACTAGGGTTAGCGTAAGGACAACTAGGGTTAGAGTCAGGACAACTAGGGCTAGCGTCAGGACAACTAGGGTTAGCGTCAGGACAACTAGGGTTAGCGTCAGGACAACTAGGGTTAGCGTCAGGACAACTAGGGTTAGCGTCAGGACAACTAGGGTTAGCGTCAGGACAACTAGGGTTAGCGTCAGGACAACTAGGGTTAGCGTCAGGCAACTAGAGTTAGCGTCAGGACAACTAGGGTTAGCGTCAGGACAACTAGGGTTAGCGTCAGGACAACTAGGGTTAGCGTCAGGACAAGTAGGGTTAGCGTCAGGACAACTAGGGTTAGCGTCAGGACAACTAGGGTTAGCGTCAGGACATCTAGGGTTAGCGTCAGGACAAGTAGGGTTAGCGTCAGGACAACTAGGGTTAGCGTCAGGACAACTAGGGTTAGCGTCAGGACAACTAGGGTTAGCGTCAGGACAACTAGGGTTAGCGTCAGGACAACTAGGGTTAGCATGAGGACAACTAGGGTTAGCGTCAGGACAAATAGGGTTAGCGTCAGGTCAACTAGGGTTAGCATCAGGACAGCTAGGGTTAGCGTCAGGACAACTAGGGTTAGCGTCAGGACAACTAGGGTTAGCGTCAGTACAACTAGGGTTAGCGTCAGTACAACTAGGGTTAGCGTCAGGACAACTAGGGTTAGCGTCAGGACAACTAGGGTTGGCTTCAGGACAACTAGGGTTAGCGTCAGGACAACTAGGGTTAGCGTCAGGACAACTAGGGTTGGCGTCAGGACAACTAGGGTTGGCGTCAGGACAACTAGGGTAGGCGTCAGGACAACTGGGGTTAGCGTCAGGACAACTAGGGTTCGCGTCAGGACAACTAGGGTTAGCGTCAGGACAACTAGGGTTAGCGTAAGGACAACTAGGGTTAGCGTCAGGACAACTAGGGTTAGCGTCAGGACAACTAGGGTTAGCGTCAGGACAACTAGGGTTAGAGTCAGGTCAACTAGGTTTAGCGTCAGGACAACTAGGGTTAGCGTCAGGACAACTAGGGTTAGCGTCAGGACAACTAGGGTTAGCGTCAGGCAACTAGGGTTAGCGTCAGGACAACTAGGGTTAGCGTCAGGGCAACTAGGGTTAGCGTCAGGGCAACTAGGGTTAGCGTCAGGACAACTAGGGTTAGCGTCAGGACAAGTAGGGTTAGCGTCAGGACAACTAGGGTTAGCATCAGGACAACTAGGGTTATCGTCAGGACAAGTAGGGTTAGCGTCAGGATAACTAGGGTTAGCGTCAGGACAAGTAGGGTTAGCGTCAGGACAACTAGGGTTAGCGTCAGGACAAGTAGGGTTAGCGTCAGGACAACTAGGGTTAGCGTCAGGACAAGTAGGGTTAGCGTCAGGACAACTAGGGTTAGCGTCAGGACAACTAGGGTTAGCGTCAGGACATGTAGGGTTAGCATCAGGACAACTAGAGTTAGCGTCAGGACAAGTAGGGTTAGCGTCAGGACAACTAGGGTTAGCGTCAGGACAAGTAGGGTTAGCGTCAGGACAACTAGGGTAAGCGTCAGGACAACTAGGGTTAGCGTCAGGACAACTAGGGTTAGCGTCAGGTCAACTAGGGTTAGCGTCAGGACAAGTAGGGTTAGCGTCAGGACAACTAGGGTTAGCGTCAGGACAAGTAGGGTTAGCGTCAGGACAACTAGGGTTAGCGTCAGGACAACTAGGGTTAGCATCAGGACAACTAGGGTTAGCGTCAGGACAACTAGGGTTAGCGTCAGGTCAACTAGGGTTAGCGTCAGGACAGCTAGGGTTAGCGTCAGGACAACTAGGGTTAGCGTCAGGACAACTAGGGTTAGCGTCAGTACAACTAGGGTTAGCGTCAGGACAACTAGGGTTAGCGTCAGGACAACTAGGGTTAGCGTCAGGACAACTAGGGTTGGCTTCAGGACAACTAGGGTTCGCGTCAGGACTACTAGGGTTAGCGTCAGGACAACTAGGGTTAGCGTCAGGACAACTAGGGTTGGCTTCAGGACAACTAGGGTTAGCGTCAGGACAACTAGGGTTAGCGTCAGGACAACTAGGGTTGGCGTCAGGACAACTAGAGTTGGCGTCAGGAAAACTAGGGTTAGCGTCAGGACAACTAGGGTTAGCGTCAGTACAACTAGGGTTAGCGTCAGGACAACTAGGGTTAGCGTCAGGACAACTAGGGTTAGCGTCATGACAACTAGGGTTGGCGTCAGGACAACTAGAGTTGGCGTCAGTACAACTAGGGTAGGCGTCAGGACAACTAGGGTTAGCGTCAGGACAACTAGGGTTCGCGTCAGGACAACTAGGGTTAGCGTCAGGACAACTAGGGTTAGCGTAAGGACAAGTAGGGTTAGCGTCAGGACAACTAGGGTTAGCATCAGGACAACTAGGTTTAGCGTCAGGACAACTAGGGTTAGCGTCAGGACAACTAGGGTTAGCGTCAGGACAAGTAGGGTTAGCGTCAGGACAACTAGGGTTAGCGTCAGGACATCTAGGGTTAGCGTCAGGACAAGTAGGGTTAGCGTCAGGACAAGTAGGGTTAGCGTCAGGACAAGTAGGGTTAGCGTCAGGACAACTAGGGTTAGCGTCAGGACAACTAGGGTTAGCGTCAGGACAACTAGGGTTAGCATCAGGACAACTAGAGTTAGCGTCAGGACAAGTAGGGTTAGCGTCAGGACAACTAGGGTTGGCATCAGGACAACTAGGGTTAGCGTCAGGACAACTAGGGTTAGCGTCAGGACAACTAGGGTTAGCGTCAGGACAACTAGGGTTAGCGTCAGGACAACTAGGGTTAGCGTCAGGACAAGTAGGGTTAGCGTCAGGACAACTAGGGTTAGCGTCAGGACAAGTAGGGTTAGCGTCAGGACAACTAGGGTTAGCGTCAGGACATCTAGGGTTAGCGTCAGGACAAGTAGGGTTAGCGTCAGGACAACTAGGGTTAGCGTCAGGACAACTAGGGTTAGCGTCAGGACAACTAGGGTTAGCGTCAGGACAACTAGGGTTAGCATGAGGACAACTAGGGTTAGCGTCAGGACAACTAGGGTTACCGTCAGGTCAACTAGGGTTAGCATCAGGACAGCTAGGGTTAGCATCAGGACAGCTAGGGTTAGCGTCAGGACAACTAGGGTTAGCGTCAGGACAACTAGGGTTAGCGTCAGGACAACTAGGGTTGGCTTCAGGACAACTAGGGTTAGCGTCAGGACAACTAGGGTTAGCGTCAGGACAACTAGGGTTGGCGTCAGGACAACTAGGGTAGGCGTCAGGACAACTAGGGTTAGCGTCAGGACAACTAGGGTTCGCGTCAGGACAACTAGGGTTAGCGTCAGGACAACTAGGGTTAGCGTAAGGACAACTAGGGTTAGCGTCAGGACAACTAGGGTTAGCGTCAGGACAACTAGGGTTAGCGTCAGGACAACTAGGGTTAGAGTCAGGTCAACTAGGTTTAGCGTCAGGACAACTAGGGTTAGCGTCAGGACAACTAGGGTTAGCGTCAGGACAACTAGGGTTAGCGTCAGGCAACTAGAGTTAGCCTCAGGACAACTAGGGTTAGCGTCAGGACAACTAGGGTTAGCGTCAGGGCAACTAGGGTTAGCGTCAGGATAACTAGGGTTAGCGTCAGGACAAGTAGGGTTAGCGTCAGGACAACTAGGGTTAGCGTCAGGACAAGTAGGGTTAGCGTCAGGACAACTAGGGTTAGCGTCAGGACAACTAGGGTTAGCGTCAGGACAACTAGGGTTAGCGTCAGGACAACTAGGGTTAGCGTCAGGACAACTAGGGTTAGCGTCAGGACAAGTAGGGTTAGCGTCAGGACAACTAGGGTTGGCGTCAGGACAACTAGGGTTAGCGTCAGGACAACTAGGGTTAGCGTCAGGACAACTAGGGTTAGCGTCAGGACAAGTAGGGTTAGCATCAGGACAACTAGGGTAAGCGTCAGGACAACTAGGGTTAGCGTCAGGACAACTAGGGTTAGCATCAGGACAACTAGGGTTAGCGTCAGGACAACTAGGGTTAGCGTCAGGTCAACTAGGGTTAGCGTCAGGACAGCTAGGGTTAGCGTCAGGACACCTAGGGTTAGCGTCAGGACAACTAGGGTTAGCGTCAGTACAACTAGGGTTAGCGTCAGGACAACTAGGGTTAGCGTCAGGACAACTAGGGTTAGCGTCAGGACAACTAGGGTTGGCTTCAGGACAACTAGGGTTCGCGTCAGGACTACTAGGGTTAGCGTCAGGACAACTAGGGTTAGCGTCAGGACAACTAGGGTTGGCTTCAGGACAACTAGGGTTAGCGTCAGGACAACTAGGGTTAGCGTCAGGACAACTAGGGTTGGCGTCAGGACAACTAGAGTTGGCGTCAGGAAAACTAGGGTTAGCGTCAGGAAAACTAGGGTTAGCGTCAGGACAACTAGGGTTAGCGTCAGGACAACTAGGGTTGGCTTCAGGACAACTAGGGTTGGCTTCAGGACAACTAGGGTTCGCGTCAGGACTACTAGGGTTAGCGTCAGGACAACTAGGGTTGGCTTCAGGACAACTAGGGTTAGCGTCAGGACAACTAGGGTTAGCGTCAGGACAACTAGGGTTGGCGTCAGGACAACTAGAGTTGGCGTCAGGAAAACTAGGGTTAGCGTCAGGAAAACTAGGGTTAGCGTCAGGACAACTAGGGTTAGCGTCAGTACAACTAGGGTTAGCGTCAGGACAACTAGGGTTAGCGTCAGGACAACTAGGGTTGGCGTCAGGACAACTATAGTTGGCGTCAGTACAACTAGGGTAGGCGTCAGGACAACTAGGGTTAGCGTCAGGACAGCTAGGGTTAGCGTCAGGACACCTAGGGTTAGCGTCAGGACAACTAGGGTTAGCGTCAGTACAACTAGGGTTAGCGTCAGGACAACTAGGGTTCGCGTCAGGACAACTAGGGTTAGCGTCAGGACAACTAGGGTTAGCGTCAGGACATGTAGGGTTAGCATCAGGACAACTAGAGTTAGCGTCAGGACAAGTAGGGTTAGCGTCAGGACAACTAGGGTTAGCGTCAGGACAACTAGGGTTAGCGTCAGGACAAGTAGGGTTAGCATCAGGACAACTAGGGTAAGCGTCAGGACAACTAGGGTTAGCGTCAGGACAACTAGGGTTAGCATCAGGACAACTAGGGTTAGCGTCAGGACAACTAGGGTTAGCGTCAGGTCAACTAGGGTTAGCGTCAGGACAGCTAGGGTTAGCGTCAGGACACCTAGGGTTAGCGTCAGGACAACTAGGGTTAGCGTCAGTACAACTAGGGTTAGCGTCAGGACAACTAGGGTTAGCGTCAGGACAACTAGGGTTAGCGTCAGGACAACTAGGGTTGGCTTCAGGACAACTAGGGTTCGCGTCAGGACTACTAGGGTTAGCGTCAGGACAACTAGGGTTAGCGTCAGGACAACTAGGGTTGGCTTCAGGACAACTAGGGTTAGCGTCAGGACAACTAGGGTTAGCGTCAGGACAACTAGGGTTGGCGTCAGGACAACTAGAGTTGGCGTCAGGAAAACTAGGGTTAGCGTCAGGAAAACTAGGGTTAGCGTCAGGACAACTAGGGTTAGCGTCAGTACAACTAGGGTTAGCGTCAGGACAACTAGGGTTAGCGTCAGGACAACTAGGGTTGGCGTCAGGACAACTATAGTTGGCGTCAGTACAACTAGGGTAGGCGTCAGGACAACTAGGGTTAGCGTCAGGACAACTAGGGTTCGCGTCAGGACAACTAGGGTTAGCGTCAGGACAACTAGGGTTAGCGTAAGGACAAGTAGGGTTAGCGTCAGGACAACTAGGGTTAGCGTCAGGACAACTAGGTTTAGCGTCAGGACAACTAGGGTTAGCGTCAGGACAAGTAGGGTTAGCGTCAGGACAACTAGGGTTAGCGTCAGGACATCTAGGGTTAGCGTCAGGACAAGTAGGATTAGCGTCAGGACAACTAGGGTTAGCGTCAGGACAACTAGGGTTAGCGTCAGGACAACTAGGGTTAGCGTCAGGACAACTAGGGTTAGCGTCAGGACAACTAGGGTTAGCGTCAGGACAACTAGGGTTAGCGTCAGGACAACTAGGGTTAGCATGAGGACAACTAGGGTTAGCGTCAGGACAACTAGGGTTAGCGTCAGGTCAACTAGGGTTAGCATCAGGACAGCTAGGGTTAGCGTCAGGACAACTAGGGTTAGCGTCAGGACAACTAGGGTTAGCGTCAGGACAACTAGGGTTAGCGTCAGGAAAACTAGGGTTAGCGTCAGGACAACTAGGGTTAGCGTCAGTACAACTAGGGTTAGCGTCAGGACAACTAGGGTTAGCGTCAGGACAACTAGGGTTGGCTTCAGGACAACTAGGGTTAGCGTCAGGACAACTAGGGTTAGCGTCAGGACAACTAGGGTTGGCGTCAGGACAACTAGGGTTGGCGTCAGGACAACTAGGGTAGGCGTCAGGACAACTAGGGTTAGCGTCAGGACAACTAGGGTTCGCGTCAGGACAACTAGGGTTAGCGTCAGGACAACTAGGGTTAGCGTAAGGACAACTAGGTTTAGCGTCAGGACAACTAGGGTTAGCGTCAGGACAACTAGGGTTAGCGTCAGGTCAACTAGGTTTAGCGTCAGGACAACTAGGGTTAGCGTCAGGACAACTAGGGTTAGCGTCAGGACAACTAGGGTTAGCGTCAGGACAACTAGGGTTAGCGTCAGGCAACTAGAGTTAGCCTCAGGACAACTAGGGTTAGCGTCAGGACAACTAGGGTTAGCGTCAGGACAACTAGGGTTAGCGTCAGGACAACTAGGGTTAGCGTCAGGACAAGTAGGGTTAGCGTCAGGACAAGTAGGGTTAGCGTCAGGACAACTAGGGTTAGCGTCAGGACAACTGGGGTTAGCGTCAGGACAAGTAGGGTTAGCGTCAGGACAACTAGGGTTAGCGTCAGGACAACTCGGGTTAGCGTCAGGACAAGTAGGGTTAGCGTCAGGACAACTAGGGTTGGCGTCAGGACAACTAGGGTTAGCGTCAGGACAACTAGGGTTAGCGTCAGGACAAGTAGGGTTAGCGTCAGGACAACTAGGGTTAGCGTCAGGACAACTAGGGTTAGCGTCAGGACAAGTAGGGTTAGCGTCAGGACAACTAGGGTTAGCGTCAGGACAAGTAGGGTTAGCGTCAGGACAAGTAGGGTTAGCGTCAGGACAACTAGGGTTAGCGTCAGGACAAGTAGGGTTAGCGTCAGGACAACTAGGGTTAGCGTCAGGACAACTAGGGTTAGCGTCAGGACATGTAGGGTTAGCATCAGGACAAGTAGGGTTAGCGTCAGGACAACTAGGTTTAGCGTCAGGACAAGTAGGGTTAGCGTCAGGACAAGTAGGGTTAGCGTCAGGACAACTAGCGTTAGCGTCAGGACAACTAGGGTTAGCGTCAGGTCAACTAGGGTTAGCGTCAGGACAACTAGGGTTAGCGTCAGGACAACTAGGGTTAGCGTCAGGACAACTAGGGTTAGCGTCAGGACAAGTAGGGTTAGCGTCAGGACAACTAGGGTTAGCGTCAGGACAACTAGGGTTAGCGTCAGGACAACTAGGGTTAGCGTCAGGACAACTAGGGTTAGCGTCAGGTCAACTAGGGTTAGCGTCAGGACAGCTAGGGTTAGCGTCAGGACAACTAGGGTTAGCGTCAGGACAACTAGGGTTAGCGTCAGTACAACTAGGGTTAGCGTCAGGACAACTAGGGTTAGCGTCAGGACAACTAGGGTTGGCTTCAGGACAACTAGGGTTCGCGTCAGGACTACTAGGGTTAGCGTCAGGACAACTAGGGTTAGCGTCAGGACAACTAGGGTTGGCTTCAGGACAACTAGGGTTAGCGTCAGGACAACTAGGGTTAGCGTCAGGACAACTAGGGTTGGCGTCAGGACAACTAGAGTTGGCGTCAGGAAAACTAGGGTTAGCGTCAGGACAACTAGGGTTGGCGTCAGGACAACTAGGGTAGGCGTCAGGACAACTAGGGTTAGCGTCAGGACAACTAGGGTTCGCGTCAGGACAACTAGGGTTAGCGTCAGGACAACTAGGGTTAGCGTAAGGACAACTAGGGTTAGCGTCAGGACAACTAGGGTTAGCGTCAGGACAACTAGGGTTAGCGTCAGGACAACTAGGGTTAGAGTCAGGTCAACTAGGTTTAGCGTCAGGACAACTAGGGTTAGCGTCAGGACAACTAGGGTTAGCGTCAGGCAACTAGAGTTAGCCTCAGGACAACTAGGGTTAGCGTCAGGACAACTAGGGTTAGCGTCAGGGCAACTAGGGTTAGCGTCAGGACAACTAGGGTTAGCGTCAGGACAAGTAGGGTTAGCGTCAGGACAACTAGGGTTAGCGTCAGGACAACTGGGGTTAGCGTCAGGACAAGTAGGGTTAGCGTCAGGACAACTAGGGTTAGCGTCAGGACAACTCGGGTTAGCGTCAGGACAAGTAGGGTTAGCGTCAGGACAACTAGGGTTGGCGTCAGGACAACTAGGGTTAGCGTCAGGACAACTAGGGTTAGCGTCAGGACAAGTAGGGTTAGCGTCAGGACAACTAGGGTTAGCGTCAGGACAAGTAGGGTTAGCGTCAGGACAACTAGGGTTAGCGTCAGGACAACTAGGGTTAGCGTCAGGACAACTAGGGTTAGCGTCAGGACAAGTAGGGTTAGCGTCAGGACAACTAGGGTTAGCGTCAGGACAACTAGGGTTAGCCTCAGGACATGTAGGGTTAGCATCAGGACAACTAGAGTTAGCGTCAGGACAAGTAGGGTTAGCGTCAGGACAACTAGGTTTAGCGTCAGGACAAGTAGGGTTAGCGTCAGGACAACTAGGGTAAGCGTCAGGACAACTAGCGTTAGCGTCAGTACAACTAGGGTTAGCGTCAGGTCAACTAGGGTTAGCGTCAGGACAAGTAGGGTTAGCGTCAGGACAACTAGGGTTAGCGTCAGGACAACTAGGGTTAGCGTCAGGACAACTAGGGTTAGCGTCAGGACAACTAGGGTTAGCGTCAGGACAACTAGGGTTAGCGTCAGGACAACTAGGGTTAGCGTCAGGACAACTAGGGTTAGCGTCAGGTCAACTAGGGTTAGCGTCAGGACAGCTAGGGTTAGCGTCAGGACAACTAGGGTTAGCGTCAGGACAACTAGGGTTAGCGTCAGTACAACTAGGGTTAGCGTCAGGACAACTAGGGTTAGCGTCAGGACAACTAGGGTTGGCTTCAGGACAACTAGGGTTCGCGTCAGGACTACTAGGGTTAGCGTCAGGACAACTAGGGTTAGCGTCAGGACAACTAGGGTTGGCTTCAGGACAACTAGGGTTAGCGTCAGGACAACTAGGGTTAGCGTCAGGACAACTAGGGTTAGCGTCAGGACAACTAGGGTTGGCGTCAGGACAACTAGAGTTGGCGTCAGGAAAACTAGGGTTAGCGTCAGGACAACTAGGGTTAGCGTCAGGACAACTAGGGTTAGCGTCAGGACAACTAGGGTTAGCGTCAGGACAACTAGAGTTGGCGTCAGGACAACTAGAGTTGGCGTCAGTACAACTAGGGTAGGCGTCAGGACAACTAGGGTTAGCGTCAGGACAACTAGGGTTCGCGTCAGGACAACTAGGGTTAGCGTAAGGACAAGTAGG
Source organism: Phyllobates terribilis (assembly GCF_046119375.1). Lineage (NCBI taxonomy): Eukaryota > Metazoa > Chordata > Amphibia > Anura > Dendrobatidae > Phyllobates > Phyllobates terribilis. Next base: position 4,049,780 of record NW_027362827.1, on the reverse strand, counting down.
GTTAGCGTCAGGACAACTAGGGTTAGCGTCAGGACAACTAGGGTTAGCGTCAGGACAACTAGGGTTAGCGTCAGGACAACTAGGGTTAGCGTCAGGACAACTAGGGTTAGCTTCAGGACAACTAGGGTTAGCGTCAGGACAACTAATTTTAGCGTCAGGACAACTAGGGTTAGCGTCAGGACAACTACGGTTAGCGTCAGGACAACTAGGGTTAGCGTCAGGCAACTAGAGTTAGCGTCAGGACAACTAGGGTTAGCGTCAGGACAACTAGGGTTAGCGTCAGGACAAGTAGGGTTAGCGTCAGGACAACTAGGGTTAGCGTCAGGACAACTAGGGTTAGCGTCAGGACAACTAGGGTTATCGTCAGGACAATTAGGGTTAGCATCAGGACAACTAGGGTTAGCGTCAGGACAACTAGGGTTAGCGTCAGGACAACTAGGGTTAGCGTCAGGATAACTAGGGTTAGCGTCAGGACAACTAGGGTTAGCGTCAGTACAACTAGGGTTAGCGTCAGTACAACTAGGGTTAGCGTCAGGACAACTAGGGTTAGCGTCAGGACAACTAGGGTTAGCGTCAGGACAACTAGGGTTAGCGTCAGGACAACTAGGGTTAGCGTCAGGACAACTAGGGTTAGCGTCAGGACAACTAGGTTTGGCTTCAGGACAACTAGGGTTAGCGTCAGGACAACTAGGGTTAGCGTCAGGACAACTAGGGTTGGCGTCAGGACAACTAGAGTTGGCGTCAGGACAACTAGGGTAGGCGTCAGGACAACTAGGGTTGGCGTCAGGACAACTAGGGTTCGCGTCAGGACTACTAGGGTTAGCGTAAGGACAACTAGGGTTAGCGTCAGGACAACTAGGGTTAGCGTCAGGACAACTAGGGTTAGCGTCAGGACAACTAGGGTTAGCGTCAGGACAACTAGGGTTAGCGTCAGGACAACAAGGGTTAGCGTCAGGACAACAAGGGTTAGCGTCAGGACAACTAGGGTTAGCGTCAGGCAACTAGAGTTAGCGTCAGGACAACTAGGGTTAGCGTCAGGACAACTAGGGTTAGCGTCAGGACAACTAGGGTTAGCGTCAGGACAAGTAGGGTTAGCGTCAGGACAACTAGGGTTAGCGTCAGGACAACTAGGGTTAGCGTCAGGACAACTAGGGTTAGCGTCAGGACAAGTAGGGTTAGCGTCAGGACAACTAGGGTTAGCGTCAGGACAACTAGAGTTAGCGTCAGGACAAGTAGGGTTAGCGTCAGGACAACTAGGGTTGGCGTCAGGACAACTAGGGTTAGCGTCAGGACAACTAGGGTTAGCGTCAGGACAACTAGGGTTAGCGTCAGGACAACTAGGGTTAGCGTCAGGACAACTAGGGTTAGCGTCAGGACAAGTAGGGTTAGCGTCAGGACAACTAGGGTTAGCGTCAGGACATCTAGGGTTAGCGTCAGGACAAGTAGGGTTAGCGTCAGGACAAGTAGGGTTAGCGTCAGGACAACTAGGGTTAGCGTCAGGACAACTAGGGTTAGCGTCAGGACAACTAGGGTTAGCGTCAGGACAACTAGGGTTAGCGTCAGGACAACTAGGGTTAGCGTCAGGACAACTAGGGTTAGCATCAGGACAACTAGGGTTAGCGTCAGGACAACTAGGGTTAGCGTCAGGTCAACTAGGGTTAGCGTCAGGACAGCTAGGGTTAGCGTCAGGACAACTAGGGTTAGCGTCAGGACAACTAGGGTTAGCGTCAGGACAACTAGGGTTAGCGTCAGGACAACTAGGGTTAGCGTCAGGACAACTAGGGTTGGCTTCAGGACAACTAGGGTTAGCGTCAGGACAACTAGGGTTAGCGTCAGGACAACTAGGGTTGGCGTCAGGACAACTAGAGTTGGCGTCAGGAAAACTAGGGTTAGCGTCAGGACAACTAGGTTAGCGTCAGTACAACTAGGGTTAGCGTCAGGACAACTAGGGTTAGCGTCAGGACAACTAGGGTTAGCGTCAGGACAACTAGGGTTAGCGTCAGGACAACTAGGGTTGGCTTCAGGACAACTAGGGTTAGCATCAGGACAACTAGGGTTAGCGTCAGGACAACTAGGGTTGGCGTCAGGACAACTAGAGTTGGCGTCAGGACAACTAGGGTAGGCGTCAGGACAACTAGGGTTCGCGTCAGGACAACTAGGGTTCGCGTCAGGACTACTATTGTTAGCGTCAGGACAACTAGGGTTAGCGTCAGGACAACTAGGGTTAGCGTCAGGACAACTAGGGTTAGCGTCAGGACAACTAGGGTTAGCGTCAGGACAACTAGGTTTAGCGTCAGGACAACTAGGTTTAGCGTCAGGACAACTAGGGTTAGCGTCAGGACAACTAGGGTTAGCGTCAGGACAACTAGGGTTAGCGTCAGGACAGCTAGGGTTAGCGTCAGGCAACTAGAGTTAGCGTCAGGACAACTAGGGTTAGCGTCAGGACAACTAGGGTTAGCGTCAGGACAACTAGGGTTAGCGTCAGGACAACTAGGGTTAGCGTCAGGACAACTAGGGTTAGCGTCAGGACAACTAGGGTTAGCGTCAGGACAAGTAGGGTTAGCATCAGGACAACTAGGGTTAGCATCAGGACAACTAGAGTTAGCGTCAGGACAAGTAGGGTTAGCGTCAGGACAACTAGGGTTGGCATCAGGACAACTAGGGTTAGCGTCAGGACAACTAGGGTTAGCGTCAGGACAACTAGGGTTAGCGTCAGGACAACTAGGGTTAGCGTCAGGACAAGTAGGGTTAGCGTCAGGACAAGTAGGGTTAGCGTCAGGACAACTAGGGTTAGCGTCAGGACAACTAGGGTTAGCGTCAGGACAACTAGGGTTAGCGTCAGGACAACTAGGGTTAGCGTCAGGACATCTAGGGTTAGCGTCAGGACAAGTAGGGTTAGCGTCAGGACAACTAGGGTTAGCGTCAGGACAACTAGGGTTAGCGTCAGGACAACTAGGGTTAGCGTCAGGTCAACTAGGGTTAGCATCAGGACAACTAGGGTTAGCGTCAGGACAACTAGGGTTAGCGTCAGGACAACTAGGGTTAGCGTCAGGACAACTAGGGTTAGCGTCAGGACAACTAGGGTTGGCTTCAGGACAACTAGGGTTCGCGTCAGGACTACTAGGGTTAGCGTCAGGACAACTAGGGTTAGCGTCAGGACAACTAGGGTTGGCTTCAGGACAACTAGGGTTAGCGTCAGGACAACTAGGGTTAGCGTCAGGACAACTAGGGTTGGCGTCAGGACAACTAGAGTTGGCGTCAGGAAAACTAGGGTTAGCGTCAGGACAAGTAGGGTTAGCGTCAGGACAACTAGGGTTAGCGTCAGGACAACTAGGGTTAGCGTCAGGACATGTAGGGTTAGCGTCAGGACAACTAGGGTTAGCGTCAGGACAACTAGGGTTAGCGTCAGGAGAAGTAGGGTTAGCGTCAGGACATGTAGGGTTAGCGTCAGGACAACTAGGGTTAGCGTCAGGACAACTAGGGTTAGCGTCAGGACAAGTAGGGTTAGCATCAGGATAACTAGGGTTAGCGTCAGGACAACTAGGGTTAGCGTCAGGACAACTAGGGTTAGCGTTAGGACAACTAGGGTTAGCGTCAGGACAACTAGGGTTAGCGTCAGGAAAACTAGGGTTAGCGTCAGGACAACTAGGGTTAGCGTCAGGACAACTAGGGTTAGCGTCAGGACAACTAGGGTTAGCGTCAGGATAACTAGGGTTAGCGTCAGGACAACTAGGGTTAGCGTCAGGACTACTAGGGTTAGAGTCAGGACTGCTAGGGTTAGCGTCAGGACAACTAGGGTTAGCGTCAGGACAACTAGGGTTAGCGTCAGGACAAGTAGGGTTAGCGTCAGGACAACTAGGGTTAGCGTCAGGACAAGTAGGGTTAGTGTCAGGACAACTAGGGTTAGCGTCAGGACAACTAGGGTTAGCGTCAGGACAAGTAGGGTTAGCCTGAGGACAACTAGGGTTAGCGTCAGGACAACTAGGGTTAGCTTCAGGACAAGTAGGGTTAGCGTCAGGACAACTAGGGTTAGCGTCAGGACAACTAGGGTTAGCGTCAGGACAACTAGGGTTAGCATCAGGACAACTAGGTTTAGCGTCAGGTCAACTAGGGTTAGCGTCAGGCAACTAGGGTTAGGGTCAGGACAACTAGGGTTAGCGTCAGGACAACTAGGGTTAGCGTCAGGACAACTAGGGTTAGCGTCAGGACAAGTAGGGTTTGCGTCAGGACAACTAGGGTTAGCGTCAGGACAACTAGGGTTAGCGTCAGGACAAGTAGGGTTAGCGTCAGGCCAACTAGGGTTAGCGTCAGGACAACTAGGGTTAGCGTCAGGACAAGTAGGGTTAGCGTCAGGACAACTAGGGTTAGCGTCAGGACAACTATGGTTAGCGTCAGGACAACTAGGGTTAGCGTCAGTACAACTAGGGTTAGCATCAGGTCAACTAGGGGTAGCATCAGGACAACTAGGGTTATCATCAGGACAACTAGGGTTAGCGTCAGGACAACTAGGGTTAGCGTCAGGACAACTAGGGTTAGCGTCAGGACAAGTAGGGTTAGCGTCAGGACAACTAGGGTTGGCGTCAGGACAACTAGAGTTGGCGTCAGGACAACTAGGGTAGGCGTGAGGACAACTAGGGTTAGCGTCAGGACAACTAGGGTTAGCGTCAGGACAAGTAGGGTTAGCATCAGGATAACTAGGGTTAGCGTCAGGACAACTAGGGTTAGCGTCAGGACAACTAGGGTTAGCGTTAGGACAACTAGGGTTAGCGTCAGGACAACTAGGGTTAGCGTCAGGACAACTAGGGTTAGCGTCAGGACAACTAGGTTTAGCGTCAGGACAACTAGGGTTAGCGTCAGGACAACTAGGGTTAGCGTCAGGACAACTAGGGTTAGCGTCAGGCAACTAGAGTTAGCGTCAGGACAACTAGGGTTAGCGTCAGGACAACTAGGGTTAGCGTCAGGACAAGTAGGGTTAGCGTCAGGACAACTAGGGTTAGCGTCAGGACAACTAGGGTTAGCGTCAGGACAACTAGGGTTAGCGTCAGGACAAGTAGGGTTAGCGTCAGGACAACTAGGGTTAGCGTCAGGACAACTAGGGTTAGCGTCAGGACAACTAGGGTTAGCGTCAGGACAAGTAGGGTTAGCGTCAGGACAAGTAGGGTTAGCGTCAGGACAACTAGGGTTAGCGTCAGGACAAGTAGGGTTAGCGTCAGGACAACTAGGGTTGGCGTAAGGACAACTAGGGTTAGCGTCAGGACAACTAGGGTTAGCGTCAGGACAACTAGGATTAGCGTCAGGACAACTAGGGTTATCGTCAGGACAAGTAGGGTTAGCGTCAGGACAACTAGGGTTAGCGTCAGGACAAGTAGGGTTAGCGTCAGGACAACTAGGGTTAGCGTCAGGACAAGTAGGGTTAGCGTCAGGACAACTAGGGTTAGCTTCAGGACAAGTAGGGTTAGCGTCAGGACAACTAGGGTTAGCGTCAGGACATGTAGGGTTAGCGTCAGGACAACTAGGGTTAGCGTCAGGACAACTAGGGTTAGCGTCAGGACAAGTAGGGTTAGCGTCAGGACAACTAGGGTTAGCGTCAGGACAACTAGGGTTAGCGTCAGGACAACTAGGGTTAGCATCAGGACAACTAGGGTTAGCATCAGGACAACTAGGGTTAGCGTCAGGACAACTAGAGTTAGCGTCAGGACAACTAGGGTTAGCATCAGGACAACTAGGGTTAGCGTCAGGACAACTAGGGTTAGCGTCAGGACAAGTAGGGTTAGCGTCAGGACAAGTAGGGTTAACGTCAGGACAACTAGGGTTAGCGTCAGGACAACTAGGGTTAGCGTCAGGACAACTAGGGTTAGCGTCAGGACAAGTAGGGTTAGCGTCAGGACAACTAGGGTTAGCGTCAGGACAACTAGGGTTAGCGTCAGGACAAGTAGGGTTAGCGTCAGGACAAGTAGGGTTAGCGTCAGGACAACTAGGGTTAGCGTCAGGACATCTAGGGTTAGCGTCAGGACAAGTAGGGTTAGCGTCAGGACAACTATTGTTAGCGTCAGGACAACTAGTGTTAGCGTCAGGACAAGTAGGGTTAGCGTCAGGACAACTAGGGTTAGCGTCAGGACAACTAGGGTTAGCATCAGGACAACTAGGGTTAGCGTCAGTTCAACTAGGGTTAGCGTCAGGACAACTAGGGTTAGCGTCAGGACAACTAGGGTTAGCGTCAGGAAAACTAGGGTTAGCGTCAGGACAACTAGGGTTAGCGTCAGTACAACTAGGGTTAGCGTCAGGACAACTAGGGTTAGCGTCAGGACAACTAGGGTTAGCGTCAGGACAACTAGGGTTGGCTTCAGGACAACTAGGGTTAGCGTCAGGACAACTAGGGTTAGCGTCAGGACAACTAGGGTTGGCGTCAGGAGAACTAGGGTAGGCGTCAGGACAACTAGGGTTAGCGTCAGGACAACTAGGGTTCGCGTCAGGACAACTAGGGTTAGCGTCAGGACAACTAGAGTTAGTGTAAGGACAACTAGGGTTAGCGTCAGGACAACTAGGGTTAGCGTCAGGACAACTAGGTTTAGCGTCAGGACAACTAGGGTTAGCGTCAGGACAACTAGGGTTAGCGTCAGGACAACTAGGGTTAGCGTCAGGACAACTAGGGTTAGCGTCAGGCAACTAGAGTTAGCGTCAGGACAACTAGGGTTAGCGTCAGGACAACTAGGGTTAGCGTCAGGACAAGTAGGGTTAGCGTCAGGACAAGTAGGGTTAGCGTCAGGACAACTAGGGTTAGCGTCAGGACAACTAGGGTTAGCGTCAGGACAAGTAGGGTTAGCGTCAGGACAACTAGGGTTAGCGTCAGGACAACTAGGGTTAGCGTCAGGACAACTAGGGTTAGCGTCAGTACAAGTAAGGTTTGCGTCAGGACAACTATGGTTAGCGTCAGGACAACTAGGGTTAGCGTCAGGACAAGTAGGGTTAGCCTCAGGACAACTAGGGTTAGCGTCAGGACAACTAGGGTTAGCGTCAGGACAAGTAGGGTTAGCGTCAGGACAACTAGGGTTAGCGTCAGGACAAGTAGGGTTAGCATCAGGACAACTAGGGTTAGCGTCAGGACAACTAAGGTTAGCGTCAGGATAACTAGGGTTAGCGTCAGGACAACTAGGGTTAGCGTTAGGACAAGTAGGGTTAGCGTCAGGACAACTAGGGTTGGCGTCAGGACAACTAAAGTTAGCGTCAGGACAACTAGGGTTAGCGTCAGGACAACTAGGGTTAGCGTCAGGACAACTAGGGTTATCGTCAGGACAAGTAGGGTTAGCGTCAGGACAACTAGGGTTAGCGTCAGGACAAGTACGGTTAGCGTCAGGACAAGTAGGGTTAGCGTCAGGACAACTAGGGTTAGCGTCAGTACAACTAGGGTTAGCGTCAGGACAACTAGGGTTAGCGTCAGGACAACTAGGGTTGGCTTCAGGACAACTAGGGTTAGCGTCAGGAAAACTAGGGTTAGCGTCAGGACAACTAGGGTTGGTGTCAGGACAACTAGGGTTGGCGTCAGGAGAACTAGGGATAGCGTCAGGACAACTAGGGTTAGCGTCAGGACAACTAGGGTTCGCGTCAGGACAACTAGGGTTAGCGTAAGGACAACTAGGGTTAGCGTCAGGACAACTAGGGTTAGCGTCAGGACAACTAGGGTTAGCGTCAGGACAACTAGGTTTAGCGTCAGGACAACTAGGGTTAGCGTCAGGACAACTAGGGTTAGCGTCAGGACAACTAGGGTTAGCGTCAGGCAACTAGAGTTAGCGTCAGGACAACTAGGGTTAGCTTCAGGACAACTAGGGTTAGCGTCAGGACAACTAGGGTTAGCGTCAGGACAAGTAGGGTTAGCGTCAGGACAACTTGGGTTAGCGTCAGGACAAGTAGGGTTGGCGTCAGGACAACTAGCTTTGGCGTCAGGACAACTAGGGTTAGCGTCAGGACAACTAGGGTTAGCGTCAGGACAACTAGGGTTAGCGTCAGGACAACTAGGGTTAGCGTCAGGACAACTAGGGTTAGCGTCAGGACAACTAGGGTTAGCGTCAGGACAAGTAGGGTTAGAGTCAGGACAACTAGGGTTAGCGTCAGGACAAGTAGGGTTAGCGTCAGGACAACTAGGGTTAGCGTCAGGACAAGTAGGGTTAGAGTCAGGACAACTAGGGTTCGCGTCAGGACAACTAGGGTTCGCGTCAGGACAACTAGGGTTAGCGTAAGGACAACTAGGGTTAGCGTCAGGACAACTAGGGTTAGCGTCAGGACAACTAGGGTTAGCGTCAGGACAACTAGGTTTAGCGTCAGGACAACTAGGGTTAGCGTCGGGACAACTAGGGTTAGCGTCAGGACAACTAGGGTTAGCGTCAGGCAACTAGAGTTAGCGTCAGGACAACTAGGGTTAGCGTCAGGACAACTAGGGTTAGCGTCAGGACAACTAGGGTTAGCGTCAGGACAACTAGGGTTAGCGTCAGGACAAGTAGGGTTAGCGTCAGGACAACTAGGGTTAGCGTCAGGACAAGTAGGGTTGGCGTCAGGACAACTAGCTTTGGCGTCAGGACAACTAGGGTTAGCGTCAGGACAACTAGGGTTAGCGTCAGGACAACTAGGGTTAGCGTCAGGACAACTAGGGTTAGCGTCAGGACAACTAGGGTTAGCGTCAGGACAACTAGGGTTAGCGTCAGGACAAGTAGGGTTAGAGTCAGGACAACTAGGGTTAGCGTCAGGACAAGTAGGGTTAGCGTCAGGACAACTAGGGTTAGCGTCAGGACAAGTAGGGTTAGCGTCAGGACAACTAGGGTTAGCGTCAGGACAAGTAGGGTTAGCGTCAGGACAACTAGGGTTAGCGTCAGGACAACTAGGGTTAGCGTCAGGACATGTAGGGTTAGCGTCAGGACAACTAGGGTTAGCGTCAGGACAACTAGGGTTAGCGTCAGGACAAGTAGGGTTAGCGTCAGGACAACTAGGGTTAGCGTCAGGACAACTAGGGTTAGCGTCAGGACAACTAGGGTTAGCGTCAGGATAACTAGGGTTAGCGTCAGGACAACTAGGGTTAGCGTCAGGACTACTAGGGTTAGAGTCAGGACTACTAGGGTTAGCGTCAGGACAACTAGGGTTAGCGTCAGGACAACTAGGGTTAGCGTCAGGACAAGTAGGGTTAGCGTCAGGACAACTAGGGTTAGCGTCAGGACAACTAGGGTTAGCGTCAGGACAACTAGGGTTAGCGTCAGGACAACTAGGGTTAGCGTCAGGACAAGTAGGGTTAACGTCAGGACAACTAGGGTTAGCGTCAGGACAACTAGGGTTAGCGTCAGGACAACTAGGGTTAGCGTCAGGACAAGTAGGGTTAGCGTCAGGACAACTAGGGTTAGCGTCAGGACAACTAGGGTTAGCGTCAGGACAAGTAGGGTTAGCGTCAGGACAAGTAGGGTTAGCGTCAGGACAACTAGGGTTAGCGTCAGGACATCTAGGGTTAGCGTCAGGACAAGTAGGGTTAGCGTCAGGACAACTATTGTTAGCGTCAGGACAACTAGTGTTAGCGTCAGGACAAGTAGGGTTAGCGTCAGGACAACTAGGGTTAGCGTCAGGACAACTAGGGTTAGCATCAGGACAACTAGGGTTAGCGTCAGTTCAACTAGGGTTAGCGTCAGGACAACTAGGGTTAGCGTCAGGACAACTAGGGTTAGCGTCAGGAAAACTAGGGTTAGCGTCAGGAAAACTAGGGTTAGCGTCAGTACAACTAGGGTTAGCGTCAGGACAACTAGGGTTAGCGTCAGGACAACTAGGGTTAGCGTCAGGACAACTAGGGTTAGCGTCAGGACAACTAGGGTTGGCGTCAGGACAACTAGGGTTAGCGTCAGGACAACTAGGGTTAGCGTCAGGACAACTAGGGTTGGCGTCAGGAGAACTAGGGTAGGCGTCAGGACAACTAGGGTTAGCGTCAGGACAACTAGGGTTCGCGTCAGGACAACTAGGGTTAGCGTCAGGACAACTAGAGTTAGTGTAAGGACAACTAGGGTTAGCGTCAGGACAACTAGGGTTAGCGTCAGGACAACTAGGTTTAGCGTCAGGACAACTAGGGTTAGCGTCAGGACAACTAGGGTTAGCGTCAGGACAACTAGGGTTAGCTTCAGGACAACTAGGGTTAGCGTCAGGCAACTAGAGTTAGCGTCAGGACAACTAGGGTTAGCGTCAGGACAACTAGGGTAAGCGTCAGGACAACTAGGGTTAGCGTCAGGACAAGTAGGGTTAGCGTCAGGACAACTAGGGTTAGCGTCAGGACAACTAGGGTTAGCATCAGGACAACTAGGGTTAGCGTCAGGACAAGTAGGGTTAGCGTCAGGACAACTAGGGTTAGCGTCAGGACAACTAGGGTTAGCGTCAGGACAACTAGGGTTAGCGTCAGTACAAGTAAGGTTTGCATCAGGACAACTATGGTTAGCGTCAGGACAACTAGGGTTAGCGTCAGGACAAGTAGGGTTAGCCTCAGGACAACTAGGGTTAGCGTCAGGACAACTAGGGTTAGCGTCAGGACAACTAGGGTTAGCGTCAGGACAACTAGGGTTAGCGTCAGGACATGTAGGGTTAGCGTCAGGACAACTAGGGTTAGCGTCAGGACAACTAGGGTTAGCGTCAGGACAAGTAGGGTTAGCGTCAGGACAACTAGGGTTAGCGTCAGGACAACTAGGGTTAGCGTCAGGATAACTAGGGTTAGCGTCAGGACAACTAGGGTTAGCGTCAGGACTACTAGGGTTAGAGTCAGGACTACTAGGGTTAGCGTCAGGACAACTAGGGTTAGCGTCAGGACAACTAGGGTTAGCGTCAGGACAAGTAGGGTTAGCGTCAGGACAACTAGGGTTAGCGTCAGGACAAGTAGGGTTAGTGTCAGGACAACTAGGGTTAGCGTCAGGACAACTAGGGTTAGCGTCAGGACAAGTAGGGTTAGCCTGAGGACAACTAGGGTTAGCGTCAGGACAACTAGGGTTAGCTTCAGGACAAGTAGGGTTAGCGTCAGGACAACTAGGGTTAGCGTCAGGACAACTAGGGTTAGCGTCAGGACAACTAGGGTTAGCATCAGGACAACTAGGTTTAGCGTCAGGTCAACTAGGGTTAGCGTCAGGCAACTAGGGTTAGGGTCAGGACAACTAGGGTTAGCGTCAGGACAACTAGGGTTTGCGTCAGGACAACTAGGGTTAGCGTCAGGACAAGTAGGGTTTGCGTCAGGACAACTAGGGTTAGCGTCAGGACAACTAGGGTTAGCGTCAGGACAAGTAGGGTTAGCGTCAGGCCAACTAGGGTTAGCGTCAGGACAACTAGGGTTAGCGTCAGGACAAGTAGGGTTAGCGTCAGGACAACTAGGGTTAGCGTCAGGACAACTATGGTTAGCGTCAGGACAACTAGGGTTAGCGTCAGTACAACTAGGGTTAGCATCAGGTCAACTAGGGGTAGCATCAGGACAACTAGGGTTATCATCAGGACAACTAGGGTTAGCGTCAGGACAACTAGGGTTAGCGTCAGGACAGCTAGGGTTAGCGTCAGGACAAGTAGGGTTAGCGTCAGGACAACTAGGGTTGGCGTCAGGACAACTAGAGTTGGCGTCAGGACAACTAGGGTAGGCGTGAGGACAACTAGGGTTAGCGTCAGGACAACTAGGGTTAGCGTCAGGACAACTAGGGTTCGCGTCAGGACAACTAGGGTTAGCGTCAGGACAACTAGGGTTAGCGTAAGGACAACTAGGGTTAGCGTCAGGACAACTAGGGTTAGCGTCAGGACAACTAGGGTTAGCTTCAGGACAACTAGGGTTAGCGTCAGGACAACTAGGTTTAGCGTCAGGACAACTAGGGTTAGCGTCAGGACAACTAGGGTTAGCGTCAGGACAACTAGGGTTAGCGTCAGGCAACTAGAGTTAGCGTCAGGACAACTAGGGTTAGCGTCAGGACAGCTAGGGTTAGCGTCAGGACAACTAGGGTTAGCGTCAGGACAAGTAGGGTTAGCGTCAGGACAACTAGGGTTAGCATCAGGACAACTAGGGTTAGCGTCAGGACAACTAGGGTTAGCGTCAGGACAAGTAGGGTTAGCGTCAGGACAACTAGGGTTAGCGTCAGGACAACTAGGGTTAGCGTCAGGACAAGTAGGGTTAGCGTCAGGACAACTAGGGTTGGCGTCAGGACAACTAAAGTTAGCGTCAGGACAAGTAGGGTTAGCGTCAGGACAACTATTGTTAGCATCAGGACAACTAGGGTTAGCGTCAGGACAAGTAGGGTTAGCGTCAGGACAACTAGGGTTAGCGTCAGGACAACTAGGGTTAGCATCAGGACAACTAGGGTTAGCGTCAGGACAACTAGGGTTAGCGTCAGGTCAACTAGGGTTAGCGTCAGGACAACTAGGGTTAGCGTCAGGACAACTAGGGTTAGCGTCAGGAAAACTAGGGTTAGCGTCAGGACAACTAGGGTTAGCGTCAGTACAACTAGGGTTAGCGTCAGGACAACTAGGGTTAGCGTCAGGACAACTAGGGTTAGCGTCAGGACAACTAGGGTTGGCTTCAGGACAACTAGGGTTAGCGTCAGGACAACTACGGTTAGCGTCAGGACAACTAGGGTTGGCGTCAGGACAACTAGGGTTGGCGTCAGGAGAACTAGGGTAGGCGTCAGGACAACTAGGGTTAGCGTCAGGACAACTAGGGTTCGCGTCAGGACAACTAGGGTTAGCGTCAGGACAACTAGGTTTAGCGTCAGGACAACTAGGGTTAGCGTCAGGACAACTAGGGTTAGCGTCAGGACAACTAGGGTTAGCGTCAGGACATGTAGGGTTAGCGTCAGGACAACTAGGGTTAGCGTCAGGACAACTAGGGTTAGCGTCAGGACAAGTAGGGTTAGCGTCAGGACAACTAGGGTTAGCGTCAGGACAACTAGGGTTAGCGTCAGGACAAGTAGGGTTCGCGTCAGGACAACTAGGGTTAGCGTCAGGACAACTAGGGTTAGCGTAAGTACAACTAGGGTTAGCGTCAGGACAACTAGGGTTAGCGTCAGGACAACTAGGGTTAGCGTCAGGACAACTAGGGTTAGCGTCAGGACAACTAGGGTTAGCGTCAGGACATGTAGGGTTAGCGTCAGGACATCTAGGGTTAGCGTCAGGACAACTAGGGTTAGCGTCAGGACAACTAGGGTTAGAGTCAGGACAAGTAGGGTTAGCGTCAGGACAACTAGGGTTAGCGTCAGGACAACTAGGGTTAGCGTCAGGACAAGTAGGGTTAGCGTCAGGACAAGTAGGGTTAGCGTCAGGACAACTAGGGTTGGCGTCAGGACAACTAGGGTTAGCGTCAGGACAACTAGGGTTAGCGTCAGGACAAGTAGGGTTAGCGTCAGGACAACTAGGTTTAGCGTCAAGAGTAGTAGGGTTAGCGTCAGGACAACTAGGGTTAGCGTCAGGACAAGTAGGGTTAGCGTCAGGACAACTAGGGTTAGCGTCAGGATAACTAGGGTTAGTGTCAGGACAACTAGGGTTAGCGTCAGGACTACTAGGGTTAGAGTCAGGACTACTAGGGTAAGCGTCAGGTCAACTAGGGTTAGCGTCAGGACAACTAGGGTTATCGTCAGGACAAGTAGGGTTAGCGTCAGGACAACTAGGGTTAGCGTCAGGACAACTAGGGTTAGCATCAGGACAAGTAGGGTTAGCGTCAGGACAACTAGGGTTAGCGTCAGGACAACTAGGGTTAGCGTCAGGACAACTAGGGTTAGCGTCAGGACAACTAGGGTTATCGTCAGGACAAGTAGGGTTAGCGTCAGGACAACTAGGGTTAGCGTCAGGACAAGTAGGGTTAGTGTCAGGACAACTAGGGTTAGCGTCAGGACAAGTAGGGTTAGCTTCAGGACAACTAGGGTTAGCGTCAGGACATCTAGGGTTAGCGTCAGGACAAGTAGGGTTAGCGTCAGGACAACTATTGTTAGCATCAGGACAACTAGGGTTAGCGTCAGGACAAGTAGGGTTAGCGTCAGGACAACTAGGGTTAACGTCAGGACAACTAGGGTTAGCATCAGGACAACTAGGGTTAGCGTCAGGACAACTAGGGTTAGCGTCAGGTCAACTAGGGTTAGCGTCAGGACAACTAGGGTTAGCGTCAGGAAAACTAGGGTTAGCGTCAGGACAACTAGGGTTAGCGTCAGTACAACTAGGGTTAGCGTCAGGACAACTAGGGTTAGCGTCAGGACAACTAGGGTTAGCGTCAGGACAACTAGGGTTGGCTTCAGGACAACTAGGGTTAGCGTCAGGACAACTACGGTTAGCGTCAGGACAACTAGGGTTGGCGTCAGGACAACTAGGGTTGGCGTCAGGAGAACTAGGGTAGGCGTCAGGACAACTAGGGTTAGCGTCAGGACAACTAGGGTTCGCGTCAGGACAACTAGGGTTAGCGTCAGGACAACTAGGGTTAGCGTAAGGACAACTAGGGTTAGCGTCAGGACAACTAGGGTTAGCGTCAGGACAACTAGGGTTAGCGTCAGGACAACTAGGATTAGCGTCAGGACAACTAGGGTTAGCGTCAGGACAACTAGGTTTAGCGTCAGGACAACTAGGGTTAGCGTCAGGACAACTAGGGTTAGCGTCAGGACAACTAGGGTTAGCGTCAGGCAACTAGAGTTAGCGTCAGGACAACTAGGGTTAGCGTCAGGACAACTAGGGTTAGCGTCAGGACAACTAGGGTTAGCGTCAGGACAAGTAGGGTTAGCGTCAGGACAAGTAGGGTTAGCGTCAGGACAACTAGGGTTGGCGTCAGGACAACTAGGGTTAGCGTCAGGACAACTAGGGTTAGCGTCAGGACAAGTAGGGTTAGCGTCAGGACAACTAGGGTTAGCGTCAAGAGAAGTAGGGTTAGCGTCAGGACAACTAGGGTTAGCGTCAGGACAAGTAGGGTTAGCGTCAGGACAACTAGGGTTAGCGTCAGGATAACTAGGGTTAGTGTCAGGACAACTAGGGTTAGCGTCAGGACTACTAGGGTTAGAGTCAGGACTACTAGGGTTAGCGTCAGGTCAACTAGGGTTAGCGTCAGGACAACTAGGGTTATCGTCAGGACAAGTAGGGTTAGCGTCAGGACAACTAGGGTTAGCGTCAGGACAAGTAGGGTTAGTGTCAGGACAACTAGGGTTAGCGTCAGGACAAGTAGGGTTAGCTTCAGGACAACTAGGGTTAGCGTCAGGACATCTAGGGTTAGCGTCAGGACAAGTAGGGTTAGCGTCAGGACAACTATTGTTAGCATCAGGACAACTAGGGTTAGCGTCAGGACAAGTAGGGTTAGCGTCAGGACAACTAGGGTTAACGTCAGGACAACTAGGGTTAGCATCAGGACAACTAGGGTTAGCGTCAGGACAACTAGGGTTAGCGTCAGGTCAACTAGGGTTAGCGTCAGGACAACTAGGGTTAGCGTCAGGAAAACTAGGGTTAGCGTCAGGACAACTAGGGTTAGCGTCAGTACAACTAGGGTTAGCGTCAGGACAACTAGGGTTAGCGTCAGGACAACTAGGGTTAGCGTCAGGACAACTAGGGTTAGCGTCAGGACAACTAGGGTTGGCTTCAGGACAACTACGGTTAGCGTCAGGACAACTAGGGTTGGCGTCAGGACAACTAGGGTTGGCGTCAGGAGAACTAGGGTAGGCGTCAGGACAACTAGGGTTAGCGTCAGGACAACTAGGGTTCGCGTCAGGACAACTAGGGTTAGCGTCAGGACAACTAGGGTTAGCGTAAGGACAACTAGGGTTAGCGTCAGGACAACTAGGGTTAGCGTCAGGACAACTAGGGTTAGCGTCAGGACAACTAGGATTAGCGTCAGGACAACTAGGGTTAGCGTCAGGACAACTAGGTTTAGCGTCAGGACAACTAGGGTTAGCGTCAGGACAACTAGGGTTAGCGTCAGGACAACTAGGGTTAGCGTCAGGCAACTAGAGTTAGCGTCAGGACAACTAGGGTTAGCGTCAGGACAACTAGGGTTAGCGTCAGGACAAGTAGGGTTAGCGTCAGGACAAGTAGGGTTAGCGTCAGGACAACTAGGGTTGGCGTCAGGACAACTAGGGTTAGCGTCAGGACAACTAGGGTTAGCGTCAGGACAAGTAGGGTTAGCGTCAGGACAACTAGGGTTAGCGTCAAGAGAAGTAGGGTTAGCGTCAGGACAACTAGGGTTAGCGTCAGGACAAGTAGGGTTAGCGTCAGGACAACTAGGGTTAGCGTCAGGATAACTAGGGTTAGTGTCAGGACAACTAGGGTTAGCGTCAGGACTACTAGGGTTAGCGTCAGGACAACTAGGGTTAGCGTCAGGACAACTAGGGTTAGCGTCAGGACAAGTAGGGTTAGCGTCAGGACAACTAGGGTTAGCGTCAGGACAAGTAGGGTTAGCGTCAGGACAACTAGGGTTAGCGTCAGGACAACTAGGGTTAGCGTCAGGACAAGAAGGGTTAGCCTCAGGACAACTAGGGTTAGCGTCAGGACAACTAGGGTTAGCTTCAGGACAAGTAGGGTTAGCGTCAGGACAACTAGGGTTAGCGTCAGGACAACTAGGGTTAGCATCAGGACAACTAGGGTTAGCATCAGGACAACTAGGTTTAGCGTCAGGTCAACTAGGGTTAGCGTCAGGCAACTAGGGTTAGCGTCAGGACAACTAGGGTTAGCGTCAGGACAACTAGGGTTAGCGTCAGGACAACTAGGGTTAGCGTCAGGACAAGTAGGGTTTGCGTCAGGACAACTAGGGTTAGCGTCAGGACAACTAGGGTTAGCGTCAGGACAAGTAGGGTTAGCGTCAGGACAACTAGGGTTAGCGTCAGGACAACTAGGGTTAGCATCAGGACAAGTAGGGTTAGCGTCAGGACAACTAGGGTTAGCATCAGGACAACTAGGGTTAGCATCAGGACAACTAGGGTTAGCGTCAGGACAAGTAGGGTTAGCGTCAGGACAACTAGGGTTAGCGTCAGGACAACTAGGGTTGGCGTCAGGACAACTAGAGTTGGCATCAGGACAACTAGGGTAGGCGAGAGGACAACTAGGGTTAGCGTCAGGACAACTAGGGTTCGCGTCAGGACAACTAGGGTTAGCGTCAGGACAACTAGGGTTAGCGTAAGGACAACTAGGGTTAGCGTCAGGACAACTAGGGTTAGCGTCAGGACAACTAGGGTTAGCTTCAGGACAACTAGGGTTAGCGTCAGGACAACTATGTTTAGCGTCAGGACAACTAGGGTTAGCGTCAGGACAACTAGGGTTAGCGTCAGGACAACTAGGGTTAGCGTCAGGCAACTAGAGTTAGCGTCAGGACAACTAGGGTTAGCGTCAGGACAGCTAGGGTTAGCGTCAGGACAACTAGGGTTAGCGTCAGGACAAGTAGGGTTAGCGTCAGGACAACTAGGGTTAGCATCAGGACAACTAGGGTTAGCGTCAGGACAACTAGGGTTAGCGTCAGGACAAGTAGGGTTAGCGTCAGGACAACTAGGGTTAGCATCAGGACAACTAGGGTTAGCGTCAGGACAAGTAGGGTTAGCGTCAGGACAACTAGGGTTGGCGTCAGGACAACTAAAGTTAGCGTCAGGACAACTAGGGTTAGCGTCAGGACAACTAGGGTTAGCGTCAGGACAACTAGGGTTATCGTCAGGACAAGTAGGGTTGGCGTCAGGACAACTAGGGTTAGCGTCAGGACAAGTAGGGTTAGCGTCAGGACAACTAGGGTTAGCGTCAGGACAAGTAAGGTTAGCTTCAGGACAACTAGGGTTAGCGTCAGGACATCTAGGGTTAGCGTCAGGACAAGTAGGGTTAGCGTCAGGACAACTATTGTTAGCATCAGGACAACTAGGGTTAGCGTCAGGACAAGTAGGGTTAGCGTCAGGACAACTAGGGTTAGCGTCAGGACAACTAGGGTTAGCGTCAGGACAACTAGGGTTAGCGTCAGGTCAACTAGGGTTAGCGTCAGGGCAACTAGGGTTAGCGTCAGGACAACTAGGGTTAGCGTCAGGAAAACTAGGGTTAGCGTCAGGACAACTAGGGTTAGCGTCAGTACAACTAGGGTTAGCATCAGGACAACTAGGGTTAGCGTCAGGACAACTAGGGTTAGCGTCAGGACAATTAGGGTTGGCTTCAGGACAACTAGGGTTAGCGTCAGGACAACTACGGTTAGCGTCAGGACAACTAGGGTTGGCGTCAGGACAACTAGGGTTGGCGTCAGGAGAACTAGGGTAGGCGTCAGGACAACTAGGGATAGCGTCAGGACAACTAGGGTTCGCGTCAGGACAACTAGGGTTAGCGTCAGGACAACTAGGGTTAGCGTCAGGACAACTAGGGTTAGCGTCAGGACAACTAGGGTTAGCGTCAGGACAACTAGGTTTAGCGTCAGGACAACTAGGGTTAGCGTCAGGACAACTAGGGTTAGCATCAGTCAACTAGAGTTAGCGTCAGGACAACTAGGGTTAGCGTCAGGACAACTAGGGTTAGCGTCAGGACAACTAGGGTTAGCGTCAGGACAACTAGGGGTAGCGTCAGGACAAGTAGGGTTAGCGTCAGGACAACTAGGGTTAGCGTCAGGACAAGTAGGGTTAGCGTCAGGACAACTAGGGTTAGCGTCAGGACAAGTAGGGTTAGCGTCAGGACAACTAGGGTTGGCGTCAGGACAACTAGGGTTAGCGTCAGGACAACTAGGGTTAGCGTCAGGACAACTAGGGTTAGCGTCAGGACAACTAGGGTTATCGTCAGGACAAGTAGGGTTAGCGTCAGGACAACTAGGGTTAGCGTCAGGACAAGTAGGGTTAGCGTCAGGACAACTAGGGTTAGCGTCAGGACAAGTAGGGTTAGCGTCAGGACAACTAGGGTTAGCGTCAGGACAAGTAGGGTTAGCGTCAGGACAACTAGGGTTAGCGTCAGGACAACTAGGGTTAGCGTTAGGACATGTAGGGTTAGCGTCAGGACAACTAGGGTTAGCGTCAGGACAACTAGGGTTAGCGTCAGGACAACTAGGGTTAGCGTCAGGACAAGTAGGGTTAGCGTCAGGACAACTAGGGTTGGCGTCAGGACAACTAAAGTTAGCGTCAGGACAACTAGGGTTAGCGTCAGGACAACTAGGGTTAGCGTCAGGACAACTAGGCTTATCGTCAGGACAAGTAGGGTTAGCGTCAGGACAACTAGGTTTAGCGTCAGGACAAGTAGGGTTAGCGTCAGGACAACTAGGGTTAGCTTCAGGACAACTAGGGTTAGCGTCAGGACATCTAGGGTTAGCGTCAGGACAAGTAGGGTTAGCGTCAGGACAACTATTGTTAGCATCAGGACAACTAGGGTTAGCGTCAGGACAAGTAGGGTTAGCGTCAGGACATCTAGGGTTAGCGTCAGGACAAGTAGGGTTCGCGTCAGGACAACTATTGTTAGCATCAGGACAACTAGGGTTAGCGTCAGGACAAGTAGGGTTAGCGTCAGGACAACTAGGGTTAGCGTCAGGACAACTAGGGTTAGCATCAGGACAACTAGGGTTAGCGTCAGGACAACTAGGGTTAGGGTCAGGTCAACTAGGGTTAGCGTCAGGACAACTAGGGTTAGCGTCAGGACAACTAGGGTTAGCGTCAGGACAACTAGGGTTAGCGTCAGGAAAACTAGGGTTAGCGTCAGGACAACTAGGGTTAGAGTCAGTACAACTAGGGTTAGCGTCAGGACAACTAGGGTTAGCGTCAGGACAAGTAGGGTTAGCGTCAGGACAACTAGGGTTAGCGTCAGGACAAGTAGGGTTAGCGTCAGGACAACTAGGGTTAGCGTCAGGACAAGTAGGGTTAGCGTCAGGACAACTAGGGTTAGCGTCAGGACAACTAGGGTTAGCGTCAGGACAACTAGGGTTAGCGTCAGGACAACTAGGGTTATCGTCAGGACAAGTAGGGTTAGCGTCAGGACAACTAGGGTTAGCGTCAGGACAAGTAGGGTTAGCGTCAGGACAACTAGGGTTAGCGTCAGGACAAGTAGGGTTAGCGTCAGGACAACTAGGGTTAGCGTCAGGACAAGTAGGGTTAGCGTCAGGACAACTAGGGTTAGCGTCAGGACATGTAGGGTTAGCGTCAGGACAACTAGGGTTAGCGTCAGGACAACTAGGGTTAGCGTCAGGACAACTAGGGTTAGCGTCAGGACAAGTAGGGTTAGCGTCAGGACAACTAGGGTGTTATGCACACGCCCGGGCTAAGCGGCGTGTGCGTGTGATTGGTAATGATTCCACTGGACCGTGCCGGAGAGTGAATGCCTGGAGGGGCGTGACTAGGTATTCACCCGATCCGACCAGGGTCGCACGACGGCATACGACGCCAGTGCACCAAGGAGGAACCGAGCAGAGGGACCAGGTGCTACTCCAGGACAGACCCCGGACACGGCTGTTGACCCACACAGGGGAATACAGGAACAGGCTGGTAGGCTGGCACACAGACTGGTGGGTATAGGCAGGCACGACTGGTATGCAGGCAGGCGGGTATGCAGGCAGGGGGGTAAAGGCAAGCACAGCTAGAGTGCAGACAGGGAGGCACTAGCAGGTAGGAACACAGGCGGGATAGGACCCAGTACACACCGGGACACAGGAACAATACAGGCAAAGGGGTACAGGCAAGCACGGCTAGAGTGCAGACAAGGCTGAGCAGGGAGGACAGGGCTCTGTTCACACGGAACAGACAGGAAGGGAAAGACAGAGCCAGACACCCACAGGGTACTTGCAGTGAAGTAGCGAGTGGACCACAAACTCACAAACGGGAGTACAGAGACAACTGGCAGGAGTTAGGTACGAGTTCAGACTCTGCAGAAAAAGGAAGGGAACGGACATAGAGGCAAAAACAGGTAAAGGATAGGAGAGATTTCAGACTGGAACTGAGTGTACGGAGGAGACCGACACTGCAGCGGGATACAGGAGCGGGTCTGGGAATACTGCCCCCAGAGAGGCGGGACGAACAGGCAAGGAGCGTGTTCAGACAGGACAGACAAGATACAGGAGCGGGTCTAGGTAATCGGCCCCTAGAAGGCAGGAGGAACAGGCTAGGAGCGTGTTCAGACAGGACAGACAAGAGAACACAGAAAGGACTCAGTTCAGACACGGGAACTAATACCGAAAAGCAGGAGACATACAGGACTCAGTTCAGACACGGGAGCTGAAACCGCAAAGCAGGAGAAATACAGGACTCAGTTCAGACACGGGAGCTGATACCGCAAAGCAGAAGACATACAGGACACAGTTCAGACACGGGAGCTGATACCGCAAAGCAGGAGACATGCAGGACTCAGTTCAGACACGGGAACTGATACAAAAAGCAGGAGACATACAGGACACAGTTCAGACACGGGAACTGATACAAAAAGCAGGAGACAAGAGACGGGACCTGGCACCTTCAGAGTGCAAGCACACACTGAAGGAAACACTATGCTCAGGCAGGGATAGAAGGGAGCTGCTGAGCTATATACCAAGTGACAGACAGCAATAGGCTGAGGACGCACAAGGGGTGTGACCCACAGCAGGTACAAAAGGCAGGAAGTGATCGGGCGCCGCCCTTAAGCAGCAGAAACAGACACAAACAGACAGCATGGATTGAAGCCAGAGAGACATTCTGGACAGGAGATCAAGTGCGCCCTCTTGCACAGTGGGAGATGGACCACCATGCAAGGACGCCGCCAGGTATGTTACAGTACCTCCCCCCTTACGCCCCCTCTTCTTCAGGCCTGCCAGAATCTTCTGCAGGGAATTCGAGGACCAGTCGTTCACTGGGTTGGAGGGGGACAGAGACTTAAGGGTAATCTCTGCTTCGAGGTACATCTTGTCAAGCTCACAGGAAGAAATAGACGGGTTATCAGGTACATAATGAGGAAAAGTCACTGTCTCTTTGTTATCTGGTGGTATCCCGGAGGATTCAGGAAACAACTGGAGGTCCTCCGCCGGGTCAGAAGAGTGCAGAGGCTCAGAGAAAACAACTGCTTCTGAGTACACTAGGTCGGACTCACTGGAGGAAGCAGGCGAGGTATCGGGTACCGAGTATAGGAAAGTCTCTGTCCATTCATCACCAGGTGGCACCCCGAAGGGTTCTGGAGACAGCTGGCGGTTCTCCGCCTGGTCAGAGGGGTGTAGAGACTCATGGGTAACCTCTGCTTCAGAGTACACTAGGTCGGACTCACTGGACGAAGCAAGCGAGGTATCAGATCCAGGATATAGGAAAGTCTCTGTCCATTCACCACCAGGTGGCACCCCAAAGGATTCTGAACACAACTGGAGGTCCTCCGCCTGGTCGGAGGGGTGTAGAGACTCAGGAGTAACCTCTGCTTCGGAGTACACTAGGTTGGACTCACTGGACGAAGCGAGCGAGGTATCAGGTACAGAGTATAGGAAAGTCTCTGTCCATTCACCACCAGGTGGCACCCCGAAGGATTCTGAACACAACTGGAGGTCCTCCGCCTGGTCGGAGGGGTGTAGAGACTCAGGAGTAACCTCTGCTTCGGAGTACACTAGGTTGGACTCATTGGACGAAGCGAGCGAGGTATCAGGTACAGAGTATAGGAGAGTCTCTGTCCTTTCGCTACCAGGTAGCACCCCGAAGGGTTCAGGAGACAACTGGAGATCCTCCGCCTGGTCGGAGGGGTGTAGAGACTCGGAGGTAACTACCACTTTGGGGTACCCATTGTCAGGCTCACAGGACGAAGCGGACAAGATATTGAGTACCGGGTGTAGAGAAGTCTCTCTCCATTTGTCATCGAGTGGTATCCCGGAGGGTTCAGGAGGCAACAGGGGATCCTCCGCCAGGTAGTAGAGGTGCACAGACTCTGAGGTAACCACAGCTTTGGAGCATCCTTGGACATGCACACCGGTTAAAGAGAAAGAAGCATCTGATGCCGGGTGCAGGAAGTTCTCCTGTGTGGAGTCTGGATGGGCAGAAGTCTCTTCGGCCAGGAGAACTGGTGCACTACCCACGCACATTACCCATTGGGGTTTCTCCGGGATATTGGGAAGTGAAGCTTCAGTAGGGACTTCAAGGTTGGGGTCAGGAGGTCTCAGGGAGGACAGACCCTGGCGTGACGGCTTGCCTCTAAGTCTAGCACGTCTGGACTGCCTCTTGAGGTTGAGAGAAGTATTCCGGAAAGCGTAGTCACCCTGTGAGGATTCTGGGTGGGCAGTAGTCTCATTGGCCTGGAGGACTATTGCGCTACCCACACACATTACCCGTCGGGGCTGCTCCGGGATATTGGGAAGTGAAGCTTCAGCAGGGGCTTCAGAGTTAGGGTCCTCGAAGACCATACGAAAGGCCACCAGGAAGGACTGCAGGTCAAGGATGACAGGATCCCATGCTTCCCATAGGGGGGTGACCCATTTCAAGGCATCACCCGCTAGGTAGTCAATCATAAAGGCCACTTTAGCCCAATCGGAAGGAAAATAGAGAGGGTAGGCCTTAAAGTGTAGCATGCATTGCTCCACAAATGCACGACACTGTCTTGGATCCCCATAGTAACGTGGCGGATCCGCAGGAACGAGGGCTGATAGATCCATCTGGACGGGTGCGTAATTCGCCTGGAACTCAGCTAAAGGGGGGAAAAAAAATTTATTTATTTATTTTAATGCATGTATTCGCTGGAAAAACTTCTCAAAGAGCGAAGGCCGTGGGGCTCAACGGGAACCATGGCCTGAGCATGCTGTTATGCACACGCCCGGGCTAAGCGGCGTGTGCGTGTGATTGGTAGTGATTCCACTGGACCGTGCCGGAGAGTGAATGCCTGGAGGGGCGTGACTAGGTATTCACCCGATCCGACCAGGGTCGCACGACGGCATACGACGCCAGTGCACCAAGGAGGAACCGAGCAGAGGGACCAGGTGCTACTCCAGGACAGACCCCGGACACGGCTGTTGACCCACACAGGGGAATACAGGAACAGGCTGGTAGGCTGGCACACAGACTGGTGGGTATAGGCAGGCACGACTGGTATGCAGGCAGGCGGGTATGCAGGCAGGGGGGTAAAGGCAAGCACAGCTAGAGTGCAGACAGGGAGGCACTAGCAGGTAGGAACACAGGCGGGATAGGACCCAGTACACACCGGGACACAGGAACAATACAGGCAAAGGGGTACAGGCAAGCACGGCTAGAGTGCAGACAAGGCTGAGCAGGGAGGACAGGGCTCTGTTCACACGGAACAGACAGGAAGGGAAAGACAGAGCCAGACACCCACAGGGTACTTGCAGTGAAGTAGCGAGTGGACCACAAACTCACAAACGGGAGTACAGAGACAACTGGCAGGAGTTAGGTACGAGTTCAGACTCTGCAGAAAAAGGAAGGGAACGGACATAGAGGCAAAAACAGGTAAAGGATAGGAGAGAGTTCAGACTGGAACTGAGTGTACGGAGGAGACCGACACTGCAGCGGGATACAGGAGCGGGTCTGGGAATACTGCCCCCAGAGAGGCGGGACGAACAGGCAAGGAGCGTGTTCAGACAGGACAGACAAGATACAGGAGCGGGTCTAGGTAATCGGCCCCTAGAAGGCAGGAGGAACAGGCTAGGAGCGTGTTCAGACAGGACAGACAAGAGAACACAGAAAGGACTCAGTTCAGACACGGGAACTAATACCGAAAAGCAGGAGACATACAGGACTCAGTTCAGACACGGGAGCTGAAACCGCAAAGCAGGAGAAATACAGGACTCAGTTCAGACACGGGAGCTGATACCGCAAAGCAGAAGACATACAGGACACAGTTCAGACACGGGAGCTGATACCGCAAAGCAGGAGACATGCAGGACTCAGTTCAGACACGGGAACTGATACAAAAAGCAGGAGACATACAGGACACAGTTCAGACACGGGAACTGATACAAAAAGCAGGAGACAAGAGACGGGACCTGGCACCTTCAGAGTGCAAGCACACACTGAAGGAAACACTATGCTCAGGCAGGGATAGAAAGGAGCTGCTGAGCTATATACCAAGTGACAGACAGCAATAGGCTGAGGACGCACAAGGGGTGTGACCCACAGCAGGTACAAAAGGCAGGAAGTGATCGGGCGCCGCCCTTAAGCAGCAGAAACAGACACAAACAGACAGCATGGAGGGAAGCCAGAGAGACATACTGGACAGGAGATCAAGTGCGCCCTCTTGCACAGTGGGAGATGGACCACCATGCAAGGACGCCGCCAGGTATGTTACATAGGGTTAGCGTCAGGACAACTAGGGTTAGCGTCAGGACAACTAGGGTTAGCGTCAGGAAAACTAGGGTTAGCATCAGGACAACTAGGGTTAGCGTCAGGACAACTAGGGTTAGCGTCAGGACAACTAGGGTTAGCGTCAGGACAACTAGGGTTGGCTTCAGGACAACTAGGGTTAGCGTCAGGACAACTACGGTTAGCGTCAGGACAACTAGGGTTGGCGTCAGGACAACTAGGGTTGGCGTCAGGACAACTAGGGTTGGCGTCAGGAGAACTAGGGTAGGCGTCAGGACAACTAGGGTTAGCGTCAGGACAACTAGGGTTTGCGTCAGGACAACTAGGGTTAGCGTCAGGACAACTAGAGTTAGCGTCAGGACAACTAGGGTTAGCGTCAGGACAACTAGGGTTAGCGTCAGGACAACTAGGGTTAGCGTCAGGACAACTAGGGTTAGAGTCAGGACAACTAGGGTTAGCGTCAGGACAACTAGGTTTAGCGTCAGGACAACTAGGGTTAGCGTCAGGACAACTAGGGTTAGCGTCAGGACAACTAGGGTTAGCGTCAGGCAACAAGAGTTAGCGTCAGGACAACTAGGGTTAGCGTCAGGACAACTAGGGTTAGCGTCAGGACAAGTAGGGTTAGCGTCAGGACAAGTAGGGTTAGCGTCAGGACAACTAGGGTTAGCGTCAGGACAACTAGGGTTAGCGTCAGGACAAGTAGGGTTAGCGTCAGGACAACTAGGGTTAGCGTCAGGACAAGTAGGGTTAGCGTCAGGACAACTAGGGTTAGCGTCAGGACAAGTAGGGTTAGCGTCAGGACAATTAGGGTTAGCGTCAGTACATCTAGGGTTAGCGTCAGGACAAGTAGGGTTAGCGTCAGGACAACTATTGTTAGCGTCAGGACAACTAGGGTTAGCGTCAGGACAAGTAGGGTTAGCGTCAGGACAACTAGGGTTAGCGTCAGGACAACTAGGGTTAGCGTCAGGACAACTAGGGTTAGCATCAGGACAACTAGGGTTAGCGTCAGGACAACTAGGGTTAGCGTCAGGACAACTAGGGTTAGCGTCAGGACAACTAGGGTTCGCGTCAGGACAACTAGGGTTAGCGTCAGGACAACTAGGGTTAGCGAAAGGACAACTAGGGTTAGCGTCAGGACAACTAGGGTTAGCGTCAGGACAACTAGGGTTAGCGTCAGGACAACTAGGGTTAGCGTCACCACAACTAGGTTTAGCGTCAGGACAACTAGGGTTAGCGTCAGGACAACTAGGGTTAGCGTCAGGACAACTAGGGTTAGCATCAGGACAACTAGGGTTAGCGTCAGGCAACTAGAGCTAGCGTCAGGACAACTAGGGTTAGCGTCAGGACAACTAGGGTTAGCGTCAGGACAACTAGGGTTAGCGTAAGGACAAGTAGGGTTAGCGTCAGGACAACTAGGGTTAGAGTCAGGACAACTAGGGTTAGCGTCAGGACAACTAGGGTTAGCATCAGGACAAGTAGGGTTAGCGTCAGGACAACTAGGGTTAGCGTCAGGACAACTAGGGTTAGCGTCAGGACAAGTAGGGTTAGCTTCAGGACAACTAGGGTTGGCGTCAGGACAACTAGGGTTAGCGTCAGGACAACTAGGGTTAGCGTCAGGACAAATAGGGTTAGCGTCAGGACAACTAGGGTTATCGTCAGGACAAGTAGGGTTAGCGTCAGGACAACTAGGGTTAGCGTCAGGACAAGTAGGGTTAGCGTCAGGACAACTAGGGTTAGCGTCAGGACAAGTAGGGTTAGCGTCAGGACAAGTAGGGTTAGCGTCAGGACAACTAGGGTTAGCGTCAGGACAACTAGGGTTAGCGTCAGGACATGTAGGGTTAGCGTCAGGACAACTAGGGTTAGCGTCAGGACAACTAGGGTTAGCGTCAGGACAAGTAGGGTTAGCGTCAGGACAACTAGGGTTAGCGTCAGGACAACTAGGGTTAGCGTCAGGACAACTAGAGTAGGCGTCAGGACAACTAGGGTTAGCATCAAGACAACTAGGGTTAGCTTCAGGACAACTAGGGTTAGCGTCAGGACAAGTAGGGTTAGCGTCAGGACAAGTAGGGTTAGCGTCAGGACAAGTAGGGTTAGCGTCAGGACAACTAGGATTAGCGTCAGGACAACTAGGGTTAGCGTCAGGACATGTAGGGTTAGCGTCAGGACAACTAGGGTTGGCGTCAGGACAACTAGGGTTAGCGTCAGGACAAGTAGGGTTAGTGTCAGGACAACTAGGGTTAGCGTCAGGACAACTAGGGTTAGCGTCAGGACAACTAGGGTTAGCGTCAGGACAACTAGGGTTAGCGTCAGAAAAACTAGGGTTAGCGTCAGGACAACTAGGGTTAGCGTCAGGACAACTAGGGTTAGCGTCAGGACAACTAGAGTTAGCGTCAGGACAACTAGGGTTAGCATCAGGACAACTAGGGTTAGCATCAGGACAACTAGGGTTAGCGTCAGGACAAGTAGGGTTAGCGTCAGGACAAGTAGGGTTAGCGTCAGTACAACTAGGGTTAGCGTCAGGACAACTGGGATTAGCGTCAGGAAAACTAGGGTTAGCGTCAGGACAACTAGGGTTAGCGTCAGGATAACTAGGGTTAGCGTCAGGACAACTAGGGTTAGCGTCAGGACTACTAGGGTTAGCGTCAGGACAACTAGGGTTAGCGTCAGGACAACTAGGGTTAGCATCAGGACAAGTAGGGTTAGCGTCAGGACAACTAGGGTTAGCGTCAGGACAACTAGGGTTAGCGTCAGTACAAGTAAGGTTTGCGTCAGGACAACTATGGTTAGCGTCAGGACAACTAGGGTTAGCGTCAGGACAAGTAGGGTTAGCCTCAGGACAACTAGGGTTAGCGTCAGGACAAGTAGGGTTAGCGTCAGGACAAGTAGGGTTAGCGTCAGGACAACTAGGGTTAGCGTCAGGACTAGTAGGGTTAGCGTCAGGACAAATAGGGTTAGCGTCAGGACAACTAGGGTTAGCGTCAGGATAACTAGGGTTAGCGTCAGGACAACTAGGGTTAGCGTTAGGACAAGTAGGGTTAGCGTCAGGACAACTAGGGTTGGCGTCAGGACAACTAAAGTTAGCGTCAGGACAACTAGGGTTAGCGTCAGGACAACTAGGGTTAGCGTCAGGACAACTAGGGTTAGCGTCAGGACAAGTAGGGTTAGCGTCAGGACAACTAGGGTTAGCGTCAGGACAAGTAGGGTTAGCGTCAGGACAACTAGGGTTAGCGTCAGGACAAGTAGGGTTAGCGTCAGGACAACTAGGGTTAGCGTCAGTACATCTAGGGTTAGCGTCAGGACAAGTAGGGTTAGCGTCAGGACAACTATTGTTAGCGTCAGGACAACTAGGGTTAGCGTCAGGACAAGTAGGGTTAGCGTCAGGACAACTAGGGTTAGCGTCAGGACAACTAGGGTTAGCATCAGGACAACTAGGGTTAGCGTCAGGACAACTAGGGTTAGCGTCAGGTCAACTAGGGTTAGCGTCAGGACAACTAGGGTTAGCGTCAGGACAACTAGGGTTAGCGTCAGGAAAACTAGATTTAGCGTCAGGACAACTAGGGTTAGCGTCAGGACAACTAGGGTTGGCGTCAGGACAACTATGGTTGGCGTCAGGAGAACTAGGGTAGGCGTCAGGACAACTAGGGTTAGCGTCAGGACAACTAGGGTTCGTGTCAGGACAACTAGGGTTAGCGTCAGGACAACTATGGTTAGCGTAAGGACAACTAGGGTTAGCGTCAGGACAACTAGGGTTAGCGTCAGGACAACTAGGGTTAGCGTCAGGACAACTAGGGTTAGCGTCAGGACAACTAGGGTTATCGTCAGGACAAGTAGGGTTAGCGTCAGGACAACTAGGGTTAGCGTCAGGACAAGTAGGGTTAGCGTCAGGACAACTAGGGTTAGCGTCAGGACAAGTAGGGTTAGCGTCAGGACAACTAGGGTTAGCGTCAGGACAAGTAGGGTTAGCCTCAGGACAACTAGGGTTAGCGTCAGGACAAGTAGGGTTAGCATCAGGACAAGTAGGGTTAGCGTCAGGACAACTAGGGTTAGCGTCAGGACTAGTAGGGTTAGCGTCAGGACAACTAGGGTTAGCGTCAGGACAACTAGGGTTAGCGTCAGGATAACTAGGGTTAGCGTCAGGACAACTAGTGTTAGCGTTAGGACAAGTAGGGTTAGCGTCAGGACAACTAGGGTTGGCGTCAGGACAACTAAAGTTAGCGTCAGGACAACTAGGGTTAGCGTCAGGACAACTAGGGTTAGCGTCAGGACAACTAGGGTTAGCGTCAGGACAACTAGGGTTATCGTCAGGACAAGTAGGGTTAGCGTCAGGACAACTAGGGTTAGCGTCAGGACAAGTAGGGTTAGCGTCAGGACAACTAGGGTTAGCGTCAGGACAAGTAGGGTTAGCGTCAGGACAACTAGGGTTAGCGTCAGTACATCTAGGGTTAGCGTCAGGACAAGTAGGGTTAGCGTCAGGACAACTATTGTTAGCGTCAGGACAACTAGGGTTAGCGTCAGGACAAGTAGGGTTAGCGTCAGGACAACTAGGGTTAGCGTCAGGACAACTAGGGTTAGCATCAGGACAACTAGGGTTAGCGTCAGGACAACTAGGGTTAGCGTCAGGTCAACTAGGGTTAGCGTCAGGACAACTAGGGTTAGCGTCAGGACAACTAGGGTTAGCGTCAGGAAAACTAGGGTTAGCGTCAGGACAACTAGGGTTAGCGTCAGGACAACTAGGGTTGGCGTCAGGACAACTAGGGTTGGCGTCAGGAGAACTAGGGTAGGCGTCAGGACAACTAGGGTTAGCGTCAGGACAACTAGGGTTAGCGTAAGGACAACTAGGGTTAGAGTCAGGACAACTAGGGTTAGCGTCAGGACAACTAGGGTTAGCGTCAGGACAACTAGGGTTAGCGTCAGGACAACTAGGGTTATCGTCAGTACAAGTAGGGTTAGCGTCAGGACAACTAGGGTTAGCGTCAGGACAAGTAGGGTTAGCGTCAGGACAACTAGGGTTAGCGTCAGGACAACTAGGGTTAGCGTCAGGACAAGTAGGGTTAGCGTCAGGACAACTAGGGTTAGCGTCAGGACAACTAGGGTTAGCGTCAGGACATGTAGGGTTAGCGTCAGGACAACTAGGGTTAGCGTCAGGACAACTAGGGTTAGCGTCAGGACAAGTAGGGTTAGCGTCAGGACAACTAGGGTTAGCATCAGGACAACTAGGGTTAGCGTCAGGACAACTAGGGTTAGCGTTAGGACAACTAGGGTTAGCGTCAGGACAACTAGGGTTAGCGTCAGGACAACTAGGGTTAGCGTCAGGACAACTAGGGTTAGCGTCAGGACAACTAGAGTTAGCGTCAGGACAACTAGGGTTAGCATGAGGACAACTAGGGTTAGCGTCAGGACAACTAGGGTTAGCGTCAGGACAAGTAGGGTTAGCGTCAGGACAAGTAGGGTTAGCGTCAGGACAACTAGGGTTAGCGTCTGGACAACTAGGATTAGCGTCAGGACAACTAGGGTTAGCGTCAGGACAACTAGGCTTAGCGTCAGGATAACTAGGGTTAGCGTCAGGACAACTAGGGTTAGCGTCAGGACTACTAGGGTTAGCGTCAGGACAACTAGGGTTAGCGTCAGGACAACTAGGGTTAGCGTCAGGACAACTAGGGTTAGCGTCAGGACTAGTAGGGTTAGCGTCAGGACAACTAGTGTTAGCGTCAGGACAACTAGGGTTAGCGTCAGGACAAGTAGGGTTAGCGTCAGGACAACTAGGGTTGGCGTCAGGACAACTAAAGTTAGCGTCAGGACAACTAGGGTTAGCGTCAGGACAACTAGGGTTAGCGTCAGGACAACTAGGGTTAGCGTCAGGACAACTAGGGTTATCGTCAGGACAAGTAGGGTTAGCGTCAGGACAACTAGGGTTAGCGTCAGGACAAGTAGGGTTAGCGTCAGGACAACTAGGGTTAGCGTCAGGACAAGTAGGATTAGCTTCAGGACAACTAGGGTTAGCGTCAGGACATCTAGGGTTAGCATCAGGACAAGTAGGGTTAGCGTCAGGACAACTAGGGTTAGCGTCAGGATAACTAGGGTTAGCGTCAGGACAACTAGGGTTAGCGTTAGGACAAGTAGGGTTAGCGTCAGGACAACTAGGGTTGGCGTCAGGACAACTAAAGTTAGCGTCAGGACAACTAGGGTTAGCGTCAGGACAACTAGGGTTAGCGTCAGGACAACTAGGGTTAGCGTCAGGACAACTAGGGTTATCGTCAGGACAAGTAGGGTTAGCGTCAGGACAACTAGGGTT
This sequence comes from Phyllobates terribilis, assembly GCF_046119375.1. Taxonomy (NCBI): domain Eukaryota; kingdom Metazoa; phylum Chordata; class Amphibia; order Anura; family Dendrobatidae; genus Phyllobates; species Phyllobates terribilis. Next base: position 4,018,319 of record NW_027362827.1, on the reverse strand, counting down.
AGCGTCAGGACAAGTAGGGTTAGCGTCAGGACAACTAGGGTTAGCGTCAGGACAAGTAGGGTTAGCGTCAGGACAACTAGGGTTAGCGTCAGTACATCTAGGGTTAGCGTCAGGACAAGTAGGGTTAGCGTCAGGACAACTATTGTTAGCGTCAGGACAACTAGGGTTAGCGTCAGGACAAGTAGGGTTAGCGTCAGGACAACTAGGGTTAGCGTCAGGACAACTAGGGTTAGCATCAGGACAACTAGGGTTAGCGTCAGGACAACTAGGGTTAGCGTCAGGTCAACTAGGGTTAGCGTCAGGACAACTAGGGTTAGCGTCAGGACAACTAGGGTTAGCGTCAGGACAAGTAGGGTTAGCGTCAGGACAACTAGGGTTAGCGTCAGGACAAGTAGGGTTAGCGTCAGGACAACTAGGGTTAGCGTCAGGACAAGTAGGGTTAGCGTCAGGACAACTAGGGTTAGCGTCAGTACATCTAGGGTTAGCGTCAGGACAAGTAGGGTTAGCGTCAGGACAACTATTGTTAGCGTCAGGACAACTAGGGTTAGCGTCAGGACAAGTAGGGTTAGCGTCAGGACAACTAGGGTTAGCGTCAGGACAACTAGGGTTAGCATCAGGACAACTAGGGTTAGCGTCAGGACAACTAGGGTTAGCGTCAGGTCAACTAGGGTTAGCGTCAGGACAACTAGGGTTAGCGTCAGGACAACTAGGGTTAGCGTCAGGAAAACTAGGGTTAGCGTCAGGACAACTAGGGTTAGCGTCAGGACAACTAGGGTTGGCGTCAGGACAACTAGGGTTGGCGTCAGGAGAACTAGGGTAGGCGTCAGGACAACTAGGGTTAGCGTCAGGACAACTAGGGTTCGCGTCAGGACAACTAGGGTTAGCGTCAGGACAACTAGGGTTAGCGTAAGGACAACTAGGGTTAGAGTCAGGACAACTAGGGTTAGCGTCAGGACAACTAGGGTTAGCGTCAGGACAACTAGGGTTAGCGTCAGGACAACTAGGGTTAGCGTCAGGACAACTAGGGTTATCGTCAGTACAAGTAGGGTTAGCGTCAGGACAACTAGGGTTAGCGTCAGGACAAGTAGGGTTAGCGTCAGGACAACTAGGGTTAGCGTCAGGACAAGTAGGGTTAGCGTCAGGACAACTAGGGTTAGCGTCAGGACAACTAGGGTTAGCGTCAGGACATGTAGGGTTAGCGTCAGGACAACTAGGGTTAGCGTCAGGACAACTAGGGTTAGCGTCAGGACAAGTAGGGTTAGCATCAGGACAACTAGGGTTAGCATCAGGACAACTAGGGTTAGCGTCAGGACAACTAGGGTTAGCGTTAGGACAACTAGGGTTAGCGTCAGGACAACTAGGGTTAGCGTCAGGACAACTAGGGTTAGCGTGAGGACAACTAGGGTTAGCGTCAGGACAACTAGAGTTAGCGTCAGGACAACTAGGGTTAGCATGAGGACAACTAGGGTTAGCGTCAGGACAACTAGGGTTAGCGTCAGGACAAGTAGGGTTAGCGTCAGGACAAGTAGGGTTAGCGTCAGGACAACTAGGGTTAGCGTCTGGACAACTAGGATTAGCGTCAGGACAACTAGGGTTAGCGTCAGGACAACTAGGCTTAGCGTCAGGATAACTAGGGTTAGCGTCAGGACAACTAGGGTTAGCGTCAGGACTACTAGGGTTAGCGTCAGGACAACTAGGGTTAGCGTCAGGACAACTAGGGTTAGCGTCAGGACAACTAGGGTTAGCGTCAGGACTAGTAGGGTTAGCGTCAGGACAACTAGTGTTAGCGTCAGGACAACTAGGGTTAGCGTCAGGACAAGTAGGGTTAGCGTCAGGACAACTAGGGTTGGCGTCAGGACAACTAAAGTTAGCGTCAGGACAACTAGGGTTAGCGTCAGGACAACTAGGGTTAGCGTCAGGACAACTAGGGTTAGCGTCAGGACAACTAGGGTTATCGTCAGGACAAGTAGGGTTAGCGTCAGGACAACTAGGGTTAGCGTCAGGACAAGTAGGGTTAGCGTCAGGACAACTAGGGTTAGCGTCAGGACAAGTAGGGTTAGCTTCAGGACAACTAGGGTTAGCGTCAGGACATCTAGGGTTAGCATCAGGACAAGTAGGGTTAGCGTCAGGACAACTATTGTTAGCGTCAGGACAACTAGAGTTAGCGTCAGGACAAGTAGGGTTAGCGTCAGTACAACTAGGGTTAGCGTCAGGACAACTAGGGTTAGCGTCAGGACAACTAGGGTTAGCGTCAGGACAACTAGGGTTGGCTTCAGGACAACTAGGGTTAGCGTCAGGACAACTACGGTTAGCGTCAGGACAACTAGGGTTGGCGTCAGGACAACTAGGGTTGGCGTCAGGAGAACTAGGGTAGGCGTCAGGACAACTAGGGTTAGCGTCAGGACAACTAGGGTTCGCGTCAGGACAACTAGGGTTAGCGTCAGGACAACTAGGGTTAGCGAAAGGACAACAAGGGTTAGCGTCAGGACAACTAGGGTTAGCATCAGGACAACTAGGGTTAGCGTCAGGACAAGTAGGGTTAGCGTCAGGACAACTAGGGTTAGCGTCAGGACAAGTAGGGTTAGCGTCAGGACAACTAGGGTTAGCGTCAGGACAAGTAGGGTTAGCGTCAGGACAACTAGGGTTAGCGTCAGGACAACTAGGGTGAGCGTCAGGACAAGTAGGGTTAGCTTCAGGACAACTAGGGTTGGCGTCAGGACAACTAGGGTTAGCGTCAGGACAACTAGGGTTAGCGTCAGGACAACTAGGGTTAGCGTCAGGACAACTAGGGTTAGCGTCAGGACAACTAGGGTTATCGTCAGGACAAGTAGGGTTAGCGTCAGGACAACTAGGGTTAGCGTCAGGACAAGTAGGGTTAGCGTCAGGACAACTAGGGTTAGCGTCAGGACAACTAGGGTTAGCGTCAGGACAACTAGGGTTAGCGTCAGGACAACTAGGGTTAGCGTCAGGACAACTAGGGTTAGCGTCAGAAAAACTAGGGTTAGCGTCAGGACAACTAGGGTTAGCGTCAGGACAACTAGGGTTAGCGTCAGGACAACTAGAGTTAGCGTCAGGACAACTAGGGTTAGCATCAGGACAACTAGGGTTAGCGTCAGGACAATTAGGGTTAGCGTCAGGACAAGTAGGGTTAGCGTCAGGACAAGTAGGGTTAGCGTCAGGACAAGTAGGGTTAGCGTCAGGACAACTAGGATTAGCGTCAGGACAACTAGGGTTAGCGTCAGGACATGTAGGGTTAGCGTCAGGACAACTAGGGTTAGCCTCAGGACAACTAGGGTTAGCGTCAGGACAAGTAGGGTTAGCGTCAGGACAACTAGGGTTAGCATCAGGACAACTAGGGTTAGCGTCAGGACAACTAGGGTTAGCGTCAGAAAAACTAGGGTTAGCGTCAGGACAACTAGGGTTAGCGTCAGGACAACTAGGGTTAGCGTCAGGACAACTAGAGTTAGCGTCAGGACAACTAGGGTTAGCATCAGGACAACTAGGGTTAGCGTCAGGACAACTAGGGTTAGCGTCAGGACAAGTAGGGTTAGCGTCAGGACAAGTAGGGTTAGCGTCAGTACAACTAGGGTTAGCGTCAGGACAACTAGGATTAGCGTCAGGAAAACTAGGGTTAGCGTCAGGACAACTATGGTTAGCGTCAGGACAACTAGGGTTAGCGTCAGGACAAGTAGGGTTAGCCTCAGGACAACTAGGGTTAGCGTCAGGACAAGTAGGGTTAGCGTCAGGACAACTAGGGTTAGCGTCAGTACATCTAGGGTTAGCGTCAGGACAAGTAGGGTTAGCGTCAGGACAACTATTGTTAGCGTCAGGACAACTAGGGTTAGCGTCAGGACAAGTAGGGTTAGCGTCAGGACAACTAGGGTTAGCGTCAGGACAACTAGGGTTAGCATCAGGACAACTAGGGTTAGCGTCAGGACAACTAGGGTTAGCGTCAGGTCAACTAGGGTTAGCGTCAGGACAACTAGGGTTAGCGTCAGGACAACTAGGGTTAGCGTCAGGAAAACTAGGGTTAGCGTCAGGACAACTAGGGTTAGCGTCAGGACAACTAGGGTTGGCGTCAGGACAACTAGGGTTGGCGTCAGGAGAACTAGGGTAGGCGTCAGGACAACTAGGGTTAGCGTCAGGACAACTAGGGTTCGCGTCAGGACAACTAGGGTTAGCGTCAGGACAACTAGGGTTAGAGTCAGGACAACTAGGGTTAGCGTCAGGACAACTAGGGTTAGCGTCAGGACAACTAGGGTTAGCGTCAGGACAACTAGGGTTAGCGTCAGTACAAGTAGGGTTAGCGTCAGGACAACTAGGGTTAGCGTCAGGACAAGTAGGGTTAGCGTCAGGACAAGTAGGGTTAGCGTCAGGACAACTAGGGTTAGCGTCAGGACAAGTAGGGTTAGCGTCAGGACAACTAGGGTTAGCGTCAGGACAACTAGGGTTAGCGTCAGGACATGTAGGGTTAGCGTCAGGACAACTAGGGTTAGCGTCAGGACAACTAGGGTTAGCGTCAGGACAAGTAGGGTTAGCGTCAGGACAACTAGGGTTAGCATCAGGACAACTAGGGTTAGCGTCAGGACAACTAGGGTTAGCGTTAGGACAACTAGGGTTAGCGTCAGGACAACTAGGGTTAGCGTCAGGACAACTAGGGTTAGCGTCAGGACAACTAGGGTTAGCGTCAGGACAACTAGAGTTAGCGTCAGGACAACTAGGGTTAGCATGAGGACAACTAGGGTTAGCGTCAGGACAACTAGGGTTAGCGTCAGGACAAGTAGGGTTAGCGTCAGGACAAGTAGGGTTAGCGTCAGGACAACTAGGGTTAGCGTCTGGACAACTAGGATTAGCGTCAGGACAACTAGGGTTAGCGTCAGGACAACTAGGCTTAGCGTCAGGATAACTAGGGTTAGCGTCAGGACAACTAGGGTTAGCGTCAGGACTACTAGGGTTAGCGTCAGGACAACTAGGGTTAGCGTCAGGACAACTAGGGTTAGCGTCAGGACAACTAGGGTTAGCGTCAGGACTAGTAGGGTTAGCGTCAGGACAACTAGTGTTAGCGTCAGGACAACTAGGGTTAGCGTCAGGACAAGTAGGGTTAGCGTCAGGACAACTAGGGTTGGCGTCAGGACAACTAAAGTTAGCGTCAGGACAACTAGGGTTAGCGTCAGGACAACTAGGGTTAGCGTCAGGACAACTAGGGTTAGCGTCAGGACAACTAGGGTTATCGTCAGGACAAGTAGGGTTAGCGTCAGGACAACTAGGGTTAGCGTCAGGAGAAGTAGGGTTAGCGTCAGGACAACTAGGGTTAGCGTCAGGACAAGTAGGGTTAGCTTCAGGACAACTAGGGTTAGCGTCAGGACATCTAGGGTTAGCATCAGGACAAGTAGGGTTAGCGTCAGGACAACTAGGGTTAGCGTCAGGATAACTAGGGTTAGCGTCAGGACAACTAGGGTTAGCGTTAGGACAAGTAGGGTTAGCGTCAGGACAACTAGGGTTGGCGTCAGGACAACTAAAGTTAGCGTCAGGACAACTAGGGTTAGCGTCAGGACAACTAGGGTTAGCGTCAGGACAACTAGGGTTAGCGTCAGGACAACTAGGGTTATCGTCAGGACAAGTAGGGTTAGCGTCAGGACAACTAGGGTTAGCGTCCGGACAAGTAGGGTTAGCGTCAGGACAACTAGGGTTAGCGTCAGGACAAGTAGGGTTAGCGTCAGGACAACTAGGGTTAGCGTCAGTACATCTAGGGTTAGCGTCAGGACAAGTAGGGTTAGCGTCAGGACAACTATTGTTAGCGTCAGGACAACTAGGGTTAG